>NW_027632404.1:1667255-2053192 GCF_902686455.1 Sciurus vulgaris
CCTCAGGGAAAGAAATATCCTATCTGTACTTAAGGGAGGAAACCTGTTTATAGCTGAACCCTGTGCAGAAAATTATATCAGTGATCAATGAAGGACAGGGCACTAGGAGAGGCATGTATTTGTGGGTATTAGAATATGATCAGGGTTGTTCGTATGAAGGAGAATTTTATCATTCGGCATTGCATCCCCAACCACTACATTCAAAATCATCTGACAGATTCCTTGATCTTTTATTTTTCTTTTCAATTTCCCTTTTGGCATTTTACTTTGCAAATTCTCACCAACAGAGTGCTGTGCAAAATGCACAAGCCAGTGATGACGTAGACCTTCCCTTTCATCTGAGGTAGGTGTGAGATAGAGGAAGGCATTTGTCCTGGAAAAGACCAGTTTCTTTCAATGAGGGAATGCTTCATCAACTTAGCCAGACGATGTCAGGAAATATAACCAGGAAAAGTCAAGTGGTGATGGCTCTAGTGGTCTGGGTTCCCTGGACCCACTTTTGCTGGAAGAAAGGAAACATTCCTCTTCCAATTTCAATCTTCCTCTTGGAATACTTGTACCTTTTTATCTCAAGAATTATTAGAGTAGAATAAGGGCTGAAATTTATATCCCTGATCTGTCAATAATTCAGTTGCATATAGTTGCACTGAGGACAACACCTCGCTTGATTACCAGTTTCTCCTGTGACATGAGAGCCAAAATGGGAGAGCTCTTGTTATCCAGTTGGATGGGACAGGCATCGGGCAGATCAGGTAGAAATGGCTCAGTGATTCCAGGCACCAGTTGGAGAACAGTTGGTTTCTCTCCACCGAGGGTTTTTCCAAGCATTGTGCAACATGGAGTATGAGCAGTGGCAACCATGAACTGGTACCTGCACCAAAGATTCTGCCTGAGGTCACAGAGGAAAGGCCTGACAGCATGATGACATCATGGTTCCCATGGCAACCAGAGAAGATTCTGCTCCTGGCCGCTTCACACCAAGATTGAAAACAAGAATCAGCTCAGTTGTGATGGTCAGAGGCAAGAAGAAGGGAGTGAGTGCCAGGGAACTGAGGTTTCCCAAAATGTGATTCTAACCTCTTCATCCAGGAGAGCACAGCCCCATGTTCTGTGGATCCCTCCTGGACTAGGCAGGACAAGGTTCTCCTCTGAAGCCTGACAGTTCACACTAAGCTGCAAGACCGCTAGGTGTGGCTGCACTCGTTTGGCTGCATTGGGTACAATGACAGAGGGAAATTATCCCCCACAAGTTCCAATGGGCCTGGTTGGGTAGTGGTGTGCTTGGGGACATGTGGATCACCAAGCTGAGCACCAGCACAAGCGCTGCTTCCTTCCGATCCCACTCCTCCAGCACTAGAAACACCCAGAACATCCTAGTTCAGGAAACTACCCTAGGGCCCTAGCAACCACACCAAATAATGTCTGTTGAGAGCTTAGGACAGTGGAGCATGCAGTGAGCATGGTAGCTTAGGTCATCTTTGAATTGGGAAATTGCACACCCAATCCTGAGATTTTCTCCTTTTTTCCTAGAAAGTTCAGCCAGGTGACAGCTGGAAACTGGGAAGTGGGTCTTCTAGGTGAAGAGTTGGTGCCTCTTCTGAAGGCTAATATGGAGTCATGGGAGTCATTCAGTAAGCATGTTGGACAGAGGATAGGATGGTGCTGACATGCCAGGAGAGATATTCTGTGCTCACTGCACCTGCAAGGCCACACCTCCTTGGCTGTGGCCTTACAACTAGGCTACACTCAGATATTGATCTGCTTGGAAATAAATGGGGCACCTACACTCAAGACAAGATGCAGAAATATCTGGCCAATCTGTCTTCACATATGTTATTCACCTATCTGTTCATTCTCCTGAGAAACTAGAGACTGCCTGGCACACAGCCCTGTAGAAAATTTCCACCAGTCCTCTTAGCAGTCCCAGAAAGATGCCACCTACAAGCCAGTGCATCATATAAGTGCCTGCTGATGTCATGAGGAACACAGGATCACATGGCATAATTCCAGATAGGAACATGCACTGTGTTGAAAGGACTATGATGAAAAGCTTCCAAGATGAATATTCAAATAGGGAAAGCAAGGACATTTGTGGGCAGAAGAAGCAGAAGAATGTTAGTGCTGAAAGCCTTTTTCAATGAAAAGACATTCAAATACTAGTAGGCCATCATGATCTACCCTCAAATTTCATGACATGTCTTCAGGTTCAACATACTCTTCAAATAGAGGAAGTAGTACCTGTCAGTTCATCCTGTAAGCAGCCTTCATTACAGACCCTAACTCCCCTTTCAAGGTCCTCAAAGCCCTTGCAAATTTGTGGCTCTTTCTTGTTGCTCTCAAGGGACAGCTGATTGTACATATGCTGATTCATAGTTTTCTGGCACAGAACCATGAGAAAAGGCATTCTACAAAACACACCTCTTATACCCATGAACTACAATTCAAATGAGTTGAATTTGGAAGATGCAGCACAGAACCCAGCTCTCAAAAAAAGACTGCACCGCAATATCACAAATGTTAACAGAATCAACTATGCTAAAAGGCAAAAGTGAAGACACAACATGGGCAAAACATGAATATCAAAACAGGAGTGGTCCAAGTTGATCTGAATGTGGGATCAGACTTACAGAGCAGGAAATTTATATCACAGGCATTGGCAAATTGTCAAGTGCATTTTATTTCTGGACTTGCTTCTACCCACCACCAACCTGCAACATGCCTATTGTCACTGGTTTCTTCTTTCAGTGTGACTTCTTGCAATGAATGTTTATTTATTTATTTATTTTTGACCTTATGAAGCACAATACAATAATTCCCAGATCCGTGGCAAACATGAGAACCATGAGAACATCATATGTTTTTCCGACTTCCACAGTGCATATATTGAGGACATGTATCAAAATTAACCAGAGTCTCTACATGTGCTCTATTCCCTTTAACCCTGGGGCTCCAGTGATAGTGGAAGAGTAGGTCGTAAATTCCCCCATTTCTCCTGAATGCTATCAACACTAACATGGATTCAGCCCCAAATCCTTCTATTTTTCATCAAGTCAATGTAAGCCAATGCAAAGTAAAACTGACTAGAAAAATCAGGGCCAGGGGCGGCTGTCTTTTGCCCTCACATGTTGGTTTTCCAGTAGACCTTTTGTTTCAGAAGGAAAGTGCTCAGGTGTGGAAGTCCCCTTCATTGGCATGTGGGATTATGTCCAAAAAGTCTCAAAATTGGCAAGGGTCAGTGAGGTGTCATTTAGAATTTCCTGCCACTGCCACCTGGTCCACATTGCCTATCTGGGAATGTTGCTGGGCAAAGATTGGGAGAGCATAGTCATGTGTGAGATGTAATATCTTGTTGCTCCCTGGTGAGCAACAAGATTCAATGTATCTCCTCAGGGCCCACCTGAGAAGAATAAGGGGCCAAGCAGGATGATGTGTGTGGGCAGCAAATGAAACAAACCAGAGCCGGGAGGTCTGTCAGCGCAGGAGGCACAGCAGGAACTCAACTTTATTGAACAGGTCAGGTGAATATAAGGACTTAGGGTGTGGAGATGAGCAGGCCAATCAGGGAGTTACACATAACTGGTTGCTAGTTAAGAACACATTTTTCAGTTTCCAGGGGAGAGCAGCAGTACAAGGAAGTCTGGGAAAACTGTTGGCAGGCCAGACAGTGTCACGTATGAGGAACATGTTGCCATGAGGGTGCAGCTGCCATTATAGGGTGTGTCCTCTATAACATCTGAACTAATGAGAGTTGAAAGATGTGAAGGAACACATACCCTTAAGCACTGAAGGGAACTGGGGATTCAGTACTCCCTTTGAGTGCATCTCTGGGCTGAAAGGTGTCAATGGAAATTGCTTGCAGGTGCTAGTAGATCTTGAACAATATCAATTTCACTGAATAACAGAGGAGAACAAAGAAATAGTTTGAGAGGATGGAAGATTGGAACCATCAGAAGTGTTATTTCTTGTGTTTCCCCACCCCCACAGTTACACTGGTGTTGGGGATTCAAACCCCCACCAGTCCACTGGCAAACCAGCACTCTAAGGGATGGGCTATATTGTCAGCACAGGATGCTGCACTTGCTTCTACCCACCATCAACCTGCAACATGCCTAATGTCACTGGATTCTTCTTTAGGTGTGGCTTCCTGCAATGAAAGTTTATTTATTTATTTATTTATTTAATCTTGCAAAGCACAACTCAATAATTCCAAGATTTGTGGTAAACGTGAGAACAAAATATGCTTTTCTGACTTCCACAGAGCATGTATTGAGGACATGCATCAAAATTAAACGGAATCTTTACATGTGCTCTGTTACTTTAAACCCTGGGGTTCTACTGATAGTGGGAGAGTAGGTGGTAAATTCCCCCGTTTCATCTGAATAATATCAGCACTAACATGAGTTGAGCCCCAAATCCTTCCATTTTTCATCAATTCATAAATAAGCCAATGCAAAGTAAAACTGACTAGAAAATTCAGGGCCAGGGGCCACTTTCTTTTGCCTTCACATGTTGGTTTTCCAGTAGACCTTGTGTTTCACAAGGAAAGTGCTCAGGTGTGGAAGTCCACTTTATTGGCACTGTGGGATTTTGTCTATAAAGTCTCTAAATTGGCAAGGGCCAGTGAGGTGACATTTTGAATTTCATGCCACTGAAACCTGGTCCACATTGCCTATCTGGAGAAGTTGCTGGAAAAAGATGGGGATAGCATCATCACGTTTGAGATGTAATGTTGAACTAAGGAGAGTTGGAAGATGTGAAGGAACACATACCCTTAAGCTCTGCAGGTGGCTGGGGATTCAGTGCTCCCTTTGAGTGCAGCTCCAGGCTGAAAGGTGTCACTGGAAATTGCTTTCAGGTGAAAATACCAGACCTTGAACAGTGTCAATTTCGCTGAATAACAGAGGAGAACAAAGAAATAGTTTTAGATGATGGAAATTTGGAACACTCAGAAGTCTTTTTTCTTGTGTTCCCCCCTCCCCAAGTCCCAGGGTGCTGCTGATTCAAACCCTGGCCTTCCCGCTTGCAAAGGTAGTACTGTAAGTGATGGTCTATAATGTCAGCACAGAATGAGCTCCTTTAAGGTACATGACTTGATCCCCTGAGGCTCTGTGTCTGTGAAGTTCTATGCAAAGAAGCAACCCTAGACAAAGCCAATCAATGACTAAGGTATTCTTAATTATCCTTTTCATAGCAATCTTTCAAATGACTCTTCTTGCATCTCAAGACATACAATCTAGGGGTTTGTCCCCAGGGACAGAAGTGTCCATTCTTTACTTAAGGAGGAAACTGGTTACAGCTGATCCCTGTGCAGAATTTTTTTTTTTTTTTTTTTTTTGTGGTGCTGGGGATCAAACCCAGGGCCTCATGCTTGAGGGGCAAACACTCTACCAACTGAGCTATATCGCCAGCCCCCTGTGCAGAAAATTATATCAGTGATCCATGGATGACAGGGCACCAGGAGAGTCTCTATTAACTGCACAATCTCTATGGCCTTATTAGCCTTAAGTACCTATGTAGCCTCTTTGGCTTGAATAACCTTTAGTACTAAGATCTTTGTATGACTATAGTAGCCTTCAGTATTTTCATATCTTCTGTGAGTTCTCTTATCTCTGTGGCAAAAGGGGGTTCTATACCCTTGAGTATCCTAAATAGTTTGAGTACCATTTTTGGACTGTATAACCCTTAAGACCAGAGTTGGTTCTGTAAACTGTGTAGCCACTGTAACCTGCCTTTCTTCTACCAGTTAAGTAGCATCTATAACATGTATAAGTTTTGTGGCATAGTAGCTTTTACCAGAATACACTCAATTACCTGTGTAATCATGATGGCTTGAGAAACCTAAATGTAGGATAATGGCCTTAGTAGCATGAATGACCTTTACCTTTTTATCCATATGATTTTTGTAACCCTCTGACATTCATAGCCTCTATGGTCTTGTAGCCTCTATGGCCCAGGCATCATCTTTGACCTGAGTGACTTTTATGGTTGGCACAACCTTTATGACCTAAGTAGCCTCTTTGACCAGTAAACCTTCTATGATCCCTGCAGTCTTTGTGACCTAAAAAGACTCTAGGTCCTGAATAGCCTTTATGGCCTACATGCCCTCTATGGCTTGAGTAGCCTCTATGACCTGCATAACCTCTTTGACCTAAGTATGCTCCATGACCTATGAAACCTCTATGACCTGATTAGCCCCTAAGACTTGTGTAGTACATATGACCTAAATGATCTCTATTGTCTGCTTATACTCTATACCTGAGTAGCATCTTGGATCTGAGTAGTCTCTCCAGTAACACAACCTCTCTGACCTGTGAGGCTTCTATGACCTGCATTATTTTATGGCCTGGAATTCCTTAATTACCAGTGTATTCTCTATGTTCTTAGTAACTTCTATGTCCTGTCTGTGACTTATGTATTCTCCATGACATTTGTATCATGTATAAAATATGTAGCCTACATGTCCTGAATAATTCCTATAACTTGTGTAAAATTTATCACCTGAAAAACCTCTATTTTTCATTTAACCTCTAAGTTGATCACCCAGTTTGAACTGAGTCAGTCTGCAGCCAATATAACCTCTATTACTTAGAAGTATCTAGCATCTGCATAAACTTTATGGCCAATGTAACATCTACAACCTGTGTAGTATCCAGGACATGTGTGTGACTCATGACATGCATAGCCTATATAGTGTACACAGCCACTAAAACCTGTGTTGCCTTTATGGCCTGATTAGCCTAAAGGACCTGTATAGTTTCTATGATCTCAGGAAGCACTATGACCCATGGTGCCCCTATGATCTGCACAGACTTTATTAACTTTGAAGCCTCTGTGTCCTGAGTGACACCTAAGATTTGTATAGCTTATATAGTCTAAATAACCAAAATGAACCCTATGGCCTGCAAAGTCTCTAAGTTTTCAATAGTGTCTAACACCAAATTAACCTGTATGACCTGCATAATTAACCTCTATGACCTGAGTACATTCTATAATGTGTGCATTATTTATGCCCTGAATAGTCTCTATTTCTTTGTAAATTCTATAACTTTCATAGGCTCTTTGGACTAAAAAAGTATAAATGAGCTTAGAAACTGATATGATTTGTGTATTCTTTGTGTCCTGAGTTGCCTCTGTGACATGAATATCCTTTATGAAGTGAATATTATCCATAGCCAGCATCATCACTATGGCATGTGTAGCCTGTATGGCCTGAGAAACCTCTGTGAACTGTCTCACCTCTCTGATCTGGGTATCCTCTACAGCATGCATAGCCTCTATTGTCTGCATGTCTTTATATCCTGAATAGCCTTCTAGACCTCAATATCCTCTATGGATATAATGGTCTAAATGATCTTAGTATGTCCCATAATATGCCCTATAATAGTCACTAGGAACTGCATAACCTCTATATTTTGTACAGGGCCTCTGACCTTCATATACACTCTGACTTGTACCACTTCTATGGCCTGAGTACACCAAATAATCATAAAGCTCATATGCCCTGTGCTGTTTCTGTAGCCAGAATGGTTTCTATGACTTGCATAGCTTAATGACCTGTGTATCTTCTATGGTTTAAACAATCTCTATCACCTCCATAACCTTATGAGCTGAGAAACATAAAAGACATCAATAGTCACTATGAACTTGGTAGACTCCATGAATCATGTAGCCTCCTTGACCTACACAGGACTTATATGCATAGTAACCTACCTGGCCTGAGTAGTGTCTAGGTCCTGTTAGCATGTGTGAATTGCATACCTCTTTGACCTGCATAGACTCTATGATCTCTGTAGACTTTATGACTTACTGCTTACTCTCTGACCTAAGTAGTTTCTTCAACCCTCATAACCTCTGACCTATGCAGTCACTATAGTCTGTGTATCCTCTATCACCAATGTAACCACAATAACATTCAGATCCTCTATAATCTGTGAAGCCCCCTGCACCTGCATTTCCTCTAAGACCTGAATTGTCATTATAATCTCAGAAGTTTCTATAACCTGCAAAATTTCTATGAACTGCATAATATTATCTGTTATATGTATGTTTTTCATGACCTACCATAGACCCCCTGTCCTGCATATCCTCTCTGGCCTAAGTAGCCTAAACAAACTGAGTAACACATATGACCTGTGTAGTATTAATAGTCTGAATGGTCTCTATGGGTTGAGAAGCCCTTATGAATTGTGTAAACTCTAGGACCTGAGCAGCTTCAAAAAATTGAGAAGGCTTTTATGGCCTGCATAATCTCTACAGTATGAGTAAACTCTATGACCCTATATCATTTATAACCCATGAAGCATCTATTACCTATGTAATCCTGAACAACCTTCATGACCTCCACAGGCTTATGCCCTTTGTAAAATATGGAATTAGTAGTCCCTAAGGACTTGGTAGGCTCTATGACCTGAACAGCCATTGTGACCTGTGTATCCTCTGTGATCTGTGTAACCCCTATTACCTAAGTAATCTGTATGACTTGCATATTTTCTGTGTTCTGAAGCCTCTGGACCTCCATATCTTGATGACCTGAAGAGCTTTTATTAACTGACTAACCTCTAAGTCCAATGTAGTTTCTATAACCTAAGTATCCTCTATGATCAGCATAACTTTTAGGACTTGAACAGCCCCTAAGAACTGTGTGAGTTTTATGACCTGAACAGCATAATGAAATTTCAGAAAGGAAAGAAGATTATCTCTATGGTGTGTGCATGGCTTGGTCCCAGGATGTGAGTTGGATATTAATTAAACGAGCTCACAGCCCTTCTCCCAGTCAGGGACTTCATGCATCCATCTTCTCAACTAACATTATAGTATTGAAATTACAGTTCCTGGACAGTATTACAAGGATATGAATTGGTCACACCTTGGTAGCTAGGAACCACAGCAAGGATATTCATCTGTAATAACAGTAGGAGAAGCTAGCAAAACAGGAAAGTCATCACTAAAGAAGTAGGAGATCACCAGGATTACAGTTGTCAGACATAAGATGCCAGGTGTAATTCCAGGCAGGAAGGAGGAAAAAAAATTCTGATGAATGAGAACTGCTTTTCTTAGGGAATTGGCATAACCTTGTTCCAGAGAGAAATTATTATGTAAAGTATGCAGGCCTGTGTCCCAAGTTCCCACAGTTCTGAGGGCTATCCTCTACCACATTTAGAGCACTGCAAGTTCCAAGGTTAGACAAAAGACAGATAATTTGTCCCACCTGGAAACCAATGACTGCACTAATGTAATTGCCTCTCTGGAACACTTGTTGTAGGAAAGCTAAAGATTTAAACAGATTTAGAGGACAAACAGAATGAAAAATTGAAAAATACAGGTAGTTTAGCATTCATCAACTTAGTTTTCAACAGGTACAACTTTAGGACATGGGACTTACTCTTTCTTGGTCAGGTTGAGGAAGAGATGGGTTGGTTCAGGCTGGGATGTCATGTAATGAATGAATGATAAGTGAGGTAGGCTGAAATAAAATGTTTTAGCATATAATAAAGGAGACTAATGAAATTAAATTGCCAGTGGTAGATATCCTGGGACCATAACTGTTCAAACAAGGGACCATGGAATTGCCAGAGGTTGGAGAAAATTATATCATTGGGAAAAGTTCCTTGGCACCAGTTTGGAGTCAGTATTTTAGGTTCACAGACAGAGTATTTGCCATGTATTTGAATGACAAATTTAGAGGTTTTTGAAGTCTCCTTAGTGACCTGTTTGGCCTCTACTACCCAAGTATCCTCTATGACTTGAGAAGCATCTATGACATGAAAGAAAGAAAATAAATGTATACAAATAGGTAAAGAACTCCTCAAACTATCACTATTTGCCAATGATATGGTTCTATATTTGGAACACCCAAAAACATCCACCAAAAATCTTCTGGAACTAATAAATGAATTCAGTCAAGTAGCAAGATATAAAATCAATACCCATAATTCAAATGCATTCCTATACATCAGTAATGAATTCACTGTAAGAAAAATAACACTACACTATTCTTAATCTCAAAAAATAAAATACTTGGGAATCAATCTGACAAAAGAGGTGAAAAATCTCTATAATTAAAACTACAGAACACCAAAAATAAAAAAAAAATTGAAGATCTTAGAAGATGGAAAGACCTCACATCCTCCTAGATAGGCAGAATTTATTTGATCTTTTCATGTTAATCCCATAATTTTTGAAAGTTCTCTTATGAATTTTTACCATCTTCTCTATGTGGTCAACTTTATTTTCAGCATTAAATATTTTGTCTTCATTGTCTGAAATTCTGTCTTCCAAATGGTCTAGACTGTGGGTGATATTTTCCATTGAATTTATAATTGACTAATTTATAATTGAGTGATTCCTTCATTTTGAGAATTTCTGCTTGTGTATTTAACAATCTCTAATTCTTTCTTGTTCTTTCACTTCCTGTATTTCTCTTTGTATACCTTCTCTTTGTATATTCTGTGTACCATCCTTTACTTTACAGATCAAATTGACTATGGATATTCTAAACTTCTTGATTATTTATTCTATTGTGTTGTCAGAGGCTTCTCTTATTGGAGCATCTTGGTTTGTGGTGTTTTGTTCCCTCATGTTTTCATGTTGAGCACAGTTGTAGCCAAATCTATAGGCACCCTGGCACTGAAACTCCAGGTCCTGGCTGGTGTCCCCAGAAAGGCCATTGTGCCCCAAAATGGCAGTGACAGCAAACAATTGGCACCCCAATCACACTCAGGTTCTGGTTGGTGTCTCAAAATGGTTGTGGCCATGTGCAACCAAACCTGGAGTGACCCTGGCAGCAGATTTCTGAACAGTGGTGGAAGTGGTAGTAGCAGTAATTGGTGGCAACAGCCAGGGGTTCAGCAGCAGCTGCAGACTTTGGTGGTGTTGGCAAAAGTTGGAAGAACTATGGTAGCAGTGGCAGCAGCAGTGGCTGTTGCTGCAGCTGCAGCAGTACCCAGAGAGGCGACCTCCAGGTGACTTCCTGCGAGTAGCAGTGGCTTTGGTGGTAGCAGTATCAGTGGTAGCAGGAGCAGCAGCAGTAGCAGCAGGAGTGTAGATGGCAGCCAGGCATTTGAGGCAGTAATGAGGTGAGCAGTGACCTCGGGGCCATATCGACAGTGACAGTGTCAACATCAGCAGCAACACCAAGAGAAAAGATCTCCAGTGCCTGTGGCAGTGACTTCAGGGGCAGCTGTGCTCAAAGAGAAAGCTTCAGGGAAATGACAGTGGTGCCTGTGGCATCAGTGCTAAGGAAAAAAGTGCCTGAGCACTATTGCAATTCAGTCTGATCGGAGGAGTTTGGGGTTATAATCTATGCAATTGCCTAATTTTAAAATTATAGCCAAAGAGAATGGCTATAATTAAAATGCTTACAAATGTAGTGAATTTGTAGCTATCTTCTGAAAGTGGATCACCAGACTTGTCATTTCTCAAAGTAGCACCTGTGGCATGCATAAATTCTCTTCCCCATATGGCCTGTATGATATGCATCTAGTCTATGTCCTATCCTTTGTATCCTGCATAGCCTCTAGAAACTTAGTGGTTTAAAAGACTTTAGCATCTTGAACTTATGTAGCCTCTATGATCTTCACATCCACAGTATCCTGAGTAGCAGAAATGACTATATTATCCCTGGTGAAATTTGTAGTGTGTATGAATTGAGTATCTTAAATAAACACATTAGCCCCTATGACTTGTGTAACCTTTGTGGCCTGATTATACTGTATGACCTACATGATCTTTTTGACTTGCACAGTATCTATGGGTTGAGTAGCCCAAATGTCCTGGATATCTGTTATGACTTCCATGCCCAGTATGAACTACTTACCTTCTGTGTCTTTCATAGTCTCTATTTCCTGTGCACCCTCTATGTCCTGATTTAACAAAGTGATCCAAGTGGCTTTCATTACATGGATATAATCTATGACCTTCAAAGCCTCCATGATCTCTGGAATCTCTGTGTCCTGAGCTGTCTCTGTGACCCATGTAGCCTCTATGATCATTGTAGTCCACATGTCCTCCATAACCTTTATCACTGAAGAACCTCTATGTCCCAGATAGCCTCTGTGACACAAGTGCAGTGTATTACCAACTCAGCCTTTATTACCTGCAAATCCCTTCTGGTCTTCATTGTGAAATGACCTTAGTAGCCTCCATGACCTTTATAAAGCGAGTAGGCCCTATGACCTTTTTATGTAGCCAATATGACCTGGGTAAAGTATGATTGTGCATGTACCTTCTATAGCCAGTGAAGCTTGTTGCTGAAAGTTTGGGTCTTGTTCCCACTGCCTAGTCAATAAAGATAATAAGAGTTTTGAAAGAAGAAAAAATAAGGTTTATTGATTTACATGCAATGGAGTAACATAGAGAACTTCTGTCCCAAATGCTATGATTCTGCCTATCAGGGAAAACAGAGGATTTTTGAAGGAACTATTCATTCAAAGACTACAATCCAGGTTTTTCCTGCAGGCTTTTGTTATTCACTTGTGAGTTTGGAGCAAGCCATTCTTTCAATCTTCTTGTGTCATCCCTGAAATCTGAATTACTTGGCTCCTCTGTTGGGTATGTGCTTAAATACAGATAACTTGGCCTTGGATAAGGAAACGGTAATCTTGTTCTTCCACTCAGGTTAAGAAGGGGAAGAGTGTGAAAAGGTAAAGAAAAACATGTCCATTTTAAAATAAGCCTCAGTGGCAGTGCAATAAGGCCATATTGAAATCATTAGTTGGACCACTGTTACTTAATAATCTAAGCAGCCCAAATGACTTGAGCAGTCTGTGTGACTGGTGCGACTTGAGTAATCTCTATGACTTGAGTAGATTAAATGACCCAAAATATACTTTTCTATATTTTCAATTAAAACTTTTTCTATATTTTTAAAATGTAATTCTTCCATCCATTTTGAAATGATTATTGCATATGTTATAGAGAGGTAACTATTTTTATATGGATTTGTATGTTTATATGGATTATCAATTCTGATGTGGTCTTGTTTGGTGCTAAGGTGAGTCAACAAGGTCCTCACTTGACTTGTGGTTTACTGTGAAAGACAACCAATAATATCCCACCTGTTCTTCTTGCCCCTTCCCACATGTACGGCAATTAATACCTTTATTTCCAGGATAGTTGGGTGATAATGATAGGTCATAGGTGTTTGGACCTTCTCTTATTGGGGTATTTCATTTATACTAACTTCATAAAGTTTTCATACCATTCTCTCTTTGGTAGCAGAGAAGAAATATTTGACAGGATGTACTCTATTTTCTGAGGTTTCATTAGAACTCATTTGTAAATCATTTAGATATACTGGGGAGTGGGGTGTGTGGTGGGAGTGTGGTGGAGGGCAGTTGTGACTGCCAGCCCAATTTCTTTATGTTTTTGGCTTATTTATTATTTCAAAAATACTTTAAGTCCATTTTAATAATATTCAATATATATTGCTTAGTGTCTGCTCTTCATGTTTATTTTTCTATGAAATGATCAATTTCATCTAAGTTTTTAAATTTATAAATGTAATGTTATTTGTTGCATCCTAAAAAAATCTCAACTGTATTTGTGGTTTTCTATTCCTCTATTTCCTGTTAATGTTCATGCCTTTTGTGTCCCCATTTCAAAGTCAATGTAGCTATTGCCTATTAATGGGTTTTGATTAAAATGACAGCTTTTAAAACATTCTATCTCCTTTATTTTGGTTTATAATTATAACTTTATATTTTCACTAATGATACTTTTATTTTTTTTCTTTACTTGTTTGCCATGTTGTGATTGCACCTAAAACAGCAACATGCTAGATAAGTGCAAGGCCACTAAGATACATCCCCAACCTTAGTACACTATATTTGTCAGTATATTTCATAAATTTGTGCTCTTATTTCTCTCTTTTCCTGCCTTTCTTCTGGGTTCACGTCCTTTTGATAGTGAGAATGTACCAGTAATAAACTATTTTTGTTGTTTATCTGAAAACATCTGTCACTCTGTTTTGTCTTTACCACTGAGGAGTATACTACAGGTGGGAATAGAATCCCAGAAGAGGTGTTTTTTCCTCCTTCTTGGGACAGCATCTCTTTATGTTCCCTAGGTTGACCCTGAACTCCTGGGTTTAAGTAGTCATCCTACCTCAGCTTCCCAAGTAGGTGGGATTTCAGGCACCAGGTATAAGAAAGGAAATTTAAGAAAATTTCTTTTTTGTGCATCCCACATTTAATAATTAGACCTATTGTGTGTTTATTTGAAAAAAAAATGCTCATCCTCCTCCTGAATAAGTTTTGCTTGTTTTGTTCTCTGTTGTATCCTCAGTCCTAGAACAATGCCAGATGCACAGTTTCTAATTCATTATTATCATACAAAATCATTATCAATGATTCAATGAACTTAGAATGGTTTTGGTATATCTTTGCTTCACTTTCATCTTTGCCATTTTCTCTATTACCTAATTCAGTAAACTGCATTCTACTGCATATTTAATTCTGTAATTTAACCAAAAATTCAATTGTCATTTCCTGGTTATTTCCAAAACCCAGAAAACAATGTCTTTGTGAATATTGTCATTCATGATAGACTTGCGATGTCAAAACTGACAAACAACAGAGGAATGCCATAAAGAGATAGCTGTGTGCACAAGTCACCTTATAAGAGAAACTACCACACAGAGAATTCACTACTTATGCAAAACCACTGGCCTGACATGCTGTCTTGCAAGCCCAATTCTATCAAATGTTTAGCTCTTCCTCTAAGATTAGATTTAGTTGTTTTAGATTTAATAATTAATGGCTAATAATTGTAGCCATTCAATAATCAGAGCTCAGTATGTCTCAAATAACTCCAATAGTGTCATTAATTGATTTTTAATAAAACACTTAAACTATCTGTGCATTAAACCAATTAAACCACAAATATTCCTTTGCTCTTTGGGTATACCAGAAGCCATCCTGGCCTGGAACTAGTTGTTGTACGTTGAAGTCATATTCGTTGTTATTTCCCAAATTAAACCTTCTTATTATTTGTTTCCAAAATTAAACCTTCTTGCATAAAGATTCATTTCTATCCCCCACACCTTTGCCATCTTTAAAGATAGCATTCTAATAAAATTAAGTATGATTTTCTACCTGACTAGCCACTTCACCAAAAGCTAGTGACCATCATTGATACTGAAGCTTATAAGTTAAGGAAAACCACCATGGTTAATGTGGAATGCTGACAATTTGTATTGGCTCTATTTGAAATACATGTATTATGTAGAGACTTAGCAGTCCTGCAGTAGAATAAATTTGTATGGATGTTTGCTATGGTGATTGCAAGTGCCAGTTGTTGCTGAAAACTACGTTTCTGTATTCACTGGATGGTCATGCTTTTGTCTTTGTGGTTTGGACACAATTTTTAAAAAAACAACAGTGATAAATTCAGAAAAAGTACATTCTTATTAGAAAAATGAGTTCTGAGATTCTATTGTTTATGAAATTTATATTGAAAATATAATCCCACAAAATATTGATGTACTTTTGCCATCCATATTGGTGAAACAATTGAGCATAAGAAATCTTAGTGTTCAAGTCTGTTTGAGGAGGATCATTGTGAAACATGAGATGCGTGCAAAAACATTGTTTAGCAAGTATAACTGTAGTAATATGTTTAAAGATGTTTGAATTCAACCCAAGATAACTTTTCAAGATGTATTTGATCTATTTTAATCTAAGATTTTTATGCACTAACAAATGTGAACTAATAAGTGATATATGTCAAATAAATAAGTAAATAAAAGGAAGATTAATAGAAAAGAGGGAAGAGAATAGAGGAAGAGGGAGAAAGAGAGGGAGAGTGAAAGGGAGAGGGAGAGGGGAAGCTGAAGGGCACTATATATAAAAATGGAATAAAGTTTCATGCTTGTTTGATTTTGTCCAAATGAATCCATTTACTATGTATGACTGTAATTCTCTAAGTAAAAAAATAAAGAAAAAGCAATATATAGCAGTTTTAGTAGAACTCCACAGATAATAAAACATTTCCAGTTTATATCAATTCCACTACATACTTCAAACAAAATGTCAATTCCTGAAAAAGCTTGTTTTTAACTTAATTTATGAAATCAAAACAATCACTGGAATTTCATTTAGTCAAAATTTAATCTGATATCCCTCTGAATGCTAAGGTAATATTAGTTATCATATTTTATCAACTGAAACAGAACCTGCAACTATCAATGTCTACTCACAAAGATGCACCACACAGAGAGACACCCAATATAGACTGAACGAAACAGAATTATAAAATTTTAGTTCTGTAGCTCTTGGGAAAAAAGTAACAAAAATTTCTGCATGATATTATATCATTTTGCTCTTTAAAGCCATTATCATTAACATTTAAAAATGTCTGCCCTTTGAAGAACTATTTATAAGTCAACCTAAAGATCTCAATGTGGCATTTAACATTTTGAAAACAACATTCTATATTTTAGTTGAAATTTACTCAGTCAGAAATTTTAGTCAAATAATCAGTTAATAGGCAACTAAAATATAATACCTTCAGCTTTTAGTCCATTGAGATAATTCAGAACACAGCTTGAAATATGAAAGAAATCTAGTGGGATGACTTTTTCTTGCATAAATATTCATGAAAAAAGACACTGGAAGAGAGGGGGGCAGAAAGACAGTTCCTGCAAACATTTAAGTCTTGAAATATTCTCCTATTCTCCAAGAGCAGATCCAGATGGAACCAGCTGCAGCTTCCGCCTCAGGTCCCTAGGGGGCACAGTCAGTGCAGGAAGTCACTGGATTCCCGGCAAAATTGCACGCTGGCGGGCAAGCCGGGTGAGTTCAAAAATAGAAGAGTGTGAGGGGGCGGGCCCGGGGTGGAGCTGCCTCTCTCCACCAATCTGCTGCAGGCAGTGGGGGCAGCAGCGGCCCCAGTGGCAGGTGATGTGGTTCAGTGTTTGGGCTATGGTGGCAGTGGTGTCTCCTTGAAGAGCCTTCCTGGGGTGGGTGTTCTTTGTTATTAGTGAGAGTGGCCAGCATTCAGGGGAGAGGGGGCATGCAGAGCGGTTGCCCCCGACAATCTCCCCCGGGCCTTTGAAGGATCCAGAAGCCACTCTTCAGTTCCGCCATGCCTGCCAAGCTCATTCCCACCTGAGGGGCAGCCACTATGGCCTACCCACCTGGGAGCTTGGGTACTTGGCTCTCTGTTGGGCTGTGGCGTGGTTTCCCCCTGAACTGGCGGGTCCAGAGCAACCCCAGGGGAGAGACCCTGTTGCCAACCCTCTGGGGCCCTGTTCAACGCAGAAGACTCTTGGCTCATCTCATGGTGGTGGGCAGCAAGGTTCAACCTAGGCAACCGTGGACAGTGGGCCTTTCAGGACTCCAGTTGCTTTAGTTCTGGGCATTATGCAAGATAGGATTTGCTGGGGGATGGTGGGACTGGCCTGCTCCTGGGCCCAGGTGCAGTGGTGCCTCCTCATTGGCATGTAGAGGGCACAGGTAATTGTGCAGCATGGGTGGCCTAAGGTGGGTGCAGGCTGGGTGAGCTGCAGCTTGTGGGCCTGGACCCGGGGGCACAACATCACAATCTTTGCACGCACGAGCTTCTGGTTCCCTGTATTTCCCTCAGAGTCACCCAGTCGGGAACTGCAAGTTGCTGGGTCTGGAGGTTATGAGTGGGTGATGGGGTGTGCCTTTAATCCACAAAGAATCGAGAAGAGAGAAACTTGGCTCGCTGGAGTGCACTGTACTGCTGCTTTCTTCCTTAATCAAAGCCACACAAAAACTTTAAAGCTGCGACCCCGCCCTCCACTCCTTGAAAGAACTTAAGAGATCAGTACCATTACTCAGATTAAAGGTGGGTTGATTACTGTTTGAGTCTCAGCACCACAGTCTTGTTAACTAAGGATGAGTGACATCCGTGGTGGACTTTGAATGTCAAATGCCAGTCACCAAACCCACCCTTTCAGTCCTCTGCCCTGGGCGCCATCCTCCATGTCCTCCAAGGCCTGGTTCCCCACCCCATGTGGGCGTTTTGCAATCCCTGAAGCAAAATTTTCAGCATCCACAGCTTTGTCACTCTGCTATTTCTCCCTTTGTTGACTATTGAGAATACAGTAGTGATCTCTAAAATATTGAAGTAGAATGCTGATTTTAAATGACTTTTTTAAAGAGAGGTGTAATCTCTTGTGCAAGAGCTTTCCCACCTAAATCTGAATTTCTCAACTAAAACTTTATCGAGCCTGCTACTTGCATCTTTCACAGAAAACCCCTCTTTTATGGGATCTTTAAAACACAGTAGTGAACTTGTTTTGCTGCTAGATGCTTTAGAAAAATTATTTGTACTATTCATTACCTCTCTCCTGAAATACTACGAACACTAGGAAACTGTACTCTGGGTTTGATGGAAGTTGTGAGCACTGGCTGTGTCCTGTGTCCGGTGGTATTTAGGTGTGCCAGTGATTTCAATTTGATAACGTTTTAAAGGTCTGAACTCCAATTATGGTCAGTTAGCTTGAAAACATAACTTTTAAATTAATTCTTATCTAATCTTTTCTGAGTCATCTCCTTCACGCTTCCATAAATGCCTTCTTTCATGTTTATCATCATGAAAACAAATTGCTGTATATCTGGTTAACTGTTCCATTACTTGTAAAAATTTATTTCACTTATCTGTACTTTTTGCTTAATGATTTAGTCTGTGACAAAAGAATTGTCATTTTGTAAAATGGAATATTTGGATTGACTCAGTTATTCTTGGATTCACCAGAGCTAAGGGAACTCTTTGTTTATATTTTCCTATATCATTATAAGCTTCATTTAAATATTAAGGCTTACATATTTTCAAGTATAATTTTTCCTCATTTGAAATGAGTTTATCATTTCAAGAATGTGTAAATGAATTGTAGAATTCTGAAGGAAGACATGGTTTCAACATCATTAATATATAGAAAATTAATTTGCATGTATTTTGCATGTGAATATTGTGCTTGGTGAAGTAGTTTTAAAATGTATAATTGAAGAAAATACTGAGAATTATATGGATGTACAACCAGTTTCCTTCCTGGAAGACATTTTCACGAGCCATCTAGAAGGTACCATTTGTGATTATTGTTTAGACTTTCCTTTTAAATTTTTCTTGCTTACTTTACTAGACTTATAAGGAAAACTTGGATAATTTTAGGAAGTTTAACACTTGGATCTCATTTCAGTGTGGTTCAACCATTTACAAATTTATTTATTTGTTTAAGGTAATTTTATTTTGAGACAACTGTAGATTTATATGTAGTTGTGTTAAAAGAGAGAGACATCTTCTGCCAACTTTATGTAGAGCTGCCCACATCTTGACATTAAAGATGGTATAGATCATGGATAGACAGACCATTTCTGTCACAAGGACCCCTCATGTTGACCTCTGATAACCACACCCATGTTCTCCTGCTGCCCTCCCCACCACTCCTGGCCACCATTAATCCTTTTCCAATTTTTATGAGCTTATCATTTCAAGAATGTGAAAATGAATTGTAGAATTTTGAGGACCCGGGCTTTGGTTTTTAAAAGTAGAAATATTTCAGTTAATTAGTGCAAGTTAGTAAATGTAATGCAGAAGTTGATTCAATATTACTCTTGGTTAGAATGATTGTTGTATTTCCTAATTTTTTTCTTGGGTATGTGGGAGAGTTCAATAAGATGTTATGAGTATTTATCTGTCAAATGAAGTTTTGAGAATTAATTACATTTTTTTCAAGTAAGCTTATTAGTATGATTTCCACTGAGATTTAAAAACATAGCAGTTGTCATTATCCCACGGTTTTTTTGTACCGAATATGGAACCCAGGGTCATCTCACTGTTGAACGACATGTAGTTATTTTTCTTTTTCTTTTTCTTTTGATGCAGGTTCTTACTAAGATGCTTAGGCCTACCTCAAACTTGCAGTTCCCTTACCTAGGCATGTGCCATCATGCTCACTTGCTACCCACATTTTAATTAACAGAGATTGCCCCTTCTAAATCTTACTGTTTGAATAGTTGCTGCAACTAAATTTACTTCAGAATCATGAAAACTTAGTACCTGTATCCAAGAAAAGGTTACAGTGTGATAAGACATATCTGAATCAAAAGTATGTAGGTAGATTTCTACAAAAAGATGTAATAAAATACAGAAATAGTTTGAACACTCTATCTTCCTTTCTACTAACACATTTAAAATATGGTAATAAATTGACGAAAGTACAAAGAAGTTCTTAAATTTTTCTAAGGATCTCAATTAGAGTTCATCAGCCTTGTTCCCATTTATATTTGGTCATATGACACATAGTAACAGTTCAGTTGTGACATATTTTATGGCTGAAGCCATACCTGACAGATGATGTGTACAAAAAGCTGGGAGTCTGTGCCAGCCCTGGGGAAGCTCATAAGCAGGGTAAAGATGCTCACATAATCAGCTAACTATATTAATTAGCTAAAACATCTTCTCTTAGCAATGTACACATGATAGAAGTAACAGGTTGTATGTTACCTTCTATAAGGCATATAAAGGTTACAGATTTGTTGTCCTAGCAAGTTAAAATTGCCCATTTGCAGATTTTTGCCTCTCTCCATGTTTTAAACAGAAATTTACAAGACTATAACCAAAGATGGGTATGATGTTCAGACAATAAATATATTCTCTCTGCCTCTAGTTTTCTAACATGGACACAAGACTGTAAGTTTGACTTTAACATCATATGGAAAGCAACAGAGAGACAAGTTGAGAGAGAAAGAGAAAATGTGAGTGGGTGAATTGGCCAAAGTCAACTCACTAAAACTTGGCACAAATTTGTTTACTTCAAGCTTTTTATGACCAAAGACCAAACAGCAAACCTCTGGGTCATTTCATAGTCTTGTTTTTCTACACCAACTCTGCAAGTGGTCTGTGTGGAACATGGTGTCCATGAAAGGATAATATATTGTGAAAATATTACTTAATTTACATCAGATATGGGGTCCTCTGCATTTGCCCAAGAACTTGACATCGCCTAGAATGCTTTTTTTTTTTTTTTTTTTTTTTTTTGCTGAAATATGTGAGAGCTCTTCTATGGGGGATACAGGGAGAAACATTAAGTACCTTGATGCAAACTGTGTCTCAGTACCAATGGAACATGATGTACTCAAATAAAAGAGACTGTTTTATATACTTCTTAATCCTAAGTACATCAAACATTGTCTCCCATGTTTGAAAATTACATAGAGAAATGATTGAATATTACCAGATTATGAATCTCATAGATGTCTTGGTGTCTTTCCTTGAACTTCCTCTGTGAGGGGGAAAAATACTTAGAATAGTTTGTTGCTAGATGTTAAACCTGTTTGCTGTGTTGTATGCAGAAAGGGGGGGTTCAGACCCAAAATATTGTCTTTTATTATTCTCATCATAAGACACATTGAATTATCTCAATATTTTCTGAAAAAAATATAACCACATATTCCATTTGCACCAGTCATTGAAGACTTAGCTGAAATCTGTGTACTTCAGGGAACAGAGGAATTAACTTTTCAACAAATTTTTTTAAATACTCCAGCACTTGATTTCAGTGAGAATGATTAATTAAAATATTGTTATCTGTTTCAGGATTTTTTATGCCATATTCCTAGAAGCATTTTTACATCCAATTTCTATTATCAGTTGATCAGTGTTATGAATCAAGGGAACAAAGAAGATAAAATTAATACAAACCGAAGGTAATATTTTAACTGATGATTCTCCAAAATAGTGCTAATATACATTTCATATGTATTTTATATTTAATTGCATATTTGTATTTGTTTAATACAATAAAAATAAGTATGAGAAATGACAAATATTCAAATCATCCTCACGGACCTGTGTAAAAAGTTTTTTTTCATAGTTATGAAAATATTTATTTTTCAGAATACAGAATAGTCTATCATCATAATGAATATTTTTCCAGAATATGAACAGTTTACTCTAGCAGAGCTAGCCAATTGTATATTGATAGAACCTTAGGCCTTCATAGCACCCATTTCATCTAAGCTCAAAGGGATATCCACAGAGCAAAAATGTCTATTGAAATTAGAACCCAAAGGGCAAATTTCACTGCTTCTGTCATTGGTGTTACTTTCTCCCTCTTCTTATTAATGGCATTCTTGAAAACTGTACACCTTCTGTGTATCTGAATATAATCAGAACTGACACTCATTAGTACACTAGCTCATATTCTAGGCCAATGTCAAGCTTATCATCTTAATATAAGTGAATATTAGCTAAATAAAGGAATTATCTTGTATTTCATTCAATAACTTATGTAGTGCAGACAAAATGACTCATTCCATCATCTGTAGGTCACAGTATTTTTTTTTTCAAAAGACATAATCAAACCACTTCTGTAATAAAAGGAAACAAAAAATCCATGTAATTAAATGCTATTTGGGTAAAATGCATTATCGGGCATATACTATTTATTTGCTTTACATAAGTTTGCATAATTTAATGTAAACTCTCATATTTGGATTTTAATTAATACATACATGTGATACTTGAGTCTAAATGGAATGGAATGAAGATTTTGATAGGCCCCAAAATCATATTGTTTTATTTCATCATTGTCATTTTAATACATTAGTGTTTGTCTTTATTCATTTGACTAAGCCAATTTAGAGGCAAAATCCACAACCAAAGCATATATACTATAGCTGAAAATATTAAATAGTATAGTCTTCAGTATGTCAGAATTAATGATTATGATTACACAAAAAATACTTCAACTCATGTATGATGATCTTACAAAATATTTTAGAAGTTTTATATGTTGTTTGCAGTGTAATAAAATTAATCTGGATAATATGAGTAAAGTATGCTCAACTATGTATAAATGCAATTCATAGTTAACACTGGATTGTTTTGGAGTACTTCCTTTGTCTTCACATTTTATATCAGGAACATATGTTCACAATCTATCAGCTGTACTTTTTGTGTGTGTGGTACTGGGGATCGAACTCAGGGACTTGTGCTTGTGAGGCAAGCACTCTACCAGCTGAGCTATCTCCCCAGACCCCAGCTGTACTTTTGATTTACTAAGAAATGATAGTATTTTAATCCTAGTTCACCAGCTCCTTGCTACCCCCCTTTCTTGTGGGATACTGGGGACTGAACTTAGAGACAATTTATAACAGAGCCCACAGATTTTCCTTTTCAACATGTAATTTCTCCCTGGGGAGAATATGTAGTGCCATATCACAAGAGAGAAAATGTGCCAGGTATCTTGAAGAAGTAAATTGGGTTTTATTATAAATAGACAGACTTCTGTGAAGATGCTGGGAAAGTGGTTGTTCTAGTGTTCCCAGGTGAAGAGATTCACATACATAAGTCAGTGTTGCCTTGGGTTGTTATTCCTTCATTGGAAGTCCTGCTAAAAGATCAGAGCATGTTAATACATAGTTGGGTTAATAATTGGATTTCATGAAGTTTCCATCTTTAAGAAGCATTTTGTGTGGTATGCAAAGTAATTTGAAAATATCTTTTAAATAAAACTTTACAAAAAAACTTTATAAATATGATAGAACTATAGTGGTTGATACTGCAGTAGAGAATATAGAGAAAACTTATATAATTTCTTCCACTTCTTCCTCCTACTGGATCCCAAGATCTAGTGTGTTATGAAAGTGTTTGAACACAATTAGCATTATTTGGGTGATAATTAATCTGAAGACATATAACGACCAAAATATGAATTTTTGTACTATCAATTACTATTTATGATATTGTTGGTCAATTATTCTATGCCATCAAACATCAGTATCTTTATGCATGCCAATTATTATAGCAGTACAATTCAGAATAACCAAGATATAGAACCATCAATGTGTCTGACAATAGATGAATAAATAAACAATGTAAGGCATATATATATATATATATATATATATATATATGTATATATGCACAATGGAGTTTTGTGCAGTCACAAGGAAGCATGGAATTTCATTTTTTGTTTGTAAATGACTGGAATTGGAGAACATCATGCTAGGTTAAATAAGCCTGACTGAGAAAGTCAGGAGTTAAATGCTTTCTCTCATATGCTGATGTTGGACAGGAAAGAAAAAATGTTGGTGACTCTCATGAAAATATGAGTGAGATCAATAAAGTAGAGAAAAGGGATAGAGAGGAACAGGGCATGGGGGATGTGAGGAAGACTGAGAATTGAAATCTAATAAATTGTGCTGTCTTCACATATGAATATGTGAGATTAATCTTGCTTATATACACATAACAAATTTCCTCATAAATAATTTTGTTCAGTGTACTAAACAGAAATATTTCAATTGCAATAAGTGACAGTGTCTTTTAGAGGTCTTGAAAAGATGACAAAACTATGATTACAATGTGTTAACAATATAAAATGCTAACTATCTGCTGGATATTGTGTGAAGAACAACATATGCATCATCCCATATAATCATCTCCTTGCTGGCAATGTCAATCTTGAATTATCCAGAATGTTTATAGTGATCTGTGTAATGTAAAACCAAATGTTCCTCTGAAATATTGCCATGTGTTCCAATGCTAAGGCTTAGAATATAGAGAGTTATCATACATACACCATAACACAAAATGTGTGGAATTTCATGTTATTCTTTTGATCTTGTTTATTAAAAATGAATAACTGATGATGAAAGATATAATTAAAATAAAAAATAAGTTCACTACAAAAACATCAAAATGAAGTATATATGTAAAATAATTATTTTAGTAAACTAAAACTAGGTAGATAGCAAGTAATTATAGCAGTTTCAAACTTCATTACAAGCTCTATTGAATACCCTGGGACACCTCTTAGCTAGCTTGATAAATAAATTTTGAAGTCTACATTTAGATTTTTCTCTTTGTACAACATGAATATCCCTATGAAATAGAGATGAGTATCTTCAAGACACTGCACTCCTGACTCAGGAATCAAAGGACTGTGCCACCACTTCCAACCTCATGGAAGAAGTATCCCTAAAGATGCAGCAGCAGAACCAAGCCTCCTGGCTGTGACCCAGAAACCAAGTGGTCAGTTTGCTTTTCCTCTTTAATAGAACCTTCTTTCAGCAGAAATGTTCATTTCATGAACATAAATTTTGTACAAAGGTAAAGATCCAAACTTCCAGTCAGATGAAACATTTTTCTTTCAAATTTTCCAGGGCTTTTAAAAAAAGAATAGCATTTTAGTGAAATTTTTACAAATCAGCAATAGGCATGGCTTCCCTACAACCGGCAGCAATTAGCCATACATTAGCAAAACTGTTTCTCCTTGCTTCAGCTTTTTTTTTTTCCACTTTTATGTCTTGCATAGAGAAGGTCAAAGGCAAAGACAAGGCTGTCAGTGCTTCAGGGCTTTCCTGGTTCTCTAATACTGTTGGGAGAAATCCTAAGTCTTGGCTAGCAGCTGTGAATATCTCAAGTGTGTAAGGAAAACCTTCACACATTCATGCCAGTCAGGAATACCTACAGAAAGGAGCATTCCACTCTGGTCTCTTAGGAAAGTAAACAACTGTCCCCAAATTTACCTAGTGTTACCAAGGGAACCTGTATTGGGGACTGGTGGTCTAATCCCCTGTGGCACATTGTGATTGGGTTAAAAGTCTATAAAATGTATGGTTTCTCCTGCTATCAACGAGTTTGCAGGTTGCTTGCCACAAGCCTGCGTTTACCCAAATCTCGGGGCCTGGTTTATGGCTCCGTCAGCAATTACCTGTGACTGAGTTAGCCTGGCACACACCCCTACAAATACACTCTACCGTCTGTTCCCTCACGTGGTCCCATTGAACAAAAGAGGTTGTCAGTGATCAGTGTCAGAAGACTGTGATGGCCCACCTGGACACTGATGCTGATTAGCATGTGAGGGATAATATCATTTCTACAGAAGAATTTCCTTAGCCCCTAATATGATATAAATTGTGTGAAATCATTCTCTCTTACTCACCCTGTAATGTCATTTCTAGTGTATTAACATGATGTTCAATGCAAGGCCTCTGCAATTTACCATCACCCATGCTCGACTTTTAATCTTTGAATGCAAAATAAAGATGGCATAAGAAACCAAAAATGGCAGAAACATTAGTGTGACAGCTGAATTTCTACATCTGTCTTTCTCAGTCTGAACCAACTGTGGGATCCCCTGAAAAATGGCATTGCCTTTTACAAATGAGCAAAGTAGGGCCTAAGCGCTAAAACTAAAGAGAATATATAAAACCTGAGAGGTGACCCTTACATATAACTATGTTTGACATCATCTGAATGCCACATAAAGTTCAGAAATTCTTCATCTATGTGCAAAATAATTCATATAGTATTAATGGAAAAGTAGTTGATACTATAATTAAATTTACTGTACACTGATCTTACTTTATGGTAAAATATTACATATACATCCAAAGGGAGAAAACTGTCAAATTACTGACACTGAATTTCATTAAGATTTTTCATTATTTTAAGTATTAGTATCCAAAAATTTTCCTTTAAATAAAACCTCCCACAATGCAAACATAGTTGTTGTATTCATGTCTGTATTTCCATATCAAAACATCTTTTTTCTGAAATAACTAATATTGGTGTGTAATTTACTAAAATATTCTCCCCATTGAAACAGTCTTTTAATTTTATTAGGAAAAGTTTTGTAACTGCCCTCTCTCCTCTTTCCACAACTACTCTTTATGGTAAAATTCAATGAAAACTATGGACATTTTCTCATGAAGTTCTTCTTTGTAGAACCCCAGATTCCTTTAAGCTCTCATATTCTTTCTGTTCTTTAATTTTCTCCTGTCTTTCTTCTCTCCTCCACATCCAACTTGAATTTCATGCTTATCAAGATAAGCTCCCATATATAGGGTTACTTTTTAAAAATTTTATTAATGCGTTGCAATTATAAATAAAACTGTTTTATTTTGACATAATTGCACAAGCACAGAATATAATTGCTCCAATTCCAGCCCCAGATTTTCCGCATTAGATTTCCCCCTTGTTCCCCTGTTGCCTTTCCTTTGTTCTATTGGTCTCTCTTCTATTTATTATTTGTCAATTATTTATGTATATATTCACTTATTTATTTATTCTTTTGGCTATGACAGTAAAATCCATTTTGATATAATTTTGCAAGCATGCAACATATCCTATTCTAATTAGCACCCCACTCTTTGGATGTACCAGGTGATGGGGCTTAGTGTGTTGTTTTCATATATATACATAAGAAAATTATGTCATTTCATTCCACTCTTTCCTTTTCCTATCACCCTTCCTTCCACTCATTCCACATTGTCTAATCTGCTGAAATTCCATTTTTCTTCTGATGCCCTCCTTAGTATGGTTTAGGATCCACATATCAGAGAAAACATTCAACCTTTCACTTTTGGAACTGGGTTATTTCACTTAGCATCATTGTCTACAGATCTATCTATTGACTGTCAAATGCCATGAAGTTATTGTTTTTCATGTCATTCTTTTTTATGCCCAAGTAATGTTCCAGGGAGTATTTATACCACATTTTCTATATTCATTCATCTGTTGAAGGGCAACCCAGTTGATTCCATATCTTAGCTATTGCAAAGTGAGCTGCTTTAAACATTGATGTGAGTACATCATTTTAGTACACTGATTTTAACTACTCTGTGTACTCAGGAGTGGGATAACTTGGTCAAATGGTGGATCCATTCATAGTTTTTTAGTATATCTATACTGCTTTTCAGAGTGGTAGCAACAATTACAGTTCCACCATCAATGTATGAGTGAACCTTGTTACAAACTTTGTTACTTGTGTTCTTGAAAATGGCCATTCGATATGATGCAAAATCTCAGTGTGATTTTAATTTGCCTTATTCTAATGGCAAGAGATGTTGAACATTTTTTCACATATTTGTTTTCCATTTGTATTTCCACTTCTATAAAGTGTCTCTTCAATTCCTTTGCCCATTTATTGAATTTTTACACTAAGCTTTAAATTATTATTTGTCCTGGAAATTAGCACTCCATCTGAGGAGCAGATAGCAAAGTTTTTCTTCCCAACGTATAGGTTTTCTCTCCATGCTCTTGATTGTGTCTTGTGGCGGGCGAGACCTGGGGCCCAGGTGCCACGTGCATCTAAAGATCGCAACTGGCAGAGAGAAAACAGTGTCCTGATTATGCTTGGAGAAAGGCAAGAAGCGTTTATAATTGGCTGTATGATAATCAGTTCAGCCGCCTAGCGCGTGAACAGATATACTTTACATGAATGCTTGAGCTAGTGATCGCTTGACCTTTAACAGGATTGGATGGACATATCTGGTTACAATTGCTTATGCATGAGACTGCTTATATATTGAGGGTGTTATCTGAATAAAGGGGAAGCTGCTTCATGAACTACTGAAGAGTACACGTCTTTTGTCTCACTGATGGAGCCAAAAGAGAAAGAAGCAGCGGCGGCAAGCCACTTGAAGCAAACCGGGCTGGGAGCAGCAGTTATCCATAGTGTCATTTGCTATGAAGAAGTTTTTAGTTTGATGCCACCATGTTTATTGTCTTGATTTTTTTTTTTTTTTGCAGTACTGGGGATTGAACCCAGGGCCTTGTGCTAACTAGGCAAGCACTCTTCCAAATGAGCTATATACCCAACACTTGCCTTTTGATTTTAAATTTTATATTTTAAGTATCTTTCTGAGGAGTCAGTTTCTATACCAAGATGTTGCATTGTTGGTCTAACAAAATTTTTCCAGTGTATGCAGCATTGCTGATCCAAGACTTTACCCTTGAGCCACAATTGAGTTGAATTTGTGTAGGGTGAGAGATAGGGTTAACTTTCAATATATGACATATGGATTTCCAATTTATCCAGCACCATTTGTTGAAGAGGCTATCTTTTCTCCAATGCATGTTTTTGGTGCATTTATTTAGTATGAGATAACTATATTCATGTGGGTTTATTTCTGTGCTTTCTATTCTACTCTGTTGGTCTTCATGCCTCTTTTGGTGCCAATACCATGCTGCTTTGTTACTATAGCTCTAGAGAATAAAGTCTGGTAACATGCTTCACTTTTCTTGCTAAGGATTGCTTTTGTTATTCTGGAATTTTTATTTTTACAGATGAATTTTATGACTGCTTTTTTTTAATTTCCATGAAGAAGGTCATTGGAATTTTGATGAAATTTTCACTGTGTCTCTATAGTGCTTTAGGTACTATGGCCATCTTGGCAATAATATGTCTGCCTGTCCAATAACAAGAGGGGTTCTTCCATCTTTTGAGGTTTTCCTCAGTTTCTTTATATAGTGCTTTCTTTTCACTATTGAAGTCTTTCACTTCTTTTGATAGATCAATTCCCAAGTATTGTATTTATTTATATTTGAGGGGTTATTGTGAATGGGTTAGTTTTATTAATTTATTTTTCAGCTTATTTTTCTTGCAGTATAGGTGTGCAATTTATTAATGAGTGTAAATTTTGAATCCTGATAATTTTCTGAATAAATTTATGAGTTCTACAAGGTTTCTGGTGAATTTTGGGTGTCTTGTAAATCTAGGATCATACTGTCAGCCAAGAGGGATAGGTTTATCACTTCTTTTTCTAACTGTGTTTCTTCAATTTCTTTCTTTTTCCTAATTGTTTTGAGTAGGTTTATTCTAGGACTATGTTGAATAGATTGTAAAAAGTGGGTATACCTTTCTTGTTTATCTTTTTAGGGGGAATGTTTTCAGTTATTCTCTGTTTAAAATGCTGTTGACTGTGGGGTTGGTGTATATAGCTTTAAAATATTGAGTTATTTTCCTTCTATCCCTACTTTTTCTAGTGTTTTGATCACAAATGTATTATGTATTTTACCAAATGCTTTTCCTGCAGCCATTGAGGTAATCATGTGATTCCTGTCTTTAAGTCTATTGGTGTGATGAATGATGTTTATTGATTTCCATATGTTAAAAGAACCTTGCAGCCCTGGGATGAACTCCATTTTATCATGGTGCATACCTTTTTAATGTTTTTAATATAATTTGACAGTACTTTATTGAGAATCCTTTATCTATGTTCATCAAGAATATTGATGTAAAGTTTTCTTTCCTTATTATGACTTAGTCTGATTTTCATATCAGTGTAGTAAAAACTACATAGAATGTGTTTCAAGGCATTTCATTCCATTAATTTTTGTAGAATACTTTAAGGAAGTTTGATATGAATTCTGAAAAGGCTGATGTTACTCACTTGAGAATCCATCTGGTTCTGGGGTTTTCTTAGTTGGTATTCCTTTGATGACATCTTCAATTTAATTACTTGAAATTGATTTCTTCACATTTTTTATATAATCCTGGTTCAATTAGTGGTATATCATATGTCTTTAGCAATTTGTCAACATCTTAAAGATTTTCTATCTATTGGAATATAAGTTCTCAAAATAGCTTTTGATTGCCCTCTGTATTTCAGTAGTACCTGTGGTGATATTTCCCTTTTCATCACAGATTTGTATAAATTAATTTTTCTTTCTCTTAGCTAGTTTTATTAAGTGTTAATAAATTTTACTTATTTTTTCAGGGAACCAACATTTTGGCTCCGATTTTAACTATTTCCTGTGTTATACTGATTTCTCTGTTCATTTGTTGTTTTCATATTAGGGTCATAATATGTAACATTAGATTATTTTATTTATTTATTTATATTTCAGTTTTTTTTGTGAAGTACCTGCTAAATTCCTTTGCCCATTTAATGGTTGGGTTACTCTGTGTGTGTGTGTGTGTGTGTGTGTGTGTGTGTGTGTATGTGTGTGTGTGTAAGTTTTTTGAGTTCTTTATATATCCTAGAGTTTAATGCTCCACCTGAAGTGCAGATGGCAAAGATTTCTCCCATGCTGTAGGCATTCTGTTCACTTTCCCATTTTCTTTTCTGTGAGGAATATTTCTTTGATGTCATGCATTTATTGATCCTTGATTTTACATTTTGTGCTTTAGAAATCTTGTTCAGGATGTCAGTTCCTATGCTAAAATGGTGGACAATTTGTCCTCCTTTTTTTTTTTTCTACAAGGTAAACAATCTCTTCTAATGTCTAGGTTCTTGACCTAAAGTGAGTTGAGTTTTGTGCAGTCTGAAAAATAGGGGATAAATTTTACTCTACTCTATATGGATTTCCAATATACCCAGCAACATGTGCTGAAGAGTTATGTGTTTGTGGCACCTTTTTTCTAGAATGAGTTAACTGCATATATGTAGGTTTGTTTCTGTGTTTTCTTTCCTGTTCGTCTTCATGGCTGTTTTGGTGCCAATAGCTTGCTGTTTTGTGACTATAGCTCTGTAGTATAACTTAAGACATAATATTGTGTTGCCTTCTGCTTCACTTTTCTAATAAGGATTGTTTTAGTTATTCAGGTCCACTTGTTTTCCCAAATAAATTTCATGATTGACTCTTCTATTTCTATGAAGAAAATAATTGGAATTGTTATAGGAATTGAGTTAAACCTCTATAATGCTTTTGGTAGTTTGACCATTTTGACATATTAATTGTGCCTATCCAAGAACATGGGAGATCTTTCAATCTTCTAAGGTCTTTCTTCAATTAATTTTTTTAATGTTCTGTGGTTTTCATTGTAGAGGCCATTCCCCTCTTTTGTTAGATTGATACTTGAGCATTTTTTGAGCCTATTATGAATGGGAGAGTTTTATAATTTCATTACAGCTGTTTCATCGGTGACATATAGGAATACAATTGGTTTATTGGTATCAATTTTATATCCTGTCAATTTGCATAATCTGTTAGTGAATTCTAGAAGCCTTCTAGTGGAGTTTTTGGATCTTCTAAATATGAATCATGTCATTGGCAAATAGAGATAATTTAAGGTCTTCTTTTCCTATTCATATCACTTCAATTTCTTTCTTTTGTTTAATTGCTCCAGTGAGGTTTGTAAGTACTAAGTTGAGTAGAAGTGGTAAAAATGGGCATCCCTCTCTTCCAGATTCTAGTAAAAAAAAAAATAAAATTTTATCCATTTAGAATTATAGTGGTCTTAGGTTCAGCACATGTAGCACTTACAATATTGAGGAATATTCCAACTCTCACTAATCTATTTAGTGTATAGAGAATGAATGGATGCTGAATTTTGTCAAATACTTTTTCTTTGTCTGTTGTGATAATCATGTGATTATTGTGTTTATTCTATTGATGAGATGAATTATGTTATTGATTTACATATTTTGGACCATCCTTGCATTCCTGGCATGAAACTCACTAGATCATGGTACTCTATATTTTTAATATGATTTTGTATGGAATTTTTAAGTATTTTCTTTAGAATTTTTGCATCTATATTCATCAGGGATATTAGTCTGAAGTTTTCTTTTCTTGATGAATCTTTGTCTGGTTTTGGTATCAGGGTGAAACTAGGACTATAGAATGAGTTTTGAAGTATTTCCCCCATTTTTGTTTCATGGAATAATTTGAGAAATATTGGGGTAAACTTCTTTGAAGGTCTGGAAGGACTTGGCTTAGAATTTATTTGGTCCTGGGTTTTGTGTTGGGGGGGATAGGCTTTTGATGGCATCTTCTATTTCATTGCTTAAAATTGGTGTGTTTTAAATTTTTGAGTCCTCCTACATTAAATTGTGTAGGTCATATTTCTCTAGAAATGTGTTGATCTCTTTGTGATTTTCTATTTTATTAAATTATAGATTTTTACAATACCTTATATCATCTGTATTTCAGTAGTGTCTGTGGTGTTATTTCATTTTCATCATAAATTTTAGTAATTTTCATTTTCTCTTTCTTTTCTTCATTAGCTTGGCTAAGTGTTTATTAATTTTATTAATTTTTCAAAGAAGCAACTTTTTGTTTCATTGACTTTTTGAAATTTCTGTTTAAATTTCATTGATTTTGGCACCAATTTTAATTATTTTCTGTCTTCTACAGTTTTGGTATAGATTTGTTCTTTTCTTAGGCTTTGAGATGTAATTGTAGATTATTTAGTTGGAATTTTTATTCCTTTTTTTCAAATGAACACAGTGCAATAATCTTTCATTTAGAAGTTCCTTCATAGTGTCTCAGTAATTGTGATATGCTGTGTCACTGTTCTCATTTACCTCTTTGTATTTTTTTTAATTTCATCCCTGATTTCTTCAGCTATCCATTAGCTATTCAATAGTGTAGTATTTATTGTCTAGTTGTTAGGGTAGCCTCACTTTTTTATTTTATTATTGATTTCTCATTTCTTTATTTTATGATCTGATATAATCCAAGGTATTAGAGCTATAGTTTGCATTTACACAGAGCTGTTTGTGGTTTAAAATATTATCTATTTTAGTGAAGTGAAAATGTGCTATTGAGAAAAAAAGTGTATTCAGTCACTAATGGATGAAATATTCTATATGTCAGTTATGTTTGAATTATTAATTATATTGTTTACTTCTAAAACTTTATTTTCTTTTATTTAGTTTTTGGTTGCAGGATCTATCAGTTGTTGATTGGGATATATTAAAATCACCCAGTATTATTGTGTTTTGGTTTATTTGATTCTTGAAATTGATAAAGATTTTATATATGAACATGCTCCATTTTGGGGTGCATTTATATATATAATTGGTATGTCTTATTGATGTATAATTCCCTTAAGCAGTATGATATGACATTCTTTGTTCCTTTTGATTAACTTTTACTTCAGGTCCACTCTATCTGACATGAGGATATTAAAGCCTCGTTGTATATGAGATCGAAGTGAATGCTATTTGTTTTCCATCCTTATACCTTAACTTGTGAATGTCTTTGCCTATGAGGAGAGTCTTTTGGAGATAGCATATTGTTGGGTCTTACTTTTTAATCCAATTGTACAGACTATGTCTTTTGATTGATGAGTTATGGCATTTGCATTCAATGTTATTATTGAGATATGATTTTCATTTCCTATTATTTTGAGTTATTTCTCATTTTTAATTTGTTTTTATAAGGTAATTTTCAGTTCCTTGGATTACCTGTTTTATACACATCCCCAAAATATGCAGAGACAGGTTTCCCATGTTTTTTTCATGACAGCCTCAACAGCTTAGATTCCTAAAATTGTTATTCAGGCAGTCATCAGAAACTTCCTCCTCATGGATCTTCAGAGCTCAATTCTGTTAGCTTTAATTTGTTTCCAATCTGTTGATAAACATCTCCTTTAGTCTTTAGAGATGTGGGCAGAAGGTATTCAAAAAATTGGGGTCCCCACTATCAGGTTTTCTTCTTTCTGGCATTACCTCACACTTTCCATGATCTGGGGATTAACTCTCTGTTTTCTGGGTCTTCATGAATCCAGGCTACATGTTTCTTTACAGATGTTTTTACCCCTCTCCACCCTGTGGCCTCTCCTCAAGCAAAAAGAGGAAGAAAAACCTGTGCCCATTCCAGTGCCATGACATTGCCTTTTTCAAAGTGTTAAATGGACCTCTATTCTCTGCCCTGACTTAGTCCTTCTTTAGTGTTCTCAGGTAGGATTTCTTTTGTTCCTTTGTCTAAAGTTTATACTTGTCTCTGTGTATGTGCTGGAGATAGGGATGAAGAGACTCATACACACTAAGAAATACATTTATAGAGCTCTCTTTTATATTAAAATTCTGTGAAAATTTTATGAAACTTCTTGTGAAAATTAAACACATATGACACCCAAAAATTCATGGCACTATGTTCTAATGTCCTGTCCATCCTTCTAAATTCTTCCTATTTTTCTAATTATATATTTTCCCCCATATAAACCCATCTTCATTTTTGTTCAATGCACTCTGCCAGATGTTCCATCTCTTGAAATATGCCTCACCACAGAAGTATGGCTTCTTTTTCTTAGCACATTTCCCAGGGGCTTCCCCTCAGTTGCCCTTGCTAAACTCCACCATGTCCATGGCCAGCAGGTGCCATGCAGGGAATGCTGTTTTTCAGTTGTCAGATCAAGTGTAGACTACTGAAATGGTATGTTCCAATGTCATACAAAGAGAAGGAAAAGATCACATGAGAACTTTTTCATACTATTTATCAAGGAACCCCAAATGTGCTTCCTTCAGTGGTGAGATTTGAAGATCACTTTCAAAAGATATTCTAGTCTGCCTTTTGCTGTGCTATTGAGGATCAGGAAAATAAATTAAGTAGCCTGGAAACAATTAACTGTTATGTGTAAATTAATTGACAGTGTTGTGAACTTGATATCATCTTTCATTTTGAGAAGGCTTATTTTATTTTGAATGAGTTTCTTTATGGAGAGAAAGTTAAGGATATATCCAAGAAAAATGTTTTTAAAGCAATTGAGCAAGCTTATCTGCTATAGGAGTCACAACATGAATATTTTAATGTCCATGTGCACTAAATGGATACTCATTAAATATGCAAAATTTTGCAGAGGAAATAGGAAGCTAAAATATTTATGAAAGAAAATATCCTCACCTTGGTAACTGTCTTGTAAAATAATAATAGAATATTTCAGAATGATTACCATTACAATTGTTTGTTTTCTTATTTGCAGCCATGTTTTCTGTATTACTTCATTCTATATATGATCTTAATATATTTTATTCTTCTGACAAGATATGACAAGTGAATGTTTTGAGTAATAGTTCATCTTTAGCATATGCATGTTACAAGTAATGAAGCATGTGTGATTATTTTATAAGAGAAAACAGCATTCATTATTGTTTATCAAAGATAATTTGGATGACATACTCTGTCCAAGTAAGCAGTGCCATAATATTTAGTGTTGTTCAGTCTTCAAATGTTGAAGGTGAATAAAAAACAAAGCAAAACTATAGGGTTATTTTCTTGCAAACTGAGTTAGAATGTTCTAAAGTACCATATAAAAGAGTATGTTTAAATAACACAAGAAACTAAAATTAATCTGTACTCATGTGAAATATTTAAAACTTTTAATTAAGAAATTTTGTAGTGCCATATTTACTGAATCACATTTGTGCTATATTATGATGTTGATCAATTTCTTTAAGAACTGTCAGAAAGTTGTGTTAGAAATGTCTTCTGCACTATGTATTGCTCAGTGATACATATTTCCATGTATCAATAGTGAAATTATTTATGTAGTTGAAAAATTCTCATGCTGTCTCAATACTTAAATGTCTAAATATTATAAACAAAATATATTTTTTGATTTGTCTTTCATTTTGGAGCCACTGTGGCATAAAAAATAAGGACATCCCATAAATAAAAGCTGCAGTGCAATTCACTCAGTGGTTATTTTGGACCACTTCACCTCCTCCATTTTTCATTTTTCTCCCAAAATATCCCCACATCCCCACAGTGGAACCATATAATTAAAAACATTAAATCCCTGGTTCACATCAAGACATCATTTGAATACTTTTAAATAATGTACAGATCTTCATGTAAGAAACATATTTTGTGGTCTCAGTAACCTTAAAATGTAATTATATTCAGGGGCTAGCCTGTTGGCTTTGGATGTTGTGTGCTAGACTGTAACAAGCTGTTGCTTTTGTTATCTGAATATAGCTGCTTGCTTTAAATCAGTAGATCCTGAAATAGCTTTTCTTGCATGTCTAAAATAATTTCACCTAAAATAAAATAATACCAACTATCAAAATTATTTCCATGGGACTAGTGTAACTGAAGGTTTTCCTGTTTCTGTCATTATTATTTTCACCCTCCTCCTTTTTACATGGAGTACTTATACGTTTGCTATATCTGAATCTAATAATCTGAAACTCATCATTTCACTACCCATCACTGTATCCCCAATCTAACATTATTGATCTGATTCTTGGGAAATATTTAGCTAAACAGACAGCCCTTATATTTTTCACTCAGAAATAAACTCATACATGGAAAGGACGTTTTCCATCTTCTGTAGGAAGATTTTGAACATGTATTTTTAAAAGATTTTCTTATAGATGGATTTAATTTAGTAATATATTTCTTAAATATATCCAAAGTATCTTTTCTTCATTATCAGTAGAACAATTAAAATTTGATTAAACTTAAAATTTTGTGAGATAATAAATGCTTATTACTGTCCTAGGCAACTAAGAATTTTTAGGTTTTTAAAAATACATTTAATATGTACTAACATAACCATTACTGTTTGTCATTATAAAAATACTTCATGTTGTTTGCTACCATCACAATTATCTGTCTCTGAGAATTATTTTTATCTTGTAAAACTGATGATCTGTACCAGGTAATCAGTAATTCTCATTTCACTTCTTCCCCCAGCAACTATCATTTCTATTTTCTTTTTCTATGATATACATTATAATTATTGAATTATTTTATATATATTTCCTACTAAGTCTTTGAAATTTAAGGTATATTTTACATTTATGGCACAACTCATTTTGTACTAACTTCTTTCAGGTACTCATTAGCCACTTTTGGCTGTTGACTGCTATTTCAGATAGCCAGACTCTATGCTATAATGTATACTGAATTCATATATAATTGATGGTTTAGTATGTGAAATAAATCATTTCTGTTAAACTTTCTTAATTTTATTCATATTTGTAAGTAAAAACAATAGGTAGGTTCCAGTTTTCAAAAATTTTGAAATAGGCAAGTCTCAATTAAAAAAAAAAAAAAATGTATGCCCAGATTCTGAAATGATGTCTATGTAGTTATACATCAATAACCATAATACTGTTTAAAAAGTTTGCTGTCTAAGAAGTTGGTGGTTATGAGCTACCAGCTCTTAGGACTTTTGTAGAATATAGATTTCTTGATTTTCTGTTGGGGTTGACAAAATTACCATGATTGATGACTTGCTAGAGGGATTCTCCCTAGTGTCTCAAAGGTAAAGTCTTATTTCAGATTCATCTAGAGAGATGGGAGTGACGTAGCTTGGTTCATCTTAAATATCTAATATGTTTAAATGAATGGCATTGATTACTGACCAGGAAGGTAGCTCAATAAGTTTGACAGTCAGATATGAGATACCATTTAGGACAACCCTATACAAAAATGTTTCTTTCTGGATTCAAATTTTTATTTCGTTGACTACCTCCTTGCTTGGTAAAGTACCTGTGTTATGTTATCTTTAAATCCATATCAAAACCTCCATTTTTACCTATGATTGAGTAACTTGCAGAAGACTAAAGCTTCTGCTGAAACTACTAGAGGTGCTAGGAAACTAAAATCCTTTTGAAGGCATTATAGAGCTGCTGAGTCATTTAACATTCAGGAGAGAAGGATACAGACACACTTTGTACTGGGTTTTCTCCTGTGTTTTCTAACTCTTAAGCTGTGTAGAAAAAAAGGATAAAAACTGAGTAGGGTATAAAAGATAAGCAAAAAGCAACTAGAGAAGTTGCATGGAGCTTTTGGTAGTTTTGTTCTGGCTCATGTTATAGTGGAATCTATTAAAGGATTGTTTCATAAGAGTAAGTACAAATACAGGCAGGTCAATCTTTATAATATTGTTCAAACTCAGTCTCAAGCAATCTCTGTTCTTTTTTTTTATCTGAACCTTTTTATAAGGTAAATATTTATTTTATTTTTTTTAAATTTAATTTATTTATTTTTTTATTGTAAACAAATGGGATACATGTTGTTTCTCTGTACATGGCGCAAAGGCATAACATTTGTGTAATCATAAATTTAGAGAGAGTAATGTTGTTTGATTCATTCTGTTATTTTTTCCCTTCCCCCCACCCCTCCCACCCCTCTTTACCCTCTATACAGTACTTCCTTCCTCCATACTTGCCCCCTTCCCTAACCCTAAATCTAACCCTAACACTAACACTTCCCTCCCCCCCATTATGTGTCATCCTCCACTTATTAGCAATATCATTTGTCCTTTGGCTTTTTGAGATTGGCTTATCTCACTTAGCATGATATTCTCCAATTTCATCCATTTGCCTGCAAATGCCATAATTTTATCATTCTTTATGGCTGAGTAATATTCCATAGTATATATATATACCACAGTTTCTTTATCCACTCATCAATTGAAGGGCATCTAGGTTGGTTCCACAGTCTGGCTATTGTGAATTGAGCAGCTATGAATATTGATGTGACTGTATCTCTGTAGTATGCTGATTTTAAGTCCTTTGGATATAGGCCAAGGAGTGGGATAGCTGGGTCAAATGAGGGGTCCATTCCGAGGTTTCTAAGGAATCTCCACACTGCTTTCCAGAGTGGCTGCACTAATTTGCAGCCCCACCAGCAATGTATGAGTGTACCTTTCTCCCCACATCCTCGCCAACACCTGTTGTTGCTCGTATTCTTGATAATCACCATTCTAATTGGGGTGAGATGAAATCTTAGGGTGGTTTTGATTTGCATTTCTCTTATTACTAGAGATATTGAGCATTTTTCCATATGTTTGTTGATTGCTTGTAGATCTTCTTCTGTGAAGTGTCTGTTCATTTCCTTAGCCCATTTGTCGACTGAATTATTTGAATTCTTGGAGTAGAGTTTTTTGAGTTCTTTATAGATTCTGGAGATTAGTGCTCTATCTGAAGTATGATTGGCAAAGACATTCTCCCACTCTGTAGGCTCTTTCTTCGCATTGCTGATAGTTTCCTTTGCTGAGAGAAAGCTTTTTAGTTTGAATCTATCCCAGTGATTGATTCTAGCTTTTATTTCTTGTGCAATGGGAGTCCTGTTAAGGAAGTCTGATCCTAGACCAACAAGGTGACGATTTGGACCTACTTTTTCTTCTATAAGCTGCAGGGTCTCTGGTCTGATTCCAAGGTCCTTAATCCATTTTGAGTTTAGTTTCGTGCATGGTGAGAGATATGGGTTTAGTTTCATTCTGTTGCATATGGTTTTCCAATTCTCCCAGCACCATTTGTTGAAGAGGCTATCATTTCTCCATTGCATATTTTTGGCACCTTTGTCTAGTGTGTGAAAATTGTATTTATTTGGGTTTGTGTCCGTGTCCTCTATTCTGTACCATTGATCTACCTTTCTATTTTGGTACCAATACCATGTCATTTTTGTTACTATTGCTTTGTAGTAGAGTTGAAGATCTGGTATTACAATACCCCCTGTTTCACTCTTCCTGCTAAGCATTGCTTTAGCTATTCTGGATTTCTTATTCTTCCAGATGAATTTCATAATTGCTTGCTCTATTTCTGTAAGGTACGTCATTGGGATTTTAAGTGGAATTGCATTAAATTTGTATAGTACTTCAGGTAGTATGGCCATTTTGACAATATTAATTCTTCCTATCCAAGAACATGGAAGATCTTTCCATCTTCTAAGGTGTTCTTTAATTTCTTTCTTTAATGTTGTATAGATCTCATTGTAGAGGTCTTTCACCTCTTTTGTGATATTGATTCCAAAGTATTTTATTTTTTTTGAGGCTATTGTGAATGGGGTAGTTTTCCTAATTTCTCTTTCTGAAGATTCATCACTTATGTATAAAAATATGTTTTATTTATGGGCATTGATCTTGTAACCTGCTACTTTACTGAATTCACTTATGAGTTCTAAGAGTTTTCTGGTGGAATTTCCAGGTTCCTCTAAATATATAATCATGTCATCAGCGAACAGGGATAGTTTGAGTTCTTCTTTTCCAATTCGTATCCCTTTAATTTCTTTGGTTTGTCTAATTGCTCTGGCCAGAGTCTCAAGAACGATGTTGAATAGAAGTGGTGAAAGAGGGCATCCCTGCCTTGTTCCAGTTTTTAGGGGGAATGCTTCCAGTTTTTCACCATTTAGAATGATATTAGCCATGGGCTTAGCATAAATGGCCTTTACAATGTTAAGGAATGTTCCCACTATCCTTATTTTTTCTAGTGTTTTGAGCATGAAGGGGTGCTGTATTTTATCAAATGCTTTTTCTGCATTTATTGAAATAATCATGTGATTCTTGGTTTTAAGTCTATTAATATGGTGAATTACGTTTATTGATTTCCTGATGTTGAACCAACCTTGCATACCTGGGATGAAGCCCACTTGGTCATGGTGCACTATCATTTTAATATGTTTTTGTATGCGATTTGCTAAAATTTTGTTGAGAATTTTTGCGTTGATGTTCATTAAGGATATTGGTCTGAAATTTCCTTTCCTTGATGAGTCTCTGTCTGGTTTAGGTATCAGTGTGATATTGGCTTCATCAAATGAGTTTGGGAGGGTTCCCTCCTCTTCTATTTTATGGAATACTGTGAGAAGTATTGGAATGAGCTCTTCTTTAAAGGTTTTGTAGAAGTCGGCTGAGAATCCATTTGGTCCCGGACTTTCCTTTGTTGGTAGGCTTTTGATGACTTCTTCTATTTCAGTACTTGAAATTGGTCTATTTAAATTGTTTATGTCCTCCTCGTTCAGTTTAGGCAATTCATATGTCTCTAGAAACCTGTTGATGTCTTTGAAATTTTCTATTTTGTTGGAGTATAGATTTTCAAAATAGCTTCTAATTATGTTTTGTATTTCAATCCTGTCTGTTGTGATATTTCCTTGTTCATTCTGAATTTTAGTGATTTGGGTTTTCTCTCGTCTTCTCTTTGTTAGTGTGGCTAAAGGTTTATCAATTTTGATTATTTTTTCGAAGAACCAACTATTTATTTTGCCAATTTTTTGTATTGTTTCTTTTGTTTCAATTTCATTGATTTCAGCTCTGAGTTTAACTATTTCCTGTCTTCTACTACTTTTGGTGCTGGTCTGTTCTTCTTTTTCTAGGGCTTTGAGCTGTAGTGGTAGGTCGTTTATTTGTTGAGTTTTACTTCTTTTATTAAATGCGCTCCATGAAATAAATTTCCCTCTAAGTACTGCTTTCATAGTGTTCCAGAGATTTTGATATGATGTTTCTTTGTTCTCATTTATCTCTAAGAATTTTTTAATTTCCTTCCTAATATCTTCTGTTATCCATTCATCATATAATAGCATATTGTTAAATCTCCAGATGTTGGAATAGTTTCTGTGTTTTACTCTTTCATTTATTTCTAACTTCAATCCATTATTATCTGATAGAATACATGGTAGTGTCTCTATCTTCTTGTATTTGCTAACATTAGCTTTATGGTATAATATATGGTCTATTTAAGAGAAGGATCCATGTGCTGCTGAGAAGAAAGTGTATTCGCTCTTGGTTGGATGGTATATTCTATAAATGTCCGTTAAGTCTAAATTATTGATTGTGTTATTGAGATCTATGGTTTCTTTCCTCAATTTTTGTCTGGAAGATCTGTCCAGTGGTGAGAGAGGCGTGTTAAAATCACCTAGTATTATTGTGTTATGGTCTATTTGGTTTCTGAAATTGAGAAGGATTTGTTTGACATACATGGATGAGCCACTGTTTGGGGCATAGATGTTTATGATTGTTATATCTTACTGATTTATGCTTCCCTTAACCAGTATGAAATGACCTTCTTTATCCCTTCTGACTAACTTTGGCTTGAAGTCCACATTATTGGAAATGAGGATGGATACTCCAGCTTTTTTGCTGAGTCCATGCGCATGGTATGTTTTTCCCCATCCTTTCACCTTTAGTCTATGAGTATCTTTTTCTATCAGGTGAGTCTTTTGCAGGCAACATATTGTTGGATCTTTCTTTTTAATCCAATCTGCCAGTCTATGTCTTTTGATTGATGAATTCAGGCCTTTAACATTCAGGGTTATTATAGAGATATGATTTGGTTTCAAAGTCATTTGGTTCATTTTTTAAAATTTATTTATTTATTTGTTTGACACAACTTGTTTCCTCCTTCATTTGACAATTCCTTTAGGATAATTCCTCCATTTGCTGATTTGCTTCTTTGTTTTTCATCTCTTCCTCATGGAATATTTTGCTGAGAATGTTCTGTAATGCTGGCTTTCTTTTTGTAAATTCTTTTAGCTTTTGTTTATCATGGAAGGATTTTATTTCATCGTCAAATTTGAAGGTAAGTTTTGCTGGGTATAAGATTCTTGGTTGGCATCCATTTTCTTTCAGGGCTTGAAAAATGTTGTTCCAGGCACTTCTAGCTTTTAGGGTCTGGATTGAAAAATCTGCTGATATCCGTATTGGTTTCCCCCTGAATGTAATTTGGTTCTTTTCTCTCACAGCCTTTAAAATTCTGTCTTTATTTTGTATGTTAGGTATTTTCATTATAATGTGCCTTGGTGTGGGTCTGTTGTAATTTTGTATATTTGGAGTCCTATAAGCCTCTTGAACTTGATTTTCCATTTCATTCTTCAGATTTGGGAAATTTTCTGATATTATTTCATTGAATAAATTGTTCATTCCTTTGGCTTGTTTCTCTAGGCCTTCCTCAATCCCAATAATTCTTAAATTTGGCCTTTTCATGATATCCCATAGTTCTTGTAGATTCTGTTCATGATTTCTTTCCATCTTCTCTGTTTGTTCAACTTTGTTTTCAAGGTTAAATATTTTGTGTTCAATGTCTGAGGTTCTGTCTTCCAGGTGTTCTATCCTACTGGATATGCTTTCCTTCATGTCAAGGATTTCTGTTTGATTTTTTTTCAATGTCTCTAACTCTTTAATGAAATGATCTTTTGCTTCCTGTATTTGCTCTTTTAATTGTCGATTGGTGTGATCATTCAATGCCTGCATTTGCTCTTTCATCTCATCATTCAGTGCATGCATTTGCTCTTTCATCTCATCGTTTGCTTCTCTGATCATTTTCATTATGTACATTCTGAACTCCTTTTCTGTCATTTCTTCTGCAATGCTGTCATTGGGTTTTATTGATGTAACATCTAGATTTGTTTGCAGCATTTTCTTTCCTTGTTTTCTCATATTGTCCAGGTATCAGTGGACCGCTGAGATATTGCAGATTTCCTCTATTGACTTACAATGTCCCTGAAGATTTCTATATATATCCCCCCTTAGCCTTCAGTAGGCTGAAGTCTTCGAGGAAGTTGATAATGCGGTGCTCCACAAGGAAGCTGCCTCTCTAGGATTGGTGGCCTTCAGGTGGGGTGTATTCCATGCTAGTGGGCAGAGGTGTCTCCACTTGTTGACAAATGGTCATCCAAAGGGGAACTAGGCTGCGGGCTGAGGCAAGGCCTGTTTGGGCCTGAGTCTCTGGTTTTACCGTCCTTCTGGGGAAACCTCACCCGCCAGGGAAGCCTTACCCGGAGGAGAGGTCTCACTGGTCAGTTCCCTCCTAGAGGTTTGCCTCAATTTACAGCTACCACCTGGGCTGGGCTGCCTTCCTCTGCAAAGTTCCCAGGGGCCCGGCCCTACCTCCTGGGCCTGGGAGCCTCACCCTTCACAGATGAATCTCCTTAGGCTGCCCCTCCTCAGAGAATCTGCCCGCAGGCCTGGAACCTTCGCTCCGTCCCTAAGCCTGTCTCTGTGCGGCTCTTCCACCCAGAAGCTTCCTAGATCCTGGGACCCTGCTCTGCACCTAATTGCCTGGCTATGCGGCCCCTCCTCTGAGCAGCCACCTGGGGCCCCATACAATCGCTCTGAGACCCAGAGAACCGCCACACACCTCTTCTTCCAGACAGCCGCCCAGTATTCCGGTGCGCTCACTAGGAGTCCAAGAAACTCACTGCGTGCCTCCACCTCTCACCAACCACCCGCAGCCCTGGGCAATCAATCACTCCGAGTCAAAGTGACCCTCCCCGTTCCTCCTCCTTCTCCAGATAACCCCCCGAGTGTTCAGGAGTGGTCACTCTGAGTGGCTCTGAATCCACGTGACCCACAGCATGGGTCCTCTGGGCAACCACCCGGAGCTCTGGTGCGGCCACTCAAGACCAAGCGACCCACCACGCTTCTCCTCCAGGCAGCCCCCCTGTGTTCAGGTGCTGTCACTTTAAGTCCAAACAGCTCACCACTCGCCTTCTCCTCTGAGCAGCTGCCTGGAGCGCTAATGCAGTCACTGAGAGTCCAAACGACTCGCTGCGCTCCTCCTACTCCTACTCCTACTCCTCCGGGCAGGCCCCGGTGTTCAGAAGCAGTCATTCTGAATCCAAACAGCTCGCCGTGCAGCTTCTCCTCTGGCAACCACCTGTAGCTCTGGTGCAGTCACTCCGAATCCAAGTGGCCACATTCCTCCTTCTCCTCCTCAGGGCAGGCCCCGGTGTTCTGAGTCCACACAGCTCTCCTCGCCACTCCTCCCCTGGGCAGCTGCCGGAGCCCCAGTGGTTGCTCCGAGTCCCAGCGCTGTGCTGAGCGGCCTCCTTTTCAGCGCTCCCAGTTGTCCGAATTCACTGCTCCAGCGGGGGGAGGGGCGTCTCGCTGGCAGCTGTACTTCACAAAGTTTCCTGCATTCCGGGACCACCGTCCCATCCGGGACGCCTTCCCAATGGGTGAGAGTCACCTGGCTGCTTTGAGTTGGTCCCAAGTGTCTCAATATCTCCTCTTTTGAATCCTGAGTCCTGGAGCAACATGAAATGCAGCCACCCTCTAGGCCACCATCTTCAAGGTCCAATCTCTCTTCTTGATTTGATTGAGTTGATCTGTTCATCTACTTTGTCTTCCCTCTAGAAAAGAATTAAATTTTCTTTGGCAGAAAGTAACATCATCGAGAATCTGTTTATTTTCCATATAGGCAATTCATAATTTCATTCACATAGAATGCTTGCCAGTTAATAAAAAATTGCTAAGTGTACAGTAAGTCCAAGAGAAAAAATTCAAGAAAAGGAACAGTTCAAACCATCAAAATAGTCTTGATTCAGATTAAACAGACTTGGGAGTTACAGAAGCATTAAAACATAATAACTAATCTAGTTATGCAAATACATGCTGAGTTTGAAAATTTTACTAGAGAAGTGAGATCTATAGAAAAGAAAATTTTGAAAGAGAAAAAATGTTGTAACTAAAATTAAGAACCCAATAGAAAAGTTTAATTGCAGATTAGATACAGCTGAAAAGAGGAATAGTAATCTAAAAGATAAATTAATAGAAAATATTCAGCAAAATATACTTGTAATTTTGGTGTTATAACCAAATCAAGCTAAGGCATGACGTCTTTTCAATAGTTCACCAAAGTCCATTTCCTATTTTACATCTTAGGAGCAAAAAAAGTCTTTATTATAGAGTAATTGTAACTCTTGCTATTTCAGTTTGTGTGGTTTTATATTTTTCTTGTAATGCTTAGTTTGAAATGTATAGTAAATATAACAAGGAGATGGTAATGAACAAAATTATTGCTACTTGTAAATTTGTATATGATACCCTCCATTCAGCCTCTGACCAACAAAAATTATTACATAACTAGTGTCTTATGAAGAGTTTATCTGGTCAGCAAACTCACCTACTTAGAATAGAGCCTTAGAATGAGACAATGAGCAAAACACAGACAGAAAGAGGTAAGCAGAGGTTGTTGGTAAAACATTTATTTTAGCATGAAAGATTTTTTAAAAACATTAGTTATAGATAGATATCATTTCTTTATTTTGTTTATTTTTATGGGGTACTGAGGATTGAACCTAGTGCCTCACATACACCAGGCAAGCACTCCACCACTGAGCCACAACCCAAGTCTAAGCATAAAGGAGTTTATGAGGACCTTACACTTAAGTAGAATAATGCTTATAGTATAATGGTTGTAGATGTTCAGAGACGGGTTTGCTGAGGGTGAGGACGAATGATGCCTACCCTACTTAGCCTTACCCAGAGCATTTACCCAGGCATCAGAGATTGAGCTCTGAAGACATGGATCTAATTTTATTTAGGGTTGCACAGGACATATATAGGTACGTTATCCAATCAGTATAACAGAGTCAACCTATAGGTGAACTATATTTCCAGGGTCTGGGTAGTGCAAACAAACAAACCAATCATGCCTAAGCAATTCTGCCCAGCAACAGGTCTGAGACAAAGGACTTGAGGATTGGCAAGCTCCAGCACATAGCATGAGGCAAGGCAGCATGGGCGAGCTCACATCACAGCTTTCTATGATGCATGTCAGAAGGAGGCCTCCCCTCAGCTGTAGTACTGACCACATAGAGCAGGTAGGCATATAATGTTTCATTCATGTGACAGTCCATTTTACAAGTCAAAATAGTAATACAGGTAATGATATAAAATAAAGAGCTTGTTAAAGTGAATGAATTAAAACATAAATTGTCACATTTTTAGAACAAATCTATATATTCAAAATGAAAATACCCCTAGAAAATTTATAGTTACCAGAAAGGAGCTTATATTACTTGCTGCCAGTATGTCATGACACACAGATTACCTGAGAAGCTTTCCCTCACTGTGCCAGAGACTCTGCTGTAGAGATTTGTGGCAGCAGTTACAACATCATCACCCTCACCCCTTGCATTGCATGTACATGCTTCTGCTGTGAGAGAGGGAAAGGCATAGTGGAAAGGGATCTGCGTTTAAAGTCAGAAGTCATGGGTTGGGATTTGATATACTGAAACACTTGGTTGGATAACTCCAGGGAAGTCATTTATTCTACCAAGGATTCAGATACCATATTTTCTTTTCTCTGAGGAGTCATTATTTCCTCAAGGTTACCCATCATGTTGGAAGAATGAATAATTTACAGCCTTTTTTTCTTTACTTCAAAGTCTATAGCACTGTATCTATTGTTCCAGAACTCCTAGCTTCTGCTGAGAATTCACTGAGAGCTGCTCTTTTGTGTTTAATGTGGAGCAGGAGATATGGGTTAGTAGGAAATTTAAAATAATAATTTGGATACAGTTACATGGAGGAGGTGAAAAGTTGCCTTTGTATCAAATCCCAAAATTTGTTTTAGACTTCTATTTTTCTTGCAAGATGATATCTGCTAGATACCTGAAACTAAATTCTAATTTTCTTTCATAAATCCATTGAGTTCTGGGTATTACTTAAATCCAGTGTGTTCAGGGGCATTTTTAATTTGTTTTTTGATACCAGAGATTGATCCCAATGGTGCTTCACCACTGAGTCACATCTCTAGCCCTTTTTAACACTTTGAGATGGGGTCTTTGTAATTTGTTTAGGGTTTTGCTAATTTGCTTAGGACCTTGCTACATAGCTAAGGCTACATTTGAACTTGTGATCCTTGTTAGCATGCCCAGTTCAGTGTGTTTATTTTTAAATTAGAAAAGCCTTGTCATTATGTTTGCCAGTTATATTCAGTAATAAAATAAGCACAGTATGCATCTTCATGGGTGATTTATGAGACATGTTTGACTGTGGGGCGAGGGGTGGTACTCAGAACTGAACCCAGGACTACTCTACCATTGGGCTGTATACATAGTTTTTTAGTTTTCATTTTGAAACAGTCTTGGTTAATTGCTGGCTTTTGGTTTCTTGATCCTCCTACTTCAATTTCCCAGGTAGCATGAGTAACTCTACCTGACTAGGACACTTTTTCTTTTCTTTATTTTGGTGGGGTACCAGTGATTGAACCCAAGGGTGCTAAAACACTGAGAAACATCCCCATCACTTTTTATTTTTTTATTTTGAGAAAGAGTCTTGCTGAGTTGCTCAGGGCCTCACAAAGTAAATGAGGTAGACTTTGAATTCACAATCCTTCTGTCATAGCCTCCCAAGCCTCTGGGATTGCAAGCATGTACGACCACATTTGGCAAGGACATATTCTTTTAAAAAATTAGTTATTGATCAACCTTTATTTCATACATTAATATATATATATATATATATATATATATATATATATATATATATATATATATATTTCTGAGAATTGAACCCAGTGCCTCACACATGCAAGGCAAGTAATCTACGACTGAGCCACAACATCAAACCCAGGTAATAACCTTAATGTGTTGTGGATTACCACCACTCCCAGGCCAGGTTTCTCCAAGTGGCTCCTGTCACTTCTTGCTCTTATGGCCCGACCAGCAGGACAAAAGACACTTACTCTTCTTTTCAGAAGTTCATGAAGCAGCTTCCCCTTTATTCAGATAACACTCTCAATATATAAACAGTATGATGCATAAGCAATTGTAACCAGATATGTCCATCCAATCCTGTTAAAGGTCAAGGGATCACTAGCTCGAGCATACATGTAAAGTATATCTGTCCATGTGCTAGGCGGCTGAACTGATTATGATACAGCCAATTGAAAATGCTTCCTGCCTTTCTCCAGGCATAATCAGGATGCCGTTTGCTCTCTGCAAGTTGCTATCTTTAGATGCTCGTGGCATAAACCTGAGTCCCGGGTCTAGCCAGCCACAACTCCCCCTTTCAGTTTATAAAAGATACTGTGCCTGTCTTAGGTTGTCCATGGCAGAACAACATCCTTACCCATCATGGGCTCTAGCCCTCATTTCCTGTCTTAGCTTGGTATGAGCTCCCCATGAATTTTACCCATCATTGACTACCAGTTCAGCATATTTAACCAGACTTGGGGTGATGGGCCAGCATCAATTGCGATGAGAGCTTGGCAAATAATGGCTGTTTCTCTGCGCAGATGTATATGCATTTTGCATATACACAGGACAGATACAACACACAAAGACCTCCCCTGGACAAAAACTCAAACCATTCTTTTCCCCATAGAACAGCAAACTGCAGAAATGTGGCCAATTGTTGTAAAAATAGGAGGATATAGAATAGAGGAGTTGTTAAGGGGTACAGGATAGGGCCACACCTTCACTATCCCCCATAATTCACGCAAGTCTCCTCCATTAACTTGGTGAAAAATCACCAGGACCATCAGTGGGAGAAGCCTCCTCATCTTCTTCCTGTTTTTCGGTCTCTGTTGAGGCCTTGACCAATCTCTCCAGCACCCAAATTGGTGACTGTCCGTCATATGAGAAAACACAAACAGACCCTCGGGTCCAGATTACTACCAGATCTGGGCCTTTCCATTGTTCTGATAGAATGTCCTTCCAGAGCACTTGAGGTAGATGCTTTTTATTAGGCTCTGAATGACGGTCACCAGCCGATCAGCCCTCAGAATCAAGATTTAAAAAATTTAAAATGAACAAGACAACAGAAAATTTGTCTTTTGGGGACTTGTATGATGCCCCTATTCCCCCTTTTTGTTTATAAAACATGTTTCTAAGCGTTAAATGGGCACGCTCAACAATGCTTTGTCCAGTAGGATTATAGGGAATTCCTGTGACATGTTGAATATCAAACGTGGAACAAAATTGTTTAAAGGCTTGGGACATATATCCAGGACCATTATCTATTTTAATTTGTTTGGGAACTCCTAAGATGGAGAAAGAGTGTAAACAGTGTGTTATTACATCTTTGGTATTTTCTCCAGTAAGAGCAGAGGCCATAATAAATCCTGGAAAGGTATCAAAAGACACATGAATGAATTGTAGTTTTCCAAATTCTGAATAATGTGTTACATCCATTTGCTAAATAAAATTGGGCTGAAGCCCTTTTGGATTTACTCCTAATGAGGGGATAGGGATAAGTGTAACAAATATAGCACAAGACTTGACTATATTTCGAGCTGTTGCCTTAGTAATTTTATAGTGTGTGCGTAGAGTGGAAGCATTTACATGAAATATGGAATGAAAAGTTTTTGCATTTTCAAGCATATTAAAGATGTGTGGATCTCTCGTGGCCATGTCTGTTAAATCATTTTGTAAACTTAAAGGACCTGGAAGGCCAGTATGAACCAGAACATACCCAATTAAAAAAAGGATTTTTTTTTGTCCCAAATAAGTTTTTGTAAACTTCACAAATATTTAGTAATAGTGGAGGTGAGGGAAATCAGACCAGCTAATTCTAAATTTTGAACAGCATAAACCACGTATTTGCTATCAGAGAAAAGTTTAAAAGGCTCATGGTGGGTTTTGAATACTTATATATCTACTAACAGTTCTGTTTGTTGTGCTGATAGAGTATTGAACAACAATGTTTCTGTAACATTATCTATAGTAATAGGACCCATAACATTTTTTGATCCATCAGTAAATATATGGGTAGCTCCGGTAATAGGTTCTTTTCGGGTGACTTTAGGAAAAATTATAGGATGTTGACTCCAAAATTGGAGAAGAGGATCAGATCACAAATGATCGTCAAACACAGCAGAAGTACTAGTAAAGACTATAGCCCATGAATTTGAATGATAGATAAGATATTTTATCTGATCAGTAGTATATGGAGTAGTGATAGTTGAGGGATGTGATCCAAAGGTGGAAAGGGATACTTTTAACACCTTAAGGATTAATTCTGCCACAGATTCAGTAAACAAGGGTAAGACCTTGATAGGGGCATAATTCATGTGAACCCATGGAATAGGATCCTTTTGCCAAAACACTCCTGTGGGTAACTTATTTGTGGCCAAGACAATGAATGATAAAGGCTTAGTTAGGTGAATGCGATCAAGGTGAGCCTTTTCCATAGCTGTTTCCACAAACTTGAGAGCTGTTCGAGCCTTAGGGGTAAACACTTGTTTAGAAAGAAGGTCTGAATCACCTTTAAGAATATCAAAGAGGGGGCCCAACTTGAGATGGGTAAATGAAGGTAAGGTCTAATCCAATTAATATCACCCAAAAGTTAGTGAAAATCATTTAAAGTTCTAAGCTCGTCCACCTGAATGGTATTTTTTACATGTTTAACCATAGTTTGATTTATGATATATCCCAGGAAGATTTTGGTGTCTCTGATTTGTATTTATTAATGGGAATATGTAAGCCCCATCTTTCCAGTGACTTTAGCAAGGAATTATAACTTTGTTCTAAGATAGGTTTTTCCTTATGAGCTAGCAAAATATCATCTATATAATGATAGATTAAAAGTTGAGGGTTAATTTGTTGATACACACCAGGGTGGAAATTAATCTGATTACCTTGCCATTCATATGTTTCTTGGCCTGTCAGCATGTTTAGATTCCATTGAGGATTGCCCTCAACTGCATTACGTCAGGCAGTATCAGAACATAACTCCTGGTTAGCCACCTTCCATTTTATTATGGCTGCACTTTTGTTAGGATTGGAAGCCATACCCAATCCCCTTAAAGTCTGATCTGCCTGTTGAAGTGGCCAGGCTTTGGGTCATTCTATAATTTTGATGATACTTTTGTCAGCCCCAGTATCTAATAAGCCCTCAAAACTTTTGCCCTCTATCATTAACTTTGTCATAGGCCAATCTTTTAAACCCCATGTTAACATGACCATATTTTGGCCAGTAGTTGAAACAAAAGAAATAACAGAAAAAATTGACAATATAAATAGTTGCCCTTTGAAAAAATAAAAAAAAATTGATAAATCTTTACCCATGCTAAAAAAGACAAGGAGATAGGAAACCCAAATTACTAAAATTCAGAATAAACAAGGAAATATCACAACAGACACGATTGAAATACAAAATATAATCAGAAGCTATTTTGAAAATTTATAAAACAAAATAGAAATTCTTGAATGCATTAACAGGTTTCTAGAGACATATGAATTACCTAAACTGAATGAGGAGGACATACACTATTTAAATAGATCAATTTCACGTAATGAAATAGAAGAGGTCATCAAAAGCCTAACAACAAAGAAAAGTCCAGGACCAAATGAGTTCTTAGCCGAGTTCTACAAAACCTTTAAAGAAGAGCTCATTCCAATACTTCTTGAAGTATTTCATGAAATGGAAGAGAAGAGAATCCTTCCAAACTCATTCTATGAAGCCAGTATCACCCTGATACCTGAAGTAGAGACACATCAAGGAAAGAAAATTTCAGACCAATATTCTTAGTGAACATTTATGCAAAAATTCTCAACAAAACTTTAGCAAATCGCATACAAAAATGTATTAGAAAGATAGTGCACCATGATCAAGTGGGTTTTACCCCAGGGATGCAAGGTTGGTTCAACATTCGGAAATCAATAAATATCATTCATCATATCAACAGACTTAAGGTCAAGAATCACATGATTGTTTCAGTAGATGCAGAAAAAGCATTTGATGAAATACAGCATCCCTTCATGCTCAAAACCTAGGAAAAATAGGGATCGTGGGAACATTCCTTAACCCTGTGAAGGTCATATATGTTAAGCTCATGGCCAATATCATTCTGAAAGGTGAAAAACTGAAAGCATCCCCCGTAAAAAGTGGAACAAGACAGGGATGCCCTCTTTTGCTACTTCTATTCAACATTTTCCTCGAAACTCTAGCCAGAGCAATTAGGTAGACCAAGAAATTAAAGGGATGTGAATAGGAAAAGAAGAACTCAAAATATCCCTACTTGCTGATGACATGATCATATATTTAGAGGAATCAGGAAATTTCACCAGAAAACTTTTAGAACTCATAAGTGAATTCAGTAAAGTAGCAGGATATAAGATCAATGCTGTTGAATCCAATGCACTTTTATACATAAGTGATGAATCTTTAGAAAGAAAAGTTAGGAAAACTAACCCATTCACAATAGCTTCAAAAAAAATACTTGGTAATCAATATCACAAAAGAGGTGAAAGACCTCTACAATGATAACAATAAAGAAAGAAATTAAAGAAAACCTAGAAAATGGAAAGATCTCCCTTGTTCTTGGATAGAAAGAACTGATGTTGTCAAAATGGTCATGCTACCAAATGTGCTACGCAGATTCATTGCAATACCAATTAATACTCAAATGATGTACCTTACAGAAATAGATCAAGGAATCATGAAATTCATGTGGAAGAATAAGAAACTGAGAGTACCTAAAGCAATTCTTAGCAGGAAGAGTGAAGCAGGGTGTACCACAATACCAGAACTTCAACTATCCTACAAAGCAATATTAACAAATATATGATATTGTTACAAAAGTAGCCAGGTAGGTCAAAAGTACAGAATAGAGCACATGGACACAAACCCAAATAAATACAATTTTCTAACACTAGACAAAGGTGCCAAAAATATGCAATGGAGAAATGATAGCCTGTTTAACACATGGTGCTGGGAAAACTGGAAATCCATATGCAGCAGAATGAAACTAAAACCCTATCACTCACCCTGCACATAAATCAACTCAAAATGGATCAAGGACGTTGAAATCAGACCAGAGCCCCTTCATCTTATAGAAGAAAAAGTAGGTCCAAATCTTCAACATGTTGGCTTAGGAACAGACTTCCTTAACAGGATTCCCATTGCACAAGAAATAAAAGCCAGAATCAATAACTGGGATAGATTCCATCTAAATAGCTTTCTCTCAGCAAAGGAAACTATCAGCAATGCAAAGAGAGAACCAACAAAGTGGGAAAAATTCTTTACCACTCATACTTCAGATAGAGCACTAATTTCCAGAATATATGAAGACTTAAAAAACTCTACATGAAGAATACAAATAACCCAATCAACAAATGAGCTAAGAAAATGAACAGACACTTCACAGATCTACAAGCAATCAAAAAATATATGAAAAAATGTTTGACATTTCTAGTAATAAGAGAAATGCAAATCAAAACTACCCTTAGATTTCATCTCACTCCAATTAGAATGGCGATTATCAAGAATACTAGCAACAATAGTTGTTGGCGAGGATGTAGGGAAAAAAGGTACACTCATACATTGCTGGTGTGGATGCAAATTAGTGCAGCCACTCTGGAAAGCAGTGTGGAGATTCCTTAGAAAACTTGAATGGAACCAGCATTTGACCCAGCTATCCCACTCCTTGGCCTATACCCAAAGGACTAAAAATCAGCATACTACAAAGATACAGCCACATCAATTTTCATAGCTGCTCAGTTCACAATAGCCATATTGTGGAACCAACTTAGATGTCCTTCAATTGATGAATGGATAAAGAAAGTTTGATATATATATATATCATATATATATACATACATATCTTTATCCATATATATAATAGAATATTACTCAGCAATAAAGAGTAATAAAATTATGGCATTTGCAGGCAAATGGATAATTTGGACAATATCATGCTAAGTAAGAAAAATCAATCTCAAAAAACCAAAGGATGAATGATATCAGTGATAAGCAAATGATGACACATATAGGGGGGGTGGGGGGACAAGAATGGATTAAGGAGGGTAATGAGAGATAAGAGGGGTGCGAGGGGTATGGAGGATGCAAAAAATAACAGGACCAATCAAAAACTATTACCCTAGGTAAATGTATGAATACACAAATGGTATGCCTCTACTTCTTGTACAAACAGAGAAACAAGATATATCCCAATGTTTAAAATAAAAATGAATTTTAAAAAGGGAGTTTGTATATTACATTAAAATATAAAGTTCATTGTTATTTTTAGTTATTATTTCTATTTTTATGCAACTTTTAAAATTTCAAAATATTCAAAATAAGATGCAACTCATTCTAGATTTTGAACTCATGAAAGCAGGGATCATGTCTGCCTTTTTCACTGTGTGCTCAGCACCTAACATTATGCCTGGTAGATGTTAGATAAATGATTTTTTTCTTCTCTCCTCTGAATAATTTCCACTGGAGAGCATGTAAATAAGCTAGTGATTATATCTATTGCTAATCATGTGTTCAACAGATATAAATATAAGCATATTTTTCTAAAAATTCCATTTAAAAATTCATTAATTACAGTAATTATTATTCAGGTGTGATCATTAAATCCTTAAAGTTGGAAATTATTAAAATGGGTATTGCAGTATGCTTTACTCTTTGCATTAGGATCTGATAGTTCACTAACGTAACTGCCTTTTCTTTGAATTCTCCACTTTCCTGCATGGGTGAATTTCAGTGGTGTTGTTTATATTAGAGTCTGATTATTCAAATTTAACTTTATAATTAGAGTATAATAATTGTTTTTCTTTATATATAAATTTATTTTTAATTGCCACATAATTTTATATATTTATTGAATATACTAACAATTCAATACATTTATATATGTGTGCTGAACAGATGAGTGTAACTGGCATATCTATCACCTTAAATATACATTATTTCTTTGTGTTGGGAACATTCACAATCCCCTCCACTAGCTGAAATACACAGTTATTTATTACCAACCTGTTACTCTTTAAAAGAAAAACAGATTTTTAGCATATTCTCTTATCATTGAATTTTATTCTCTGAAGAGTTGTTCTTGTAGTCTTCAATTTTTCATGTATACTTTACAAGTCATTGCTTACGCTGTATAGTAACCTTTCACGTTTAAAATGATTAATTTATATTCAGTACACTTATATAATCAATTTTTTTCACTTGCATAATCTTTAAAGCTAACTCCATTGTTTTTGTCAAGATCAACAATAGACCAATGTGTACTTCATGTTAAGGACATTCTCATATTCACTAAACATACACACGTGAGTAAGAAAATTTCCCTACTAACAAGATGAAAATGTTTCTAGATCACAGTCATGTCTTCTCATGTACTGTCATCATTATAGACTTCAGAGGCGCCTGGCTCTTCTTGCAGTGCTTGACAGAGTTCCACTGAAGGATGATTGTAGAGACTCATCCTAAAAGGATTGCATGCCAGATGTATGCCTCCCTAGCTTGGATGTTATTCTGTGGAGTTTTCCTAATAATATATTACTCACATCAGTCTGGGGATCTTGCTACAGGTGATGGGAATAATTGTACAAATTTCCAGAAAAACATCATGGAGACAAAACACATGTTGAAATCCTGTGATGTTAACCTCACTACAGAAGAATGTTTTCATTATGTTAAAAATCAAACACTGCATTTACTAGCACAGCCAGAACCTGTTGGGGCACAGAAAATTATAGATAACAATGTTTCCCAAGTTCTAAGCACAAAGCACTTCCCACAGTAGCTACTAGATATGGACCAGCTTATTTTATCTATGATAAGCCCTGGTACCCCCCTAAAGGCAAGCCCTTAGAGAAGGTAGATATAGACCTTCCCCTGTCTCCTACAGGGTGGTTTAATCCAGATGATGGTTTTGTTTATGTGTGGTGGTAAGGTAAAAGAATAAGTTTTCACATCATTCCTTCCTTCCTACAAAGAATAGGTCACCCCTATAATAAACATTGGTACACAATTCCCTGTTCTGGGGAAAAGAGCTACATAAGACAATGTAATCTATTCAGTAAAAAAACTTGGCCATGAGAACCACTGCGACCACTGCCCTCCTGTAGCCCTTAACTCAGAAATTTAAATATTAACCAGGTGGACCTAGTAGAGATGGTCACATGACATTATTTCTCTATTGCTTTACTGCAAAAGAAATAAGAATAATCTTAGGTCATATAGAGTTTAGATATTAAGTAAATAAACATTGTATTAGCTCATTGACATAGTTAGATATGCTTAAAATAATTGTGATTAAGAATAATCTGTAAGGTTACTGTTTTCTCATAATCTTTCGGTAAAAAAAAAATTTCTGCCTATGCTTTGGAAACTTCTTTGATTTTATTAATCACAATCCTGTCATCAAAGCCTGAAGAAAAATGTACATAAACCCAGCCTTCCCCAGAATAAAGTGGGATTGATTGCACCAGAACTAGAGTCTGTGTCTTTCATTCTCCATCCATCACCATTGCTGTCTCCCCACGCACCGTTTTCCTGTGTGGAACCCATGGACTCCTGCTAGGGCTAGACCCCAGAAATAGGCAATGACTTTATATAACTTTTTCATGGATATTCATTGTTTTTTTTTCTTTTTCATATTGGCTTATGATTGTTTTCAAAGTAGTGTTATTTTCTTTCAGTAAAAGATGATCCAAAACTTAAAATTCAAGTTCATTTGCAGTAGTTCCATATTTGTGAATTTAAACATCTGAACTCCACAGACAAGTATAAGAAAATAATGTTATTTTGCCACAGTTTTGTTAACCTTGTAAACATCACTTTTTATATACAGTGAAAAATTATTGGAATCACACTGTCATGTACCAAAGAGTGGGCTGTTGGCCTCATTATTCAAACTGAGGTAAAAACATCTTTATTTGTTTCTGGATAGTGTTGTATGTTGTAGTTTTGCTTCATTATTCTGCACAGCTATTGGTAGTAGAAAACAAGAACTTATTAAATAATTAGTTACATACAAGACAGTATCTGGGTAGGTAGTGTATGATGATTCTAAACTTTCTTTCTCTAATTTAATGTTTTTCATGAAAACATTTATGAAGAGAAAAGTTAACAAAATACCAAAAAGAAGAACTTCTTCAGTCATATAGTAATATACTATCTATGAGTAGAGTTTTAGTTTATCAAAAATTGAATTAAGCACTTCTTAGTTGGACCAGCAGTTTTCTATATCATTTTAACTTGGTGTATGTCATTGTAGCAAAAGGATAAAAACAAATTCTTTGTAGGACTTTTTCTGCCTTTGGTCATTCAAGTTTGGCAAATTTATTGTTTTGTCTAAAGTAGTAAGTGATGCCAAGTCTAATCACCAAGTATCAGTTTTATTTTATTTGACAACTCCCGAAAAAATGTATATTTGATTCTCTAGGATTAGAGCACAATGCAATATTTTAAAAATTTAATATGTTTATATACCTATGAAAACTGAAGTTCTGCATCATATCCTTTAACTAGCTTTTTATTTAAATACATTTGCATCATCTATGCAAGAAGTAAATCATTTTTAGATTATTATTATATCTTCTACTATTGCAAATGGATTCTAGAAAACACTTTTAAGAAAATTCTTATTCGTCTGTTTACTATTTTTTTTATTTTGTTTCCTCAATTTCTATTTTCTACCTGTTTGTACTGTTTTTTTGTTTGTTTGTTTGTTTGTTTGTTTGTTTTTTCCAAAATTTTGGTGTTAAGGTTGCTTTCTTTTTAAAATTTTCTTTTAAAATATACATTGGATATATTGGGTTTCTGTGACATATTTTGATATATTCCACATACTCCATTTTTTGACTCAATGCAAAATAGGTAGTGAGTTTAGGGTTTAAAAGTCAGAATTTGGGAACTCAATTTTAAAGCTTTTAAGGAGGAAAGAATAAGACTTACATTACTGGTTTTGTGTTTGCATGTTTCATGATCTGTAGGAGAATGTAAATTGATTTTCTTTTTAATTGTATTTTGATTGATTGGAGATGCTGAAAACAAATAGCATCTTGTTGGTTTCACGTCTCCATAGGAATTCAAAGATCAGTCAGAAAATTATTTTATGATTTATTTAAAAGGAAAATCAAATAGAAATTTTTACAAATTCTTTAGTATCTTAAAATCTAAGTCTGTGGTAGTTTAAAATTTGGGGCCTTGAAATAAAACAAAACATTCACTGCAGACCATTATCCAATCCATATGTAATGTAGGTTGACTATTTCAATTATAAATACTGATGCTTTTGACCCTTTCAATATTCCAATATCAAGTATATTTTAAAACGTGATCAATGTTCAACAATTTGACTGTAACCAACTCTTTCTATTCTTAAACACTGTAGAATTGGAGAGTTTTAGAAGTTGAGGAAGAGATAAAATTTTAAGAATAAATACTGAATTTATCATAGTTTTACTTGCAGTCAGAAATTGGGCTTGGGAAAATGGAAACCTACATAAAATTGGAAAAGTTTGGAAAGGTAAGTAAATTCTTTTTTAAAAAATGTAATACTCTCTTGTTCATCATCTAAGTGTATGGTTTTGTCAACCATACAAAATTGTGAACATGATTGTCTAAACAATTATATCTTGCTCTGAAAAGGTAACAATATTAGGAGGATTGAAACTTTCAATTCTTGAAAGTATTCTATCAGTTTGAGAGGCAATGAGTATTTTTTAAAGACTTAAATATTTTATTTAAACACAAAATATTTTGCTTTCTTGGTAACACAACAGGCATCTGTTTTTTTAGCCTCCTAGCAGTCTTCTGTCTGTGCTTTCATGGGAAATTGCATGAGTTAAAATTTCTGAAAAATAACTTTAGAAAAAAAACACTTAATTGAAGGGTAACTAATTCTTAAAATGTGGATTTTCTTGAACTTGTCACTACCTGAAATGCTACAATTTTGAAACACTCCATCTTCCACAGTAATAAAATGCAAGAAAATAATAAGTAAAAAATAATAAATAAACAGTAAGAAATAAAAAAGATAGAAATAATAAATAATAAACAGCAGGAAGGAAAATAACAGGCATTTGATAGGGAAGCTTCTTTTCTTTTTAAAAGAAATAATGCATAAAGATTTTGAAAAGTTTGGAACCTGAAAACATTGTTTTTGATTTAACAGTATAATTATTCTTTCATTTAATGTGCTCAGTGTCATTTAGTATTCATATAGCATTACAGGGAAAGCACCTTTGATTTTAATACTATTGATTCAAATCTTAATTTGAAATAAAGCACAAAAAAGTAAATTAAATTCTTGTTTTATACCTTTAAGACACTGTTTGGTCTTATAAAAGCATGGAAGCTATGTGTACGTAACTGAAAATCATTTTTGCCATAAGAATATCTAATACTGGATTTTCTGGAGTTTTCTTTGCAAGATGGAATTCAGCATGCTTAGAAATTAGAAATTCAGTTAGGGCTTTTTATTGTTTTTCATTGTTCTTCCAAAATATGTTTTATAGGATACATATGCAACAGTTTATAAAGGAAGAAGTAAGCTGGCAGAGAATTTTATGGCATTGAAAGTGATCTGTTTGGAACACAAAGAAGGCACTCCCAGTACAGCTAAAGAGAAAATATATTTATTTAGACTGTTTTAAAACCAAAACTGTATAATAGTAATTATAAAAAATAAAGCAGAGAGAAATAAAAAGTGATTGGAAGATATAATTAGACCATTAAAATTATTTCTAAAACTAACATTCAGATAAAATAAAATAATATTCTTAATGTATATTGAAATACTATGAAGTCATTAAAAGTACTGACATAGATAATTATCTGATAGGAAAATTTTACATATTGGTACATAGGAACCATGGTAACTGTAAATTAGCTGCATATATTAAATATAAGAAATAAATGAACTGTATAAAAACATGTCATGATACTATTTTATTTAAAAAGTTAATTATTCAAAATTGGTTTGATTCAGACATAGTGGTAAATGTCTTCATTCCCAGTGGCTCAGGATGCCAAGGCAGGATGGTATGTTTGAAGCCAGCCTCAGTAAATTAGTGAGTACCTAAGCAACTTAGCTAGACCCTGCCTCAAAGTAAAAACTAAAGAAAAGACAGAGGGGCTAGGGATGTGACTCAGGTTCAAAACCCTGGTATCAAAACAAATAAATAAATAGATGAATAATGTTTGAGGCAACTGATTAGCAATATAACCTAGGAAAGCCTACCTTGAACTGTATATAAATTAATCCCAGAGGCTCAAACAGTTAACATTGAGAAAAAAAAAAGATGGTGAGTTGTAACATTAGAGATGACCTTAGGTACTATACTGTCAAACTCAAAATCATAAAAATGGTAAAAGTTGATACCTTCTGTTTTTCTACCACTCATCCCCTTGGCAAATTGCTGTTTTTAACTTGAGACTATTATAACACTTGGTTTATATGCTAAACTTACTTCAAGTTTTTATAAAATTTGGACTTCCACAGACTAAACAATTGGCTTTCATTTCTGTTTTACAGTTTCACTCTTAAAGGATTTAAAGCATGTAAACACAGTAACCTTGCATGACATTGTTCACCCAGATAAACCTTTGACTCTGGTCTTTGAGTATCTGGTAAGCATTTAAAAAATACTCAGTATTTAATTTTTCTTTAGTAATAGAAAGTCTGACATTTTTAACAGCTCCAGGTCATTCTAACATGCAGCACAGTGAGGCAGAGCCTTATAAATGAGGTAAGGTGGGGTTCTTCACACAAATCTTAGGTAAAATATTCTAATCCTGAAGCTAATTTTTGCCTCTCTTGCCATGACCAGCATGACGAAATTCTGAAGTTCAGTGAGGGGCAAAGGAGTATTAGGAAATAAAAGTTCATAAATACAGATTTTTGGAGATTAAGCCGCAATCAGACAGAGCTCATTTCTCTGATGGAAATGCAGATCTAAAGAGTTATGTCAGCAATTTTTATATATGTATGTAACCATTATTCTTTGTTTTCAGGAAAGTTTCAGAGACTAGGGCATCTACGTATCTTTTTTTTCACAACTGCAAAGTGCAATGTCAGGAATTCTGTGTAGTTCTCAAGGAAGTCCACTGTCCAAAGTTACTGTAAGGTGGACAGGAACCAGGGAAGGAAGCTGATGAAACACTGGTTATCTAGCAAAATAATTCCTTCCTTCCCAAGAGCTGTGTGCCTGAGATCAATGTCAGAGCTGATATAGAGCCTCACCAGGGAGGGTACTGCCACAACAGTACTTCTCTCATAGAGGTATACACCCCCCAGTTAGGCATTTTGTGCCCCTGCACAGGAACACTCCCAGGCACCAGGCATGCCACAGTCATGAGGTCAGAGACCCCAATCTCAGTCACTGCTAACCCATTTTTGCTACTGCACATTACACTCTTTCTTAAATGTCATACTAAGAAGTTTACATATATTGACTCCTGAGTCCATGTGAACACTACTTAACACAATTTAACATATCTAAAACATGAATTAAAGAAAGTCTGAGAGAGCTTTTATACCTGGAAAATATTAACACATTTAATATACAAGGAATAAGGTTTAAGTATGTTACACCATGGAATAACTTTGTAAAAAATCAGATGTCTCTATCAAACACATTTGAGTAATCCCATACATGTGAACTCTAATTCACTCATTTTATTGTAGAAAAACCAATATATCAGACAAGTTTACCAACAGTATTTGCAGTCTCTTTCCTGATGAGGAAAAGTCCTAGAAAAATTGATGTTAGAATTTTATAAACATCAACATTTTATTAGTTTGACCACCTAGAGATTTGTGAGTTAATTTTAAAGATATTTTACTTCTATTATTTTGCCCAATTTAAATTGAACCTTTTTAAATCACATGAATTTAAAGTATTTGGAACCATTTTTTAAAATTTTAATTTTATGTGTGCTTATATTTAACACAAAAGCAAAGGCCTTATAATGTATATCTCCATTGCAATGTAACAGATGTTCAAAAGTAACTCTAGAGTTGGATAAAAAGAACTGATCAAACAATCATTAACCTAGGCATGTAGGATCAAAATTGTGAGCTCAAAAATATAGCATTTAAGAAAAACTAAAGTCCTAGTAGAAAAATAAGAATGGCCATTAATTATACCATGAGAAAGTGAGAAGGAGAAAGGCAGTGAGAAGAGGTAAAAGGGAGAGATAAAGTGTTCTGTGTTGCAGCCCAGGAGAAATTTAAAATGGTCATTTTTTTTTCCTTGGGTTTGATACTGGTCTCCCACTGAGCATTCTTGCTTCCTCCATTTACATTTCAATGTAAGCCTTGACTGAGATCTGAAAGGAGCTAATAGGCTCACAGAAACTTGATTGTAGGGCATTTTAGACCTTTATCCTGTTTAGTAACCAATTCAGGATTGGATGAAGAAAATTGTGAAATATTATCTCCCACTACTTTTGAGGAATGTGGCTGCTATATCACACTCCTTACTGGGACATGCCACTGATTTTTGGGCTGGTTACTCCCTCCACACTGCCATATGCAGGACCTTGTGGCAGGAGGACTAGGTTGGCTGGGCCAGGGAATGGAATCAGAAACAGAACTGAATGGAACTCAGAGGAGGAGGAGGGGTTAAAAGGGGGAGAAGAAGCCAAAAGGAAATGTTTGAGTTTGCAGGAAGAGCCAAGAAGCAAGAAATAAGAGACTTGAAGATAAAGAATCCCTTTCTATCTTGCTGCTGGCTCACAGAAGCTGTGTACCATTTTGTGGCCATTTTGGATTGATTATCTAAAGGGTACTGTGGCCAAATATCATTAAGTTTTGATGGCTTTAAACCAGGGGTTAGGGGAAGGGTTCTAAAGTTTTCTAACAGATATCCCAAGGGTGAATCTGATGGGATACGGACCCAGATCCCATGGTGGAGACTGATACAGCCAAATCTGTGGCCAGAGCATTCCAAGGCCAGAGTAGTCAACTGGAGATGAGGAGGCAGCACATTGTGTTGTCACACAAACATCAATGTGGGGCCAGACAAAAGCTGAGGAGGGTTGAGAACCTGGCATTAGGGTTTTTGAGGGTGAGTACAAATGTGAGCATGAAGATGAGGCTCAAACCTGAGAGAGAATCTCCATCATAATATCAAGAACCCACCCAGCAGATAAGACTGACTAAGGGGGTCAGCTGAAACTATGAAAGCTGAGGGGATGCCACCACCCCTCAGCCACCTTAAGGGTCCTGGATACTCAACAGTCCCTTCTCAGGTTGGCAGAGGAGTGTTGAAATTGGCCTAGGGGAACCCACCTAGGGGACTCGCCAATCTGAAGTCTGGTGATGGATGCAGAGCAGAGCAGAGCATCCAGGCAGAATGGAATGTGAGGCTGTTTGTGGGAGGCACTGGGGCATCAGATGGGGTTCCATTTCCTTAAGAGACAGTGGAAGAGCCCATCCAAGTCATAGCTCCAATGTAAGAAACCCACAGAAACCACAGTGGACATGGGAATTGACATAAGAGGGTTTATTAAGCAAACAGAGTGTGTCCCTGCAGGGTAAGAGAGAAAATGAAAGGAAAAGAGAAAGGGAATGTGCAAGAGCGACTGTGAAAAGTGAGAAGGAGAGAGAAGGAAAGAGTAGGAGAGAGAAAGCATGAGAAAAGATGGCGGGGAAGCTATCCTTAAGCAGTTGAATTCCACCTGGCTAACAGGGAACCAATAATGGAGAAGGATACTTGCAAGATGACTGATGAACAAGTAGCTAGCTAAGATGTTCATGGACTGACAAGGAGTTGGGAGGTGGGGAAATGGCTGCAGTGGAAAGGGTGGGGAGAGCGACAAGAAATTGGGAGGCAGGGAAATAAATGCAGCATAAGGAGTGGGGGATCAGCTTTATATTACAATGTTTTTTTTTCTTTTACTATTCTAAGCCAGTTGCTTTTCTACTTACCATAACTTATGCTAATATCAAAGTTTATCTTGATACCTTTAAGACTAATTTTTACTTTTTTTGCTTTTGTAGCTGTTTCTATACCAAATTCTACATGGGTTCACTTATTGCCACAGAAGAATGGTGTTGCATTGATACTTGAAACCACAAAGCCTTCTTATTAATGAAAAACAGGATTTAAAGCTAGCAGATTTTGGTAAAGAATGATTAAATATTTATAAATTCCTCCAGGTGGTTAGGTATAAAAGAAAAAAAAAAAACATTGTCACAATATGTTATCACTTTCATGTGAGTTTGGAAATTTTCTCTGAACCCACTGAACTGTAATTGACAGAATTTTGTGGATGGTTTATGTTGGTTGTTAGTAACAAATACTAAAAGACATGGTTTCCCAGATGTGGCCCATGGACTCCAGGTTTCTGATACCCTTTTAGGGAGTGCTCTGAGGTAAAAATATATTTTCACAAGTGCACTAAATGTTATTTGCTTTTTCCCTGTGTTAATATTAGCACCATTGATCCAGAAGCAATAAGGATAAAACTGCTCTTTCTTAGTATATCTTCAGGCAGTGCCACCAAATTATATCATGGTATTCTTCACCATTGCACATTGTTAGAGACAAAGTATCAGTTACACTTAAATTATTTTTCCAAGCAGTGAAGTGCATTAATTTTTTAAAACTTTTATCCTTGTGTAAATGAGTAGTACTTTTGTGTTGTGTGTGTATAATTAAATGGGAATTATATAAAAGAACATGGACTGCACACAGAAATACTATTGTTATCTCAAAGAAAAGTATTTGGGTGATTATTTGGCTACAAGCTGAACTAGCACCCCCTTTTTCATTCATGGAACATCATTTTTTTCTACCAAAAATGACCAATAGACAAACTGTGGTTATTCAGATTTAGATATTTGGCTAATTTTTCTTGAAATTAATGAATTAATCTCATCACTTCAAGGAAATCAACTGCAGGTATTTCTTGCCAATACTAAAATTCAGGTTTAAAAATACAAATTGTATTTTGAATTTTTGATCTTCTGCTTTAAACTTAATATGTTCCCACTACTTAGAAACTTTTCTGATGAGGTCAGTTGTGATATTAAAAAATAGAGGTTTTTATAAATTTTGAATAAAAATTAAAAATTTCAATCTATAACTCAAGAATAAATATTTTTCCAGTTATCAGCACCTCATATTATAGAATCATGCCTGGTAAAAGATTCAGTTGAAGTGCAAGATAGACCAGGGAATTTTAACAAAAGTGTGAATAGTTTATGGATATAATTTAAGTTACCATATAACCTTGAATAAATAACTTAATCTAATAATAATATATCAAAGAATATTATCTGCAGTAATTAGAAAATACTATTAAAATGTTTCTCTTTTCCCACTTCATATCAGTGAGATCTGATTTTCTTCATATAGTTATACATATTATGATATATTGTGATATGGAGTAAAGCAACATATCACAATACATAGAAAGCAAAAGCAAATACAGAATACAGCTGTCTTCTATCAAAATAGACTCTAAACAATTTATTGAAATGTTAAAAAAGACTATTCATAATTAATTTTTTTGAAAAAAATGTTTCTTAAAAATGTTATTCACACAAACATGAGAGGTGTTTTTAATGCATAACTAAATATTTTATTTTTTCTCAAATTTTATGGCAATCATCAGCAGTAATCTATACAAGTAAAAATACTTGGGGTCCTTAATAATTTTTAAGAACTTAAAATGAGTGCCAAGACCCAAGAATTTAAAATCCACATAGGAAAATGGGTTCCTTTATATGCTTGCCATGAAGACTGCATTTAGAATGTGCTTAGTAATTTAATTGGTACTTATTTACATTTTAGGCAATCTTATTTTAAGGGACTTTAGAGTAAAACAAAATTACATGTTCTTTTTGTTTTGAGCAAATTGTTTCTATTAGAAGAAGAGAAAACTTTGTAGATTAGCTTTGGAATTTATTTACTCTAGAATACTTTGGTAGAATTTAGTTTTCAAAAACCCATGCAGATTTCCAAAATTGCATTTTTAATTTTTCACAAATTATTCCAATAGATTCACTTTTGGAAAATTTCACTAAATTTTTCAAGTATGAGTAATTCAGGTTATTATACAAATTTACTTTTTAAATGGTGAATTTGTCTTTGGCAATTTGTATACTTCTACCCATTTAGTATTTTGCTATTTGTTTGAAGAATAAATTCTTATTTTTATTTCTTTCCTTCAAAAGGAAATGAGTGGGCCAACTATGTTTAAACAAAAAAAGATGTTATTTACATTTGCTTGCATAGATTATACAGTCTTTTAAAAATAGTTTGTCATTATTTTCCTTTTAATCATCCCCACCCCTCCTTCTCTCTTTGTCAAACTGCATTTATTATTCTTTTACATAATTGCAAAATGAATGGCTGTGAAAGAAAAAATATTCATGAGTATTTGAAATGCAAAGAAATGTCAAGGACCATCAAAAATCCACTTTTATCTGGGAATTCTCTGAGTGCTTTAAATTTTGCCTCTAACTTCTTTAAAGGAAGCAAAGCAAATTTTATCTGCTCACAGGTCAGTAAGAAATTCTGATTACTGCCAGGTGCATTGATGCATGCATGCAAACTCAGTGGTTTGGGAGACAGAGAGAATGATTGCAAAATCAAGAACAGCCTTATAGAGTGAGCAAAGCCCTTAAACAATTTAGCAATACCCTGACTCAAAATAATAGCTCAGTTGTAAAGCAGGCTTGGGTTAAATCTCAAGTAATAAAAAAAGAAGAAAAGAAACACACCAAAGAGAGAGAAAAAAATTCTGATTTTTCCATGAGATAATATAATCAGCTTTCTTGCTTTTGTTATTTATTTATTTTATTGCATAGTAAATACACTTGGGGCTACAAGTGAGAGTCAATTCAGTTGAATTCTTTATACTGTTAGTGGTTCTTGATCCTTCTGAAAATTCTACCCTTTTTTCATGAACAATGAAAATCAGAGCTCTAGGAATTACAATATAGTCATTTTCAATAATGATAAAAATTGACTTGTGTAGAATCATGTGACAGTTGAGTTTGAGAGATTATTTATTTTATGTCATACCATTACCAAAATTCTGGTTGTAGACCAGAAACCTATTTGGACAAGCATCCTAGTTCATGATCTTCTCAGAAGCAGGAGAGTTAAGTATTGGGGGTACTAAAGAAAGAATGGACATTTTCTTAAGCTGTCTGTTTTATCTCAACTCCCTAAGGTCTCCCTCCCAGTGATGGGAACAAAGCCCTTAAAGCTCTTCCAGGATATAAGATTACCAGAAACTGTTGACCAGAATCTATGCCCTGTGGTAAAACATTGTGAAACATGTTGTATGTTATCAGCAAACCCAGACCCCCTTTGGAATTTCCCGGCGGCTTTATTCTCCTATTCCCCTTCTGTGTGTGACCCCTCCTGATGTGTGGTTTCTGCCTTTATAATCTTGTAAGATTTTCTGCTAGGGACTCAACTCCTCGACTCCTGTGTGAGTGACGAGTTGGTTCCCAGTGCGCTGCAATAAAAGCTTCTTGCAGTTTGCATAAGTGATGCCTCCTGCGGTTAATTGGGGTTGCCGTCGATCCATGGGACAGAGTTAGAGTCTCCTTTTTGGGGATCTTACATTTGGGGGCTCATCTGGGATCTGACATCCCCCCCCTCATCCGCAGAGTTGACCTTGGAGGTAAGAAGGGGTACCCCGAGGTTGTCTGTGTTTGTCTTGTGTTTTGTTAGTTGGTCTGGTCCTGTGAGCTCGCTTTCGGTTTCGCAGCCGTTCGGTGACTTGTGAGAGTGGCCTAACAGTGGTCGGTAGACTTGCCAGGAGGGCCACATGTTGCAGCCCTGGGGGACGCCCCAAGGGTGGAGGAGAGCCATGGACACCTGGTAGTCTTCTAGGGTAAGGGCACTGATCGGGTTCAATATTTGGATCAGAGATTGTCAAGATCACACCCGTCTGATTCTGTTGTGTGTTTGTGGTGGATAAGGTGGGGTAAGTGTAGCTTTTTTGTTGCTTGTGTTTCTAATGATGTACAAACTGACGATGGGACAGACTGTGACAACCCCTCTTAGTCTGACATTAGACCATTGGGCTGAAGTTAAGAGTAGAGATCGTGACCTATCAGTTGAGATCAAGAAAGGCCCATGGCGGACCTTCTGCTCCTCAGACTGGCCTGCTTTTTATGTAGGATGGCCAGCAGAAGGGACCTTTAATCTATCTGTCATTCTTGCTGTTAAAGAGATTGTTTTTCAGAAGGAACCTGGAGCCCATCTGAATCAGCAGCCCTACAATCATGGTCTGGCAGGATCTGGTGCAAAATCCAACCCCTGGATTCGAACTTGGGTCGCAAAACCCAAGGCCCAGCCAGCCGCACAAATCCGAGCCGCCCAATCTCTCAGTTCTGGGGGGAAATCCAGTCACTCAGACCCCCCCCAAGAAGATTTATCTCGAAACCCACGCTGACCACCTTCTCCTTCACTCACCTCCCCCATACCCTCCCTCGTCAGTCCCCGTAGGGGATCAGGAAGAGCCAGAAGAACCACTGGTCCCTGCAGTCGCCCCCTCTGCTCCCCTTAATGAGTCTCTGCTGGGGCCCACGCAGGGCACCATGGGGCCAGCACAGGGTACCAGGAGCCACCGTGGAATAACTCCTGACACCAATGTTACCCTTCCCCTAAGGGCTTATGGGCCCCCACCGGTGGCAAGGGATGGTGGACCGGCTCCTCTTCAGCCCCTCCAGTACTGGCCTTTTTCCTCTGCAGACTTGTATAACTGGAAAACTAATCATCCTCCCTTTTCAGAGGACCCCCAGCACTTAATTGGGATGGTGGAGTCTTTAATGTTCTCTCATCAGCCCACATGGGGTGATTGCCAGCAGCTACTGCAGACCCTTTTCACTACTGAGGAGAGGGAGAGGATTTTATTGGAGGCAAGGAAGAATGTACCAGGAGCAAATGGATGGCCCACCCAGCTCCCCAACATCATTGAGACTGCCTTCCCCCTCTCCAGGCCTGACTGGGATTTCAACATGGCAGAAGGCAGGGAGCGACTAACAGTCTATTGCCAGACTCTAGTGGCCAGACTCCGTGGGGCAGCAAGATGCCCCACTAATTTGGCTAAGGTAAGAGAGGTTATCCAGGGGGCCATGGAACCCCCATCAGTATTTCTCAAGCACTTAATGGAAGCTTTCAGGCACTGCACCCTACCTCTGAGGGGCAAAGGGCTTCCATGGCCATGGCTTTTATAGGGCAGTCAGCAATAGACATTAAGAGAAAGTTTCAGAGAATAGAAGGGTTACAATAATATACCCTACAGAATTTAGTTAAGGAGGCAGAGAAAGTGTATCATAAGAGGGAAACTGAGGAAGAGAAGGAGCAAAGGAAAGAAAAGGAGAGAGAGGAAAGAGAAAACAAAAGGGATCGTAAGCAGGAGAAGAACCTAACACAAATTTTGGCCACAGTAGTAGATGAGAAAGGCCAGGTACAAACACAAGGCAGGGCTAATAAAAGGATCAGGTAACCTGGGCAACTGCACTCCATTAGACAATGATCAGTGTGCCTACTGCAAGGAGAGAGGTCACTGGGCTAGAGAGTGTCCTAAGAAGAAGACTGGGCCCTCCAAGAAAGTATTAGCCCTAGAAGAAGAAGATTAGTGGGGGTGGGGCTCAGAACCCCTCCCAGAGCCTACGGTAACACTAGAGGTGGAGGGGAAGCCAGTTAAGTTCTTAGTAGATACTGGGGCTCAACACTCGGTCCTACTCGAACCATCTGGGTCCATCTCCCACAAGAAATCGTGGGTCATAGGATACAGGGCACCAGCAGTACTCATGGACTAACCAAAGAACGGTAGACTTTGAAATGGGATGGGTAACCCACTCATTTCTAGTCATCCCCGAGTGCCCTGCGCCTCTACTTGGGACAGATCTCCTACCCAAAATGGGAGCTCAGATTACCTTCACCCCTGATGGCCCAGAGGTGACCTGAAGCAAGAGAATAACTATTGCCCTAACTATGTGCCTGGATGATTAACATAGACTTTTTGAGAGACAGGGAGCAAAAATATGTCACATAAATAACTGGTTGAACAGGTATCCAGGGACATGGGCCAAAATGGCTGGAACAGGACTAATCACAGAAAGACCACCCATAGTTATAGAGCTTAAGGCCACATCTATTCCTGTGGCTGTACATCAATACCCTATGACTAAAGAGGCCCTGGAAGGAATTAGGCCCCATATCCAGCGCCTCCTTCAGCAAGGTATCCTAGTGAAGTGTCAGTCACCATGGAACACTCCCCTGTTACCTGTTTAAAAGCCTGGCACAGGAGACTATTGCCAGGTACAGGACTTAAGAGAAGTAAACAAGCAAGTACAGGACATCCACCCCACTGTACCTAACCCTTACAACTTGCTGAGCTCTCTTCCCCTGGATCATATTTGGTATACTGTCTTTGACTTAAAGGACGCTTTCTTCTGCCTGCAACTACACCCTTCCAGCCAAAACATCTTCGCATTCGAGTGGAGGGACCCTGACTCTGGAACAATAGGACAGTTGACTTGGACCCGATTACCCCAGGGGTTCAAGAATTCCCCGACCCTCTTCAATGAAGCTCTCCACCAAGATTTAGCCCACTTCCATGCCAGCCATCCCCAGGTAACACTTCTGCAGTATGTAGATGACTTACTACTAGCCGGGGCCACAGAGGAGGAATGCCATTGGGGCACGGGACTACTGCTAGAAGAACTTGCCCGCTTAGGATATCGGGCCTCCGCCAAGAAAGCCCAGATCTGCCAAAAGGAGGTAATGTACCTGGGGTATGCCCTCAAAGGGGGGGCAGAGATGACTAACGGAGGCCAGAAAACAAACTGTGACTCAGATACCCGTTCCTCGCTCACCCCGCCAGGTGTGAGAATTTTTAGGGACTACGGGGTTTTGCTGCCTGTGGATCCCCGGGTTTGCTACCCTGGCAGCTCCCCTCTATTCTCTGACTAGAGAGGGTGCCTCATTTGAGTGGGATAATGACCAGCAGCAGGCCTTTGATGACATCAAGAAGGCATTACTGTCTGCCCCAGCCCTGGCATTGCCGGACGTAGCAAAGCCCTTCATCCTGTTTGTGGATGAGAGGAAGGGAGTAGCCTGAGGGGTGCTGACCCAGCCTCTAGGGCCATGGAAGAGGCTGTAGCCTACCTCTCCAAGAAGCTAGACCCTGTTGTTATTGGCAGGCCTGCCTGTCTGAGGTCCGTGGCAGCAGTGGCAGTATTGGTGAAAGATGCTGACAAATTAACTATGGGACAAAAACTAATGGTCATTGCCCCTCACTCCTTGGAGAGCATCATCAGACAGCCCCCTGACCGGTGGCTGTCCAACGCCCACATGACACATTACCCGAGTCTCCTACTGAATGGAGACAGGATCCATCGAGTTCAGGCCGCCTCCCATCCTCAACCCAGCTACCCTACTACCTACCAGGAGTGTGTGCTGCATACCTGTCAAGAGATACTAGCAGAAGAAACGGGGACCCGATGGGACCTCCAAGACCAGCCCTTACCAGACGCTCAGCTGACCTGGTTCACTGATGGAAGCAGCTACATAATAGAAGGTAAAAGGGTAGCCGGGGTGGCCGTGGTGGATGATGAACAAACTATCTGGGCAAGCAGCCTACCCGAGGGGACGTCGGCTCAGAAGGCCAAGTTACTAGCTCTGGCTCAGGCTCTGCGGTTGGCAGAAGGAAAAAAAAAATTAACATCTACACTGACAGCAGGTATGCCTTCACTACTGCCCATGTCCATGGGGCCATCTACCGGCAGCAGGGGCTGCTGACCTCGGCAGGGAAGGAAATCAAAAATAAAGAAGAAATTCTAAGCCTGTTAGAAGCCATTCACCTTCCTAAGAAAGTAGCAATTATTCACTGCCCTGGACACCAAAAAGGAGGGTCAAAAGTTGCCGGAGGAAACCAAAGGGCTGACAGGGAAGCCAAGCAGGCAGCTCAATGACTTAATGTCCTATTCTTGTCAGGGGAAAAACCGAGGTCTCACCCTAAGGATGCGGTATACCCCTCTATTAGGAACTTTGAATGTTCAGAACTAGACCTTGAGGAAATGGACAGATTAGGATTTCGCCTGGAGACTCCAGAGGGGATCTGGGAAACCTCAGAAGGAAAAAGAATTCTCCCTGAAAAACAGGCGATCATTTTTCTCAGACACCTTCACAAGTTAACTCATCTGGGCACAAAACATTTAAAAAGTCTTGTCCAGTCTTCACCATATTACATCATGAAGCTTGGGGAGCTTCCAGATACAACTGTAAAAGAATACAAGTCTTGCCAGATGGTGAATGCCCAGCCCAGCAAGCTACCTCACAGCAAACGGCTCTGAGGAGACTGTCCTAGGAGTTACTGGGAAGTGGACTTTACTGCGGTAAAACCAGCCAGGTATGGATACAGATACTTATTAGTATTCATAGATACATTTTCAGGATGGGTTGAAGCCTTTCCTACCAAGAAGGAGACTGCTCAGGGGGTGGCCAAAACAATACTAGAAGACATTGTCCTGAGGTTCAGGGTGCCCAAGGTAATCGGGTCACACAATGGCCCTGCGTTTGTTTCCCAGGTAGGTCAAGGACTGGCCAAAATCCTGGGGCTTAATTGGAAATTACATTGTGCTTATAGGCCCCAAAGCTCAGGGCATGTAGAAAGAATGAGTAGAACTTTAAAAGAAGTCATGACTAAATTATCCTTAGAGACTGGCATAACAGACTAGACAGTCCTCCTTCCATTTGCTTTGTTTTGGGTGCACAATACCCTTGGCTCCCTCAAGCTAACTCCTTTTGCAATCCTTTATGGGACTCACACCCCACTTATTACCATACAGCACATTCCTTCCCCAGAATCTTACCCCTCTCAATCTCTGTGCACCATATTAAAAGCCCTTGAGACTGTGCAGAGAGAGGTGTGGAATCGGTTGGCCAAGGCCTACAAGCCTGCGGACCTAATAAGTGCTGTACAGGTACTAATGCTCAGGCAACAATACTACTCCCTCCACCAAGGAAATAGCTTCAGAGAAGAGTATATAGAGACAGAAGTTCCATGATTAGAACTTACCAAAAAGCAAATGGGGGAATAAAAGAATGGACATTTTCTTAAGCTGTCTGTTTTATCTGAACTCCCTAAGGTCTCCCTCCCAGTGATGGGAACAAAGCCCTTAAAGCTCTTCCAGGATATAAGATTACCAGAAACTGTTGACCAGAAACTACGCCCTGTTGTAAAACATTGTGAAACATGTTGTATGTTATCAGCAAACTCAGGCCCCCTTTGGAATTTCCTGGCAGCTTTGTTCCCCTTTTCCCTTTCCATGTGCAACCCCTCGCAATGTGTGGTTTTTGCCTTTATAAACTTGTAAGATTTTCTGCTAGGGCCTTAACTCCTCAACTCCTGCATGAGTCACGAGTTGGGTCCCAGCGTGCTGGAATAAAAGCCTCTTGCAGTTTGCATCAAGTGACGCCTCCTGCAGTTGACTGGGGTTGCCGTCGATCCGTGGGACAGAGTTAGGGTCTCCTTTTTGGGGGTCTTACACTACCATTGGAAACTTGCAAAGCTGTAGGATAAGCAAATTTATAGCTCTGTTCTTTTCCTCCGTATACCTCAGTCTTAGCATCTGAAAGATAAATCAGGAAGCTACCTCCCATAATATTATCAATTATTATAGAAAATAATTTGTTATACTTGTTTCTCAAAGCTGAGAGATTAATAGCAAAATTGATAATAAATAAAATGGGGTCAACATCATTCCAGTAACTATTAGCCATGATTTAACTTTCTGGTGTGGCTTATGCAATTTTTATCCCATGTAATAAACTACTGAGTTAAGTTTTTTATATTTTTCATATTTTAATCAGATATATAAATTTATGTGTCATAAAGTTACATACAATAGTAATCTCATCCTTAAAAATTCTTTTGTTTGAAATAAAATATATGGTAAAAATAAATTTATTTTGTTAATCTACCTTTCAAAATTGCTTCTTCTTCATGTGATCAGGATTTAGAGGTTTAGAGATGATAATAACTGTAGTACAAATGGTGGATAAAATTGAGAACTCTAGTCTTCATTTCTGGATAACTAGTGTATTCCATATTAAATTGACAAAGAAATGGGAAATGTTTTGCATTATTTACAGCAATTAGTAATACTCAAAAGCAATGTGGTCTCTCAGTCTAAAATTATCCATGTAACAAGAAGAGTACAGAATACATTGTAATTTCTATTCCATGGAAAACTTTTCTGAATGGATTTCTGCAAGGAAATTGTCAGTAAAATTCAACTGGATTATAGATCAATGACTTCAGGATATTTAATAAAAAATAGTACAGCAAGTAAATGTTAGAAGTAGGTTAGAGGTGATAAGAGCTTATAACTGTGGCAAGTAAAATTGTGTATCTTAGTGTCACTGACCTATTTTAGATTAATTTAATTTCAGCTAGAAAATAAGTTTGGCACTTTGACTTATGGACAAAAGAAAAACATTTTTAGCTTTGATTAAGATAAACTAAACATCTACACCTTATACCAGGTACATTCAACACATAGAGGTATGTAAAATTTTGTGGTCTCAGAATTATTGTATTTAGTTTAATTATATAATGATATGCTGGTCCAAGACCACAGGTACTCAGCAGAATTCATAAAATCAATTTTGTTGAAACTTCAAGAAACCATTGAGTAGCCTTCTCAGTATCCCTGTGAATGAAGTCATGATGAGGATAGGAACTAAAAAATAATCTATATTTTTAATGGATTTCAGTATATTTAATTTTTTGTTTTCTTTTCCCTATTAAGGACTAGCCAGATCCATGTCAGTTCCACAGGATCTACTCGAGTGATATTGTCACACTATGGTATCAGCCACCTGATGCTCTTCTTGGTTCTGCAGAGTACTCCACACAGATTGACAAGTGGTAAATATATACAGATACAAAATTACTATATTTATAATTTTGAAATCATGTAGCTGATAACACAGGGCATACTAATAGTAACCTTAAAGGAGTTGTAATTTTAAAGAGCCACAGCATAAGCAGTGAATAAGAGTTCTGGTATGGTATCAAGATTATCTTTGTTTAAATATCAATTTCATTATCCAAATCACTGGCCTGTGCCTTAGATTCCACACTTAAGTAAATGGAAATATTTAACAACAACTACTTTAATGTTCTGTACATAATGTTAAAGCCAAATTAATTAACATGTAAAAAAACTCAGAAAAGTATTGATTGATACAGTATTTGAATGCAAAATTATTTTATCATTATTTAATATTCATCAAAATCTACCTTTTTTAAGTTGTTCTAGAAACAATAATCAAAATACTGTAACCATCTTTCTCAAACATCACATTGATCTTGGTATTCCCCAATTTAAATACCTCTGTGGCCAGTGCACTCATTAAGCTATAAAGTGCATTTCTTAATCCAGAACTTAGAGATTTCCATAAAATGTCTGTGAATCCTTTTTCCAACAATTTCAAACCATTCCTCAATGCAAATATCCCCTTTTAGCTAAATGGCCTGTTCACTATACTTCAGAAAAACCTGGGTTTTCCCATCTTTGCTTTTTGTGTTCATATTAATACCCCAATTGCCTGCTCTGCTGCTCTAACTGGGATTTGGGCCTCATAAACTTCTAAACAAAGCTTTTCATAAATCCTCTCCTGACTACAGCCTAGCTTTGGGGTGCAATTTCTTCTTCTGACTGATGGTTGCATTTATTTTCTGTATTTATGTACTAAGTCATATACTTCTCTCATTGTCTTGAGCAATTTTATAAAATCTTGTTTTGTGTAACATATTTTTCTCTTTATAAAATTCCAATAATACATATATAAAATAAAATTTTCTATTTTAACAAGTTTCATGTGTAGTTTTCAGACCTTAAATAAGTTCACATCATTGTCCACCTATCTCTGTCTTCAGAACGTTAATCTTTCTGGCAAAACTGAAACTCTGTGCCCATTAGACAACTTCCTATTCCACCCCCTTCTGCAGTCCCTGAAAATTACCATTCTTTTTGTATGTGAAATTTACTGAGTACCTTACAGGAATGGTATTACACAATATTTTTTGTAACTTACTTATTTCAGTTATTTTCCTTGTTATAATGTCTGCAGGGTTCATCCATGTTGTAGAAGGTGTCATGAGGACTTTCTTTTCAGACATTTATATACGTGCCACAGTGTTTATCCATTCATCTATCAAAGGGTATTGGAGTTGCTTCTGTATTTTAACTTCTGTAAACAATGCTACTGTGAATGTGTGCATACAAATATCTGTTCAAGATTGTGCTTTCACTACTTATGGGTCTAGATCTGGGAGTGGAATTGCTGTATCACATAATAATTCTGTTTTTAACTTTTTGAGGAACCACTGTACAGTTTTCCATTTCAATCATATCATTTTACTTTCTGTATAATATTTTAATATTTAAAATTAGATTTTACATAATTTTTTAATATTTGCTAGATTGTAAGATTTTAATGGAAGGACTGTCTTAAATTCCTGTATATTCACACAACTCCTAGATGATAGTGTCTCTACATTGAGCCTCCTTAGCCTCCTTATTTTCCTTCTCTTACAAACACACACACACACACACACACACACACACACACACACACACACCACCCTGCATATGCATATTGTCTCTGCATCATGCATTAGAAAGTGTTGAATTATTTGTTTCCCTTTATCCCTGCTACATTATGCCTTAGCTCATGCCACCATCATCTCCCAAATTACCACAACAATCTTCTTATTTGTTGGTCCTCCTTCCTCTCTTGCCCCTTTCAACCCATAAGTATTTATAATTTCCATCATTTTAATTTCAGTTGAAATAAAATATCTAATAAGTGTAAAATGTTCTCTAAGGCACTTTCTCAGTAATGCCTATATATATGTGCATAAGGATAATTTACATTAATATGTATAAATTTCTATGTATATTTATTTATTTTTTAAATTCAGGAACTCCATTGCAGGAAACTTGGCCAGATATTTCTTCAAATGATGAATTCAAGAACTTAAATTTTCCAAAATTTAAACCACAGCATCTAATTAAACATGTACCCAAGTATTGTTTTTAAATGAAAATGGGAGAAATATGGTTCTTTTTAATTTCTTAAAGTATTTGCCACAACAAAATTTCCATAAAAATAATAATACACACAGTTCTTAAATATTTTGAAACCTAATGTAATTAAATTTCTCATTTATTTTTTCATATTAATTTTATAATTCAGTAAGGAAAAATTAGTGAAGTATGTATGAAGTGTCATTGAGTTGTAAATAAAATGAGTGCAGAACCTAGGTATTAGAATTCTACAGTTTATCTAGGTAGCTCCTATTCCAAGAAAGAAAGCATTGATTAATGCCTTATTTGGTACCATAAAGGTCATGATACATTTTTGTTTTGCTTTCTACAGAATTGTTCTCTATTTACTCACAAAATACCTAAGTGTTATAAGTAAACTTTTGATTCTGATGCTTACATTAGATGACACATATGTATTTTGTTCAACTTTACTGACATAATTTGTACTTGAAGAATATAAACTGTGGTTCCACAACAAAATGTAATGCCCTGAATGTCAGCAGTTCAGTTGAAGTTTCTTCTCACTGCTACATCCAGATCAGTCTAAATCTCCCAGTAAAATTGGTCTGAATATTTTGACTTATGGAATGCATTAAATTTGCAGTAACATAGAATAACCCCTTGACTTTATTTTCTATTAAAAAATGTTGAGTCACCAAACTATCAAATTAAGGACATTGTCTATTTTTATTAAAAATTTTTAAATTGCTTACAACATAACACACTTCTTGTACTTTCATTTCTTCTCAAACTAGGGACATAATAGCAAAATATTTCTGATACCAGAAATATTTTTAAATAATTGTATGTACTGATAGTCTTATTGTTAGTATAATACCTGATATTCTCAGCTAACATTCTTAGAAATAATAGTCATGTATGCTGTCATTTTTGGTCTCTCCAAAGTAGTATAATTCCTATTTTCCTATATTTTATGTATATACTCACATATCATTGCCTATGGTACTGTTCAATGTAGAAGGCTGAAGGCATGTGAAGCAGACTGACCATGAATTTGCTCGAATCTTGTCAGTGCCTAGGGCCTTCTGGATATGTGCCAAAATGGCAAAGTGCTGAATATTGGAAGAGTCTGGAGAATGTCTAGGTTTGCAGGATCCCTAGGACCTATGTAGAACACTCAGGGGAGAATATTTCTCTACTTATAATGGTTCTTTTGTCAGTGAAAGGCAGTGAAAGATAGAACCTCTGATTTGTCAACCAGAGAAAATACCATTAAAATAATTCCTACCTCCAGTATTCCCAGTTATGTTAATTTCATAACTACAGTTAGAATTCATTATTAACTATTGGCTTGGTGGTCTTGATTAGTGAAGTTTTATGAAGTTATGCACATTTAAATTGAGCTTAGTACCTTCTAGTACCCACTGCTATAAAAATGTTTTGAATGGCTTTTCTCTGTGTTTATCTTGAAACACACTAATATATTTTGGGGACACTTTTCTGTGTTTTTACCCATATGATAGGAAAATGATGCTTTTATGCACTTGCCTTTATTTCAGTACTGTGAAAATTGATGTAGTCATTAAACTCTCCTTATTATGGAGGTCACTTGATTTTGAGACAGAATGATGACTCAAATTCAACAGCTTTAATATTTTTCTTGAACATTGAAAATTTGAATTGATGCTATTTATGATCTCTTCTTAAGGCAATGACAAGTTTAGCCTCTTTAGACTAAAATAGTTTTGAGTCTACTTGAACTCAACAAGAGTATCTCTTTTAGGGAATTTAATTTAGCAAACAAAAACATTTAGAAAATAGTTTTAGCTGAAAAGTTTCTATGAACTAAGAAGAAAATTGCCACATTTTTAATTGTTATACTTATGTTAGACTGTGAAGGAATTGAGTTGTTAAAATTTCTAAGTCACATCTTATTTTGTAATTCTGGAATGTCATTAAGCCTCAGTTTTCTCATATGTAGAATGATAATGATTATTTAAGGGAGTATCCAAAATATTTCAGGAACATGCTTAAGTTAAACACGTTATATATATATGCATATATATATAATATAAAATACATAATACAACATATGTTATATTTATTACATAATTTCTCTTAATGATCTGGATCTCACATTGTGACCAAGAACAGCAGTTGGCATTTATCAACTATGTCAAGGCCATGTCCTCCAAAATTTTGATCTCTTATATTCTCTTTTTTCTTATAGTTAACTGCCTTTCAGGTTTCTGCAGCTCCAAATACCACTCACATTTCCTCCAAAGCATGAAGAAGTGGGAGGAAAAGGGTGGCACCAGCCACATTTATTCTCTTATATTTTGAAAGCTAGGCTTTCATAGAAATCCCTGAAAGGCTTCTTCCAAAGTCTCATTGGCCAGCACATTAATTGTAAGTGAGGCTGGAAATTGGGAGCAGGATTGTTGTAATCAGGCTAAACTTAGAAACAGTCCTGATTTATAATCCATCTGTCAATTAACGAGGAAAAGGAACAGTGGGTACTGATAGGTTACTAAGAACATCTGCCATAAGGACACTGACTGTATTGCCCCCAGTCCTTGGTGATTTGTGAAGAAAAGTAAAAGCAAAAGTTGAATATTTTAATTTTTTATCACTCCAGAAAATAGAGAAATCTAAAGTTTTACCTAAAGTTCATACTTATCTTGAAATTGTGAAACTGAGATATAATTATTACTGTATAATTTCAATAGCAATTCAAATTCAAGTGTATGTGGAATACTCGGAATCAGTACTTGAAAATAGTCCTCATATTAAACAACCAAGATTTTTTAAAAAATGCTCTAAATACTGATTTGTCCTTTTTTGACTTTTATAGTAATGTAGAATAAAAGTTAATGAAGCAGTAATTTGCTTTTCTACAGTTTGAATCTAAGAAAAGGATTTCAGCATAAAAGGCCATGAAGCATACATAATTTCAAAGTCTGTGCCCAAGAATATCTGCTTTACCATAAAGTAATAAAATCCAAATATTTCCCCCTTTATGCTAATTTGTATAGTGTTGGGGAATGAGATGGATTAGAGGTTTAGAAAGAGATGGTTTCTCTTTTTTTAATCTGAAACATTGGTCATTTTCAAAAGTCAATCAAAATTTCTTAAAGGAAGGAGTCCCCACTGTAGTTTTTCAATTCAGTCATAATTTTTTATTCTGTAAATTTTTAAATATATATATTGCCATTTCTCTAAGAAACTGTAAGAAACCAATAATACTTAAGTATGGGTCATCACACTTACTGCATTTAATTTGAAACATACCATCTGTGATGGCCTCTATAGGCCTAATATAGCTTTGATTCATTTGTGGAAAAACCTTACCTTAATACATAAAGATGATTTTACTTTCTGGGGGTCACTCTGACTTTACCATCCCTATGACAGGGGTCAGTGTATTATCAGAGCCATTAAAATAATACATTTTTTATGTGGGAGGTAACTCTTAAATTTCACTTCTGACATACATTTATATAAATTAGCCCAGTGTCTTACTTTAAAATGGAGTAAGGTAAATCAGGGATTAGGAGAATATTTGAGAACTTAGCTATGAAAAACTTTCATTTATTTCCAATTCTCATTTACTAGAGAATAGAGATACTTTGAGATTTATATAGCAATCAGCAACAAGTAATTGAATAAGAAATCCTTTACACTTTTACTCAGCCTTTACAGGATATTTTAAAATTTAAGACTACCTTCTGACAGAGGTTGAAAATGAGAAACAAATTACAGGTGCTTTTTTTTAGAAAAAAATTATATTGCATTATTAAAACCAAATTTCAGTTTAAGGTAGTAGCGCCAATGTTCCATATTCTTCACTAAAAATCTGAATGTAGTTTGAGGACCTGATAACTTTATGCCATCATGAAATAACAATAAAGGACAGAGAGAATAAGAACCTGGTAATGCATTTTATGAGGTCTCCCAACCCAGTAAGTTCTGGAACAAATACCATGCGTTTTTTGTTCTTTTGGGTTTTTTAAAATATTTTTTTCAGAGAAACACCTGTTTGCACAATGCTTTAAAGCAGAGTTTGGGGAAGGGTTCTGAAAAGGGATTACTTCCTTTTGTTTCCTCCTGAAAATGGACAAAAAAAGACAAAACTTTGAGCAGGGCCATATAGACTTATAAGTGCAGTATGTTTATGTTGGATCTCTATATAATTTTTAAATGCTCTTTTATAGTTGGATCATATATATTTTTAATAATATTGACCTTCACCTAATGACTTTTGTCTGTTTATTTTAGGTGTGTCAGTATTCAGTTTGAAAGAGATTCAGTTGCAAAAACCTTGTTTTTTCAAATTTATTTTTATTGTAAACAAATGGGATACATCTTGTTTCTCTGTTTGTACATGAACTAGAGGCATACCATTTGTGTAATCCTACATTTACCTAGGGTAATAGTTCTGGATTTATTCTGTTATTTTCCCTTCCCCCACCCTCTTTTTCCTCTATACAGACACTTCTTTCTCCATTCTTGCCCCCCTCCCAATCCCCATTATATGTTGTCACCCACTTATCAGCCAGCTCATTTGTCCTTTGGTTTTTTGAGATTGGCTTATCTCACTCAGCATGATATTCTCCAATTTCATCCACTTGTCTACAAATGCCATAATTTTATTATTCTTTATGGCTCAGTAATATATATAATCATAGTTTCTATGTCCATTCATCAACTTAGGGGCATCTAGGTTGGTTCCACATTCTGGCTATTATGAAAAGAGCAGCTATGAACATTGATGTGGATGTATCTCTGTAGTATGCCGATTTTAAGTCCTTTGGGTATAAGGAGTGGGATAGCTGGGTCAAATGGGGGTTCCATTCCAAATTTTCTAAGGAATCTCCACACTGCATTCCAGAGTGGATTCACTAATTTGCAGACGCACCAGCAATGTATGAGTATACCTTTTTCCCCACATCCTCACCAACACCCATTGTTGCTTGTATTCTTGATAATCACCATTCTAATTGGGATGAGATGGAATCTTAGGGTAGTTTTGATTTGCATATCTCTTATTACTTGAGATGTTCAACATTTTTCATATATATGTTGATTGGTTGTAGATCTTCTGTGAAGTGTCTGTTCATTTTCTTAGCTCATTTGTGGATTGGGTTATTTGAATTCTTCATGTAGAGTTTTTTGAGTTCTTTATTTTTCTGGAAATTAGTGCTCTATGTGAAGTATGAGTAGCAAAGATTTTCTGCCACTCTGTAGGCTCTTTCTTCACATTGCTAATAGTTTCCTTTGCTGAGAGAAAGCTTTTTAGTTTGAATCTGTCCCAGTTATTGATTCTTGCTTTTATTTCTTGTGCTATGGGATCCCTGTTAAGGAAGTCTGATCCTAAGCCAACACGTTGAAGATTTGGACATAATTTTTCTTCTATAAGATGCAGGGTTCCTTTTCTGATTCCAAGGTACTTGATACATTTTGAGTTGAGTTTTGTGCAGGGTGAGAGATAGGGGTTTAGCTTCATTCTGCTGCATATGTATTTCCAGTTTTCCCAGCACCATTTGTTGAAGAGGCTATCTTTTCTCCATTGCATATTTTTGGCATCTTTTTCTAGTATGAGAAAATTGTATTTATTTGGGTTTGTGTTCATGTCCTCTATTCTGTACTATTGATCTACCTTTCTATTTTGGTAACAATACTGTGCCATTTTTATTACTATTGCTTTGTAGTATAGTTGAAGTTCTGATATTGCGATATGCCCGACTTCACTCTTCCTGCTAAGAATAGCTTTAGCTATTCAGAATTTCCTATTCTTCCAGGTAGATTTCATGATTGCTTGCTTTATTTCTGTGAAGTACTCATTGTTATTTTAATTGGAATTGCACTGAATTTGTATAGCACTTTTGGTAGTATGGTCATTCTGACAATGTTAATTCTGCCTATCCAAGAACATGGGAGATCTTTCCATCTTCTAAGGTTTTCTTTAATTTCTTTCTTTATTGTTCTGTAGTTCTCATTGTAGAGGTCTTTCACCTCTTTTGTTAGATTGATTCCGAAGTATTTCATTTTTTTGAAGCTATTGTGAATGGGGTAGTCTTCCTAACTTCTCTTTCTGAGAATTCTTCACTTATGTATAAAAATGCATTAGATTTATGAGTATTGATATTATATCCTGCCATTTTACTAAATTCATTTATGAGTTCTAAAAGTTTTCTGGTGGAATTTTCCAGTTCTTGTAAATATATAATCATGTCATCAGCAAATAGGGATAATTTGAGTTCTTTTTTTCCTATTGGTATCCATTTAATTTCCTTGGTCTATCTAATTGCTCTGGCTAGAATTTCAAGGACAATATTAAATAGAAGTGGTGAAAGAGGGCATTCTTGCCTTGTTCCAGTTGTTAAGCAGAATGCTTTCAGTTTTTCACCATTTAGAATGATATTGGCCATGGGCTTAGCATAGATAGCTTTTAAAATGTTAAGGAATGTTCCCACTGTCTATATTTTTTCTAGTGTTTTGAGCATGAAGGGATGCTCTATTTTTTCAAATGCTTTTTCTGCATCTATTGAAATAACCATGTAATTCTTGAATTTAAGCCAGATGATATAGTGAATTGCATTTATTGATTTCCAGATTTGAACCAACCTTTCATCCCTGGGGTAAGACTCACTTGATCATGTGGCACTATCTTTTTAATATATTTCTGTGTGCAATTTGCTAAATTTTTTTTTGAGAATTTTTGCATCAATGTTCATTAAGTCTATTGGTCATAAATTTTCTTTCCTGTATATGTCTCTGGTTTAGGTATCACCTAAACCAGATATTGGCTTTATAGAAAGAGTTTGAGAGGGTTCCCTCCTCTTCTGATTCATGAAATACTTTGAGAAGTACTGGAATGAACTCTTCTTACTCTTACTTGAAATTGATCTATTTAAATTGTGTATGTCCTCCTCATTCAGTTTAGGTTATTCGTAAGTCTGTAGAAACCTGTTGATATCTTCAAGATTTTGTACTTTGTTGGAGTATAGATTTGCAAAATACCTTCTAATTATGTTTTGTATTTCACTTGTGTCTATTGTGATATTTTCTTGTTTATTCTGAATTTTAGTATTTTGAGTTTTCTCTCTCCTTCTCCTTGTTAGTGTGGCTAAGGATTTTTCAATTTTGTTTATTTTTTCAAAGAACCAACTATTTATTTTATCAACTTTTTCTATTGTTTTTAATTGTTTATTTTTCTATTGTTTATTCTATTGTCTATTTGTCTATTGTTTCAATTTTTTTAGTTTCAGCTGTGATTTTAACTATTTCCTGTCTTCTAGTACTTTTGGTGTTGACCTGGTCTTCTTTATCTACGGCTTTGAGCTGTAGTGTTAGGTCAATTATTTGTTGAGTTTTTTTCTTTTATTGAATCTGCTCTATGACATAAATTTTCCTCTAAGTACTGTTTTCATAGTGTCCCAGAGATTTTGATATGGTGTATCTTTGGTCTCATTTACCTCTAAGAAATTTTTAATTTTCATCCTGATGTCTTCTGTTATCCATTCATTATACAATAATGTATTGTTTATTCTCCAGGTTTTGCAGTAGTTTCTGGTTGTAGTCTAGTATTTATTTCTAATTTCAATCCATTTTGATCTGATAGAATACCAGATAGTATCTCTATCTTCTTGTATTTGCTAACATTACCTTTGTGGCATAAAATATGGTGTATTTTAGAGAAGGATCCGTGTGCTGCTGAGAAGAAAGTGTATTTGCCCTATGTTGGATGGTATATTCTACATATGTTCCTTAAGTCTAAGTGATTCTTTGTGAAATTGAGAACTGTGGTTTCTTTGTTCAATTTTTGTTTGGAAGATCAATGCAGTGGTGAGAAATGTGTTTTAAAATTCCTTAGTATTATTGTGTTGTGATCTATTTGATTTCTGGAATTGAGAAGGATTTGTTTGATGTACATAGATGAGCCAAAATTTGGAGCATAGATATTCATGATTATTATGTCTTGCTGATATATGCTTCCCTTAAACTGTATGTAATGTCCTACTTTATCCCTTCTGACTAACTTTGGCTTGAAGTAAACATTATCTGATATAAGGATGGATACTCCAGCTTTTCTACTCAGTTCATGTGCATGGCATAGTTTTTTCCACCCTTTCACCTTTAGTCTGTGGATATCTTTTACTATGAGATGAGTCTCTTGCAGGCAGCATATGGTTGGATCTTTCTCTTTAATCCAATCTGCCAGTCTATGTCTTTTGATTGCTGAATTCAGGCCATTAACATTCAGGGTTATTATTGAGATATGATTTGTATTCCTGGTCATTTGACTCATTTTTGTTTTTTGACACGACTTGGTTTCCCTTTTATTTGGCTATTCCTTTAAGGTAGTTCCTGCCTTTACTGATTTATATCATTATTTTTTATCTCTTCCTCATGGAATATTTTGATGAGAATTTTCTGTAGTGTTGGCTTTCTTTTTGTAAATTCTTTTAGCTTTTGTTTATCATGGAAGGATTTTATTTTGTTGACAAATCTGAAAGTAAGTTTTGCTGGGTAAAAGATTCTTGGTTAGCATCCATTTTCTTTCAGAGCTTGAAAAATGTTGTTCCAGGCCCTTCTAACTTTTAGGATCTGGGTGGAAAAATCTGCTGATATCCGTATTGGTTTCCTCTAAATGTAATTTGATTCTTTTCTCTCACAGCCTTTAAAATTCTGTCTTTATTTTGTATGTTACGTATTTTCATTATAATATGACTTGGTGTGGGCCTATTCTAGTTTTGTATATTTGGAGTCCTATAAGCCTCTTGTACTTCATTTTCCATTTCATTTTTCAGATGTGGGAAATTTTCTGATATTATTTTATTGAATAGATTGCTCACTCTTTGGTTTGTTTCTCTAAGCTTTCCTCAATCCCAATAATTCTTAAATTTGGCCTTTTCATGATATCTCATAATTCTTGTAGATTCTGTTCATGATTTCTTACCATCTTCTCTCTTTGGTCAACCTTGTTTTCAAGATTAAATATTTTGTCTTCAATGTCTGAGGTTCTGTCTTCCAGGTGTTCTATTCTTTTGGTTACAGTTTCTGTGCAGTTTTTAATTTGGTTTTTTTTTTCCTTCATTTCAAGGATTTATGTCCTTTTTTTGTTCAGTATCTCTAACTATTAAAATGATCTTTTGCTTCTTGTATTTGCCCTTTTAACTGTTGAGTTGTGTGATCATTCAAAGCCTGCATTTGCTCTTTCAACTCATCATTTGCTTCTCTGATCCTTTTAATTATGTACATTTTGAACTCCCTTTGTGACACTTCTTCTGCAATGCTGTCGTTGGATTTTATTGATGTAGCATCTAGTTTATTTGGGACATTTTCTTCCCTCATTTTCTCATTTTGGTCAGGTATCTACCTCTCTATTACAGAAACTCTATTGACCTATAGTATCCCTGTAGATTTCCAACAACTCACCCCCTAGCCTTCAGTAGCCTGAAGCCTTGGAGGAACTTGATAATGCAGTGATACACAAGGAATCTGCCCCTCTAGATGTGGTGGCTTTTCAGGTGGGGTATAATTTCTGCTGGTGGGAAAAGGCACCTCCACTTGTTGATTGATGGTCAGTCAAAAGGGGGACTAAACTCTGGGCTGGGGCATGGCTGTTCTGGGCCTGTGACTCTGGTTCTTCCACCCTGGTGGGAAAGCCTCATCCAGCAGGGAAGACTCATCCTGTGGGGATATCTTGCTCTGCAGCTCTCCTCTGAGAAGTTCCTTTTGGTCCAGAACTACTCCCTGTCCTGGGCAGCCCTCCTGTGTGATGTTCTCAGGGTTCTGGACCTACCTCCTGGGCCAGGGAGCCTTGCCCTGTTATTCAGATTCTCCATGGGTAGCCCTCCTCTGTAACATTCCCTGGGGTCTGGAACTACCACCTCATCAGGAGTCCTGGCCCTGTGAGGGACTCTTTCTCTAAGCAGCCCTCCTCTACAATGTTCCCTGGGGACTGGACCTACTGCCCAGGCCTGGGTCCTTTGCTCTGTGCCAAAGCCTGTTGCTGGGCAGTGCTCCCCTACAATGCTCCCAGTTGTCTGGATTCATGGCTTCAGTGGGGGAGTCTCACTGGGCAACTCTACTCCATGAAGTTCACTGCATTCCAGGACTGCCAAGCCATCCAGGAAGTCTTGCCCAGTGGGAGAGATGCACCAGGCTGCTCTGAAGTGGTCCTGAGTCTATCAATACCTCTTTTTTTGAATCTCTAGTCCTGTCAAAGGGACTACAGTCTCCTGTAGGTATCTCAGGAAGGGAGTCGCACTTCTGATGATACTGGCCAGACCCTCAGGAATAATTCAAAATGCCTGCACTGGCCTCCAAAGAAGCTGGGGAGCCCCAGCAAAGATGCACTGAGTCAGCACAGAGGCACGTGCAGTTTCCCTCAGCAGTGGGGTGCAGGAGGGCAGGCTCTGTGATTGCGTCCAACCACAATGTGAGGGTCAGGCAGGCCAGCTACCTCCAAGATGGCATCCTACCTTGGCTTGGGGTCAGGTGGGCCAGCTAGCTCTGCCCAATGGCATCTGACCTTGGCCTGGGTGTCAGGCGGACCCAAACTTTATTTCTTTACATGTGCCACATGGAATAGAACTTGCTGGACCACATCCAAGGCAGGGCGGGATGCCTAGCTGAGGTTTCCATCCAGGGGCCAGCTCCTTTCCCTCTTGAACTGAGCCTGGGATGAGCAGAGTTAAAGGAAGTGGGGGGCTGCGGGAGTTTGTTCAGGACCTGGGGTTTTGAAATTCTTCTTACTCAGAGACAGATGTTTGTGTCATAAGCCATTTCACATGTTGATCATGGATTTTTGTTTATAAGCTTTAGGTTTATAAGTTGATGAGTAAAATTATTGATGTAAAAGCCAATGTACAGGGCTGGGTTTGTAGCTCAATAGTAGAGTACTTGCCTAGCTTGTGTGAGGCACTGGGTTCAATTCTCAGCACACATATCAATACATAAAATAAAGGTCCAGGGACAACTAAAAATATATCTAAAAACCCAATGTACAGTGCATTCCACAACTGTGTGTGTTCAACATTGCACATAGTGTAGTCACTTTTCTATAAGATATGGGCAGCTCAGTAAACCTTGAGAGAGAAATCCGACTCAGTTACATCAGGGATCCTGAAGGCTGCAGATGGCACAAGATCTTTTTCAAGTGAACTTGCTTGATCACTGCACATGCCATCCCTGGTACCTGAGGCAGAAGACACATGTTGTGCTTCCCCAGGCATTAGTGTCATCACTTGAAGCATAAGAGTTGCAGACTGACCCCATTACCCAAAGGGTCATTTAACATAGTGCTGATCATTTTTACTGTGGAATATGAGCTTTGATGGTGGGAATATTATCTTCCTGGAGTCACTAAATACTGTGTGTAGGATAAAACTGAATGTTGAACTGCCTTCATAAAATGAATTTGTATTTTAGGACATGGGAAGAAAAGACAACATACTGTCTGATAACATGGTCAAGCCCAGTCCCCAGCCTTTCTTACTAATCAAGGACTCAGATATGGAGGCATTTTTTTCTTTTGGTTGACTTGGGATCTCCATTTGTCTACACTGTCCTCTTCATAGTGGACTATTTTTATTCTACACATACAGTAGATTGTGTTTCTATTTGTCATGGTGTGATGCTTTTTTGTACAGTCATTTTTAAGGTCTTATCTGCCATTAGAGACAGTAGGTTACAATTATCAATGTAACTGTAGCTGCAATTTTTTGTGCAGGACTGAGAAACACAGTGCATTACTTATTGTGGAATCATTGTTGCTAAGTAACTATTACCTGTTTATTTACACAAAAGTTGAATACCTGAAGAAGTTGCAGTGGCTTTATTTTGTGTGAAAGCATCCATTTTTCCTCACAGGTTGTCTTTCTACTGCATATTTTGTTTGTTTTTAAAATTAAACTGCAGTGTTTCCTGGAATGTATATTTAGTTTGCTTAACAGTAAAATAAGTGAGCCATGTTGAACACTCTTATGAACATAATTTCTTACTGAACATTGGCAACTAGGGTAGCTGAGATTGATAAGTACATTATGTTTAGGAGATCATGTGACAAGTTGATTCAATAAAGTGAATATCTGCCATTTTTGGATTTTCACTTTAAACACCAATAAATTAATACCCCAAAATTATTTATTTTCACCTATTTCTCATTTTAGAAATGTCCACTGCATGTTACTTGATATTCATATATGAATACACTTACCTACTTTAGGTTGTGCTTCAGTTTAGTTCAAACTTAACCATATGAATCCATGTAAAGATGAAAAGTCCTTCTTGTCTTAAACACATTTTTATAAACAAGGATGATACTTCATTGAGGAACAGTTTGTTTCATTTGGGGGCTGTTTCAGTAACATTCACTGAAATATTCAATAACATTCAGCTAAAAATTGTCATGTATTTTGAAATAAGCCATGACAAACTAAAATTAGAGAAATGAGAATTTAAGAGGATTTTTGTGTTAAAAGTATTATGAGGAATTATCTATTTATCAGAGATGCTAAATATTACAGTTTTAATTATGCATCTCCTTGAACATCATAAACACACTTTGGTGTTGGCAAAAGTGTTTTTAAACCTTTGTGTTTACTTCTAAGGAACATTGTTTAGTGCGTCTTAAAGTCTAAGTCTGAATTGCTATATTTTGAAATGGTCATGTAAATTTTTGCCTTATATATCATGAAAATAGTCATAGCTTAATTGTTTCCTGACATTCACTGTAAAACTTTCAGGGGTCCTACCATTTCTTTTCAGGAAATCTTGTAGTTTATTGTCATTAACAATATTAGGTGAATTTCAAATATTTTATTTTAACTTTATTTGTGAATAGTGATTGTGGCATATTTGGTGTATTATTTTAATATTTTATGATACTGAAATTTTCATTTCAAAAATTATGAAAGAAACAGATTCATGTGTAATGGTGAAAGACCACTACTGTTTTTCATTTTTGTAAGTTGGTTTTATATTAAACTCTATAGCCTAATAAACTGCTGTTATTTCTAACTGACAGGTATTAATATTGTACTTTGCAATATTATTGGGAAATTGCCCCATTTTGTTTTTAAATTTGTAATAATGGAATCTCCATGTTGTATAAAAAGTTATTTTTTTGGGTCATTCTTCTTTTTTGGGAAATATGACTATGCAAAGTGTGATAATTTTCTTTTTTGATTCCTTTGTAAGAACATGAAGTCACTGTGTCAAAATTCAGAACTGCTTTTTATTAGTGCTGAACAATTATTTAGTATTCTCTACTGTCATTTTATATAGCAGCACTCTTAAGTTTGCCATTCCATGGAGTATATAATTGGTTTGTTGCAATTTTGGTCTATTGTTATCTGTAAGTTTGATTCTTACATACTAATGGTGAAGAAATACATTGAGTTGTTACATAAAATTCTTGTTCCTAGGATGCTCTGGGGATGTTTCTTCATTTCATTGAAAGATTTGGCAATGAAACAAGTGTTTGTTGGGGTTGTTTTTATTTGTTTATTGATACTTGAACATCATTCACGTCCTGAAAACTAGAGTGAAGATAATTCAAACTCAAAAATATTTGAGCCTGGAATACTTACAAATCCTCTTAAACTGATGAAGTTCTTAAAGGTAAGAGATGTCTCCTTTGTTTTCTTCCCAAGCAGTGTTGATAACACACACAGAATGTCACTATGGGTGTCACTATGGGTGAAGAGAGTGGTTGTTTTCTGAGGCTTTATCAAATTAGGTTTGAAATACTATTTATTATGTTATAATTATCTATTATAATTGGAACAAATTATATGGATATTTTTCTTTGTCTATGATGTTTAAGTGGCAACATTTTAACAGTTAGCCAGTGTACAGTTCAGTGGCATTAGTGAAATTCACAAAGTTGTACATACTTTGCCACTGTTTTCATAGTCTTTCATCATTCCAAACAGAAATTGAAGTCATTTTTTAAAATACCTTTTCCCTGCTCTCTACAGTCCTGGTAACTTTAACCTACTCTCTATTTCTATGACTTTGCTTATTCTGTATATTTTATAAGAGGAGTCATAATGTATCTTTCTGTCATATCTGACTTACTTCATTTGGCATATTTTCATGACTCCTTCATGTTTAGCATAAATGCAAACTTCATTTCTTTTGTGACTGAATAATTCTCTATTATGAATATATGCATTTTCTTTATCCATTCATCTATAGATTGACACTGGGTCATATCTACCTTTTAACTGTTGTGCATAATACTTACATGAAATGTTGATATACAAATATCTATATGTCTCTGTTTTAAATTCTTTGGTATATAACATATACAACCAGAAGTGGAATACAATTCTGTTTAGCATCATGTGGAGTAAGCAATTGCTTTCTGTAGAACTTTTACTATTTTACATTCCCAGTTGTAATGCACAAGAATTTCAGTTTCTCTTCATTTTCACTAATACTTATTTTTGTCCCTTAATTATAAATTTCATCCTAATAGGGGTGAAGTTGTATCACATTGTAAATTTAGTATACCTTTACCTAATATTTACTGATTTGGGGAATCTTTTCATGTGTATTTTGGCCATTTGTATATCTGCTTTAAAGGACTATCTTTAAGTAATTTGCATAATTTAAAAGTAGGGTTGTCTTTTGGTTGTTGAGTTGTTAGAATTCTTTATGGATCCTGTGTATCATACCATTATATGGTACGTTGTTTGTAATGATTTCCTCTTATTCTGTGGGTTTTCTTTCACTTTCTTGAAGGTACACTTGTGATGCACAAATATTATTAATTTTGAAGAAGTCCAGTTAATCTTTTTTTTTATTTTTTGCCTGTGGCTTTGGTGTCATACATAAGATATTATTGCCAGTTTCTCCACATCATAAATATTTACCCCTATATTTTCTTTTAAGGTGTTTATAATTTTAGCTCTTACATTTAAGGGCATCATCCATTTTGAGTTAATTTTTGTTTGTGGTGTAAAATGAGGGTCCAACTTCATTAATATTTTTGTTACTAAGATTTGAACCCAGAGGATTTTTACCACTGAGCCTCATCTCAGGCCCAGCCCTCTTTTATATTTTATTTAGAGACAGACTCTCACTGAGTTGCTTAGAGTTTTGCTAAGCTGCTGATCCTGGCTTTAAACTTGGAATCCTCCTGTTCCAGCTTCCCAATCTGCAGGAATTACAGGCATGCACTGCACTACTGTACCCAACCCAAATTCGTTCTTTTGCATATGAATATCCATTTTTCCTTAACCATTTGTTCCAACCATTTGTTGAAAAGAATGTCCTTTCCCATTGAATGATATTAATACCCTTGTCAAAAATAGTTGACCACGGATGTAAGTCAACTATTTGTCAAAAGTTTTTAACCAGTTGTAAGGGTTTCTTTATGGGCTCTCAGTTCTATTGCATTAGTCTTGTGTGTCTGTATGTCTGTCCATACATATAGTACCAGTGTGTTGATTACAACAGCTTTATAGATGCTTTGAAATCAGGAAGTATGGGTTCTCCAAATTTGCTCTTTTTCAAGGTTGTTATAGTGATTCTGTGTCCCTGATATTCCCTTTGAATATTGGAGTAAAATTTTCTATTCCTTAAAATGTAAAAATGTTGGAAAATACCATTGGGACTTTGATAAGGATTGCACTGAATTTGAATCTGTAGATCACTTTAGGTAGTATAATTATCTTAACAATATTAAGTTTTCCAGGCTGTGAACATAATCTGTCTTTCCATTATTTAGTGTGATTTCTTTGAGCAACATTTTACATTTTTCAGGGAACAGGTCTTCTACCTCATTGATTGAACTTATTCCTAAGTATTTGACTGGTTTTGATGTTATTGTAGGTGGAATTGTTTTCTTAATTTGGTTTGGGAATTTTTCATTGTCTGCATATGGAAATGCAAATGGTTTTGTGTTTTGATTTTATATTGTCCCACACTTCTGTATTTATTAGGTTTAAAAGACTTTTTGTGAATTCTTTAGGATTTGGTACATTGAAAATTATGTAATCTGCAAGGAGAGATAGTCAACTTCTTAGTTTCTAGTATGGATTACTTTTCTTTTTCTTTCCTAATTGTTCTGTCTAGAACTTATAAACAAGGATATTCTTGACTTGTTTCTGATCTTAGGGAAAAACTTTCACTTTTTATCATTGATTATGCCATTAGCTGTGGCTTTCTTTTTTAACATGCTGATTAAATTTACTTCTGTTCCTAGTGTACTGGATATTTTTATTGTGAAAGAGTATTGGGCTTTTTCAAATGCTTTTATTCATCAGTAGTAATGGTCATGTTTTCTTAACTGTTGATGTGTATTATCTTGGATTGATTTTCATGTTAAACCACTCTCACATTCCTGGAGAAAATCTCATTTGATTGTGATATATATAGGTTGAATATCCCTTACCAAAATGCTCAAAATGGCAGTTTTTCTGATTTCAGTGCATTTGAATTTTACAATATTTGTGTATGCTTTACTAGTTGGTCAAACCTACTCCAAATATATATATGAAATATTTTGAAATCCAAAATATTTGTAGCATCGTTTCCTCAAAAATTTTCAGATTTCGAATAATTTCAGATTTTTTGATTGGGGATTTAATGTGATTGGACCTGACTTCTTTGGACATACTGAAAAATTCAATCTGCTATAATTTTGTTGAGGATTTTGGCCTTTCTTCATAAGGGTTATGAACTGTAGTTTTCTATCCTTGTAGAGTGTGTCTAGGTTTGGGGTCTGGATATTGTTGGCATTGTAGAATGAATTAGAAAATATTTTGTCCAATTCTTTTTTAATATTTTGAGGGTTGATGTTCATTCTTCTTTAAATGTTTGTTAGAAAACCCATAGAGTGATCTGGTCCCAGGCATTTCTGTGTTGGGGCACTCTGTTAATGGTATAATCCCCTTTATTGTAATAGTTCTTTTCAGATTTTTGTTACTACTCAAATCAGTTTTGGCATCTGTTTTTCTAGGAATTTATCCATTTTGTCTTTGTTAAGCAGTTTGTTGGCATACAGTTGCTCATGCTATTCTCCTCTAACTCTTTTGTTTCTCTACATTCAGTAGTAATATTTCTCTTTCATTTCTTATTTTAGTATAATTCGAATCTCTTCTTGCTATCAATCCAACAAAGTGTATTCTTGAGATTATTTCACATGTACTTCAGAATATTTTGTGTTTACTTCTCATTATGTGAAGAATGTTATTCATTTAATCAATAGAACCAACTTTTGGTTTTCCTGTGTCTTTCTTCTTTATCAGTAATCTTTATTATTTTCTATCTTTTCCTAGGTGTGTTTCTTTATTTATGTATTTATTTATTTCCTGAAAAGTAGAGTTACATATTTGATTTGACATCATTCTTTTTCAATGTAAGCATTTGAAGCCATAATTCTATCTCCCACCACTGTTTTCAGACTATTCCATATGTGTAAATATATTGTTTTTTTTTCTTTTGTTTCAAAGAATTTTCTAATTCCTGCTATGATTTCTTCTGCAACTCCTGGTTAAGAGCGTGTTGTAACTGGGCAAGGTGGTGCTTGCCTGTAATTCCAATGGCTTGGAAGGCTGAGACAGAGGACCATGAGTTCAAAGCAGCCTCATCAAAAGCAAGGCACAGGCAACTCAGTGAGACCCTGTTTAAGTAAAATACAAATTAGGACTCGGGATGATGTTCAGTGTTCCAGTGCCCCTGAGTTGTGTATATTTGTGAGTTTTCCTTTTCCTCCTTTATTGATTTCTAGTTTTGTTCCATTGGATAGGAAAGATATTTGCATGATCCCAGTTCTTCAAAAATTATTGATATTTATTTTGTGACCCAACATAATATATTCTAGAGAATGTTTTGTGTGTACTTGAGAATATTTTGTGTTTACTTCTCATTATGTGAAGAATGTTGTTGGGTAGAGATTTGTACATGTTTCTTGTGTCTGATTAATAGTGTTCAGTTCATGTAAGTATTTATTGATCTTCTGCAAGGCTATCCTACCCTTTATCATAAGTGGACTATTGAAATCTGTACATGTTACATAACTGTTTATCCTTTCAGTCTGTCAGGGTTTACTTTAATTTGGACTTCTTTTATTGTGTGCATATATGATCATAGTGGTTCTCTATCTTCTTAGTACAGTGAACATATATCTATATAAAATGTCCTTCATCTCCTGTAATTTTTCTTAGTCTATTTTTTTCCACACAAATGTAAGGTCACCCTATTCCACTTTTGGTTACTGTTTGGTTGGAATGTGTTTTTCTATTCTTTTACATTCAACCTCTTTGTGTGTGTGTATGTGTGTGTTTGCGTGTCTGTGTGTGTGTATGTATGTATGTGTATGTATCTAAACTGAGTCTATTTTGGATAGTATATTGATGCACTATTTTAAAATCATACTTCAAATGTCTGCATCTTAACTTTAGACTTGTAAACAATTAAATTAAAATAATTACTGATAAGGAAGGACTTAGTTCTGTCAATTAGCAATTTGTTTTGTCTCAGATGGCTTTTGTGCTTTGAGTCCTCTGATATTTCCTTGTTTTTCAGTTAGTTATTTTGTAGTGAGCCATTTTGATTCTCTGCTTCTTTTTGTGTGTTTTTTAGTTATTTTCATTTTGTGTAGTTTTAAAACATTTATCTTTTAATTTATTATTTCTAATGTCATTGGTTCTGTTTTTTTAATATCTAATGGATTCTTTAATTGATTATATTTTTCAATAACAAGGTCATATATATAAAAATAGTAAGAGGCAATAGAAACTCATGTGTGGGATACTGAGAAAACTGTGTGTGCTTGTGTTTGTTTGTAATGCATATTATGAAATATATATAGCAAACTTGAAATCTCCAAAATGTCTAGTGCATTACTATAGACTTAAGGACCATTACAGTATATTCCCCTATTTCCTGTTCAATTCACAACAGGAACTTTTTTTCTGACATTAAGTTTAGATTCTGGGTTTAGTTCAACAGGAGATTCCCTCAATTATCATGATTCTTAGCTGAAGTCAAAAGTTTCCATCACTGATCTAGAAAATCCATTCAACTCACCAATTTTCTATTAGAATAAGACAGGAAGACTATCACTAAGTTAGTAAATATAAAGCTGCTTGAATTTTTTTTATCTTTTTAATATTTATTTTTTAAAGACAGGGTCTCACTGAGTTGCTTTGTGCCTTGCTTTGCTGAGGCTGGGTTTAAACTCATTGTCCTCCTGCCTCAACCACCCCAGATGCTGGGATTATAGGCATGCACCACCATGCCTGGGTAAATTTTTGATCTTTAGTGTTGATGAAGACTTTTTATTGGCAGCTTCTAAAAGAAATGAGAAAATTAAGGTACTGGAAGAAGATTTAAATCTTGTGACTACTTCAGATACTATATATAGGGGCTAGGTTACAGATACACATTTGTGAGAGGGAGGCAGAGAGATAAATAGGAGGGACTTGAATAGGAATAATAATGGCTGCTTCCACCTTAGCCCTGCTGCAGGTGAGATCACTGGATAACTCATAAAGATAAGTATGAAGATGAGCCTGGTGACTGGATGATAATATAGTACTTTTTAGGATCTGAGGAAAGCTTTGCATCTGCCAATGGTCATGCATATTTAGAAAAGGATGGCTACATTGTTCTCAGGTTGGAACATAGAATTCTAGTGACTACAGTCTTGGGACTCTTTGAGTCTTTCTTGGAACAGTGCTGATTAAAACAGTCAAAAGAGCTGCAGTCATTTTCCCCAGGTGTACTGACACTAACTCCATTTGTACCATAAACTGCTGCTGTTTGCCGATGGGCTGCTTCAAGTGGCTCCAGTTACTGAGGAAAACAGTGGCTTCTTTGCCTGATTTGCTACAAGCGGGTCAGCACAACTTCTTGCTCTTTTCGCTTACCTAAAACTGCTGCTTCTCACTCTTATGGCCCGACCAGTGGGACAGAAGACACGTACTTTAAAGGTTCATCAAGCAGCTTCCCCTTTATTCAAATAACACCCTCAATATATAAGCAGTCTCATGCATAAGCAATTGTAACCAGATATGTCCCTCAAATTCTGTTAAAAGTCAAGCAATCACTCGCTCGAGCACACATGTAAAGTTTATCTGTCCATGTGCTAGGCAGCTGAACTGATTATAATACAGCCAATTGTAAAAGTGTTCTGCCTTTCTCCATGCATAATCAGAATGCCATTTGCTCTCTGCCAGTCGCCATCTTTGGATGCACGTGGCATAACCCTGGGCCCCGGGTTCCGCCTGCCACAACTCCCCTTTTCTGTTTATAAAAGGGACCATGCCTGTCTTAGGTTGTCCATGGCAGAGCAACATCCTTACCCATCATTGGACAATGAGGCTCTAGCCCTCATTTCCTGTCTTAGCTTGGTATGAGCTCCCCATGTATCTTACCCGTCATTGGCTACTGGTCCAGCATAATAAACCAGACTTGGGGTGATGGGCCAGCATCAACTGCAATGATTGCTTGGCAAATAATGGCTGTTTTTCTGCATGGATGTATATGCATTTTGTATATGCACAGGACAGATACAACACACAAGGGACCTCCCCTGGACAAAAACATAAACCATTCTTTTCCCCATAGAACAGCAGACTGCAGAAATGTGGCCAAATGTTGTAAAAATAGGAGGATATAAAATACAGGAGTTGGCAAGGGGTACAGGATACAGGGCCACATCTACTATGCCCCATAGTTCACGCAAGTCTCCTCCATTAATTTGGTGAGAATTCACCAGAATCATCAGCAGGAGAAACCTCCTCATTTTCTTCCTGTTTTTGGGTCTCTGTTGAGGCCTTGTCCAATCTCTCTGGCACCCAAATCAGCGATTGTGCATCATGTGGGAAAACATAAAACAGACCCTCGGGTCCAGATTACTACCAGATCTGGGTCTTTCCATTGTTCTGATAGAATGTCCTTCCAGACCACTTGAGGTAGATGCTTTTTATTAGGCTCTGAATGACAGCCACCAGCCAATCAGCTCTCAGAATCAAGATTTAAAAAATTTAAAATGAACAAGACAACAGAAAATTTGTCTTTTGGGGATCTGTGTGATGCCCCTATTCCCCCTTTTTGTTTATAAAGCATGTTTTTAAGTATTAAATGGGCATGCTCAACAATGCTTTCTCCAGTAGGATTATAGGGAATTCCTGTGACATTTTGAATATCAAAGGTGGAACAAAATTGTTTAAAGGCCTGGGACATATATGCAGGACCATTATCTATTTTAATTTGTTTGGGAACTCCTAGGATGGAGAAAGAGTGTAAACAGTGTGTTATTACATCTTTGGTATTTTCTCCAGTAAGAGCAGAGGCCATAATAAATCCTGAATAGGTATCAATAGACACATGAATGAATTGTAGTTTTCCAAATTCTGAATAATGAGTTACATCCATTTGCCAAATATGATTGGGCTGAAGCCTTTTGGGATTTATTCCTAATGAGGGGTTAGGAATAAATGTAACACATTTAGCACAAGACTTGACTATGTCTCGAGCTGTTGCCTTAGTAATTTTATAGCGTGTGCGTACAGTGGAAGCATTTTCGTGAAATTTGGAATGAAAAGTTTTTGCATTTTCAAGCATATTAAAGATATGTGGTTCTCTGGTTGCCATGTCTGTTAAATCACTGTATAAACTTAAAGGACCTGGAAGACCAGTATGAGCCTGAACATCCCCAGTAAAAAAAGGATTTTTTCTGTCCCAAATAAGTTTTTGTAAACTTTGCAAATATTATTAATAGTGGAGTTGAGGGAAATCAGACCAGTTAATTCTAAATTTTGAACAGCATTAACCACGTATTTGCTATCAGAGAATCGGTTAAAAGGCTCATGGTGTGTTTTTTAATACTTCCATAGCTACTAATAGTTCCATTTGTTGTGCACATAAAATATTAAACTACAATGTTTCTGTAACATTATCTATAATAATAGCACCCGTACCATTTTTTGATCCATCAGTAAATATAAGGGTAGCTCCTGTAATAGGTTCTTTTGGGTGATTTTAGGAAAAATTATAGGATGTTGACTCCAAAATTGGGGAAGAGGATCAGATGACAAATGATTGTCAAACACAGCAGAAGTACTAGTAAAGACTACAGCCCAGGTATTTGAATGATTAATAAGATATTGTATCTGATCAGTAGTATATGGAGTAGTGATAGTTGAGGGATGTGATCCAAAGGTGGAAAGGAATATATTTAACACTTTAAGGATTAATTCTGCCACAGATTCAGTAAACAAGGCTAAGGCCTTGTTAGGGGCATAATTCATGTGAGCCCATGGAATAGGGACCTTTTGACAAACACTCCTGTGGGTAACTTATTTGTGGCCATGACAGTGAATGATAAAGGCTTAATTAGGTCAATATGATCAAGATGAGCCTTTTCCATAGCTGTTTCAACATGCTTGAGAGCCGTTTGAGACTTAGGGGTAAGCACTCGCTTAGAAAGAGGGTCAGAATCACCTTTAAGAATATTAAACAGGGGGCTCAAACTTGAGGTGGGTAAATGAAGGTAATCCAATTAATATCACTCAAAAGTTTTTTTAAAATCATTTAAAGTTCTAAGCTCATCCACCTGAATGGTAATTTTTTTGGGTTTTACTATAGTTTGATTTATGATATATCCCAGGAAGTTTTTGGTTTCTATCATTCCTACTTTATTAAAGGCAATACGTAAGCCCCATCTTTCAAGTGAAATTAGTAAGGAATTATAACATTGCTCTGAGACAGGTTTTTCCTTATTAGCTAGCAAAATATCATCCATATAAGGATAGATTAAAAGTTGAGTGTTAATTTGTTCATACACACCAGGGTGGAAATTAATCTGATTACCTTGCCCTTCATATGTTCCTTGGCCTGTCAGCATGTTTAGATTCCATTGAGGACTGCCCGCAACTGCATTACATCGGGCTGTATGAGAACATAACTCCTGGTTAGCCACCTTCCATTTTAATATGGCTGCACTTTTGTAAGTCTGATCTGCCTGCTGAAGTGGCCAGGCTTTGGGCCTTTCCGTAATTTTTATAATACTTTTTTCATACCCAGTATCTAAGCCCTCAAAATTTTTGCCTTCTATCACTAACTTTGTCATAGGCCTATCTTTAAACCCCATGTTAACATGACTATATTTTGGCCAGTAGAACCTCACACTTTATTTCCCCTAATAATATTTTTTGATGGATATTGATCATCACAACTGGGTAAGACCAACAATTGTGCTGTGTGTTCACCCTGAGCTATTATTGTTACATCTCTTGGTGAAGAATCAAGGATTTTTATTTCTCCTCTAAAATCAGGGTCTATAACTTCAGAGACAATATTTAGTCCTTTTAAAGCAGAAGAACTCTTCCCCAGAACTAGTCCCACTGATCCTTTAGGTAGTGGGCCGACAATCTTAGTTGGCATTGGCTGTACTTCCATCTCTGGAGTTAATATTGCTCTGAAGGAGGCACAGAGATCTGAACATCTACTTTCTCTTTTAGAAGCTCGACTTGATTGTTCTTTTTTTACAGTTTTTAATAATTTTTCCACTTCTCTTAACTGTTTTTTTTTTTAACTTTTGGTTTTTTGAAGTCAGACAGAAATGAACTAATGTCACAACAACAATAGCAACAACAACGAACAGAAACCAAACAAGGAAAGGTAACACAATTAACTTACACATATTTGTTATGGGACGTCCTTTGCTGTCTCTTGGGACAGCATTTCAATATATTTTCTCTCTAGGAGAGTCTTCAGTTGATTTTCCCTCTCTAGGGAAACCTTCTGTTAAAACCTTAAGGCCACCGTTTCCTCAAATAGGGAAACCTTCTCATTAATTATGCTAGGGAAAATGTCTTTTTATATACCTGATTGCTCCACCATTTCCCAGTTTGATTCTCGTTTGATCCTAGTCTGGGCCACCAATTACTGAGAACCACTGCTGTTTGCCCACGGGCTGCTTCAAGCAGCTCCAGTTACTGAGGAAACTGTGTCTTCTTTGTCTGACTTGCTCCAAGCATTTCAGCGTGGCTTCTTGCTTTTTTCACTTACCTGAAACCACCGCTTCTCACTCTTATGGCCCGACCCGCGGGAAAGAAGACATGTACTTCAAAGTTTCATCAAGCAGCTTCCCCTTTATTCAAATAACACCCTCAATATATAAGCAGTCTCATGCATAAGCAATTGTAACCAGATATGTCCTTCCAATCCTGTTAAAGGTCAAGCAATCACTTGCTCGAGCATACATGTAAAGTTTATCTGTCCACGTGCTAGGCAGCTGAACTGATTATAATACAGCCAATTGTAAACGTGTTCTACCTTTCTCCATGTATAATCAGAATGCCATTTGCTCTCTGCCAGTCGCCATCTTTGGATGCACGTGGCGTAACCCAGGGCCCCGGGTTCCACCCTCCACAATTTGTATAGCTTCATAATGTATTCTTTCCTGTGTGTGTATGCAGGTGAGGTTGTCAGATAATGAATGGATGATATATCAATTGTAAACTTCATAGTCCTCTGGATGGTTTTTGTGCATGTTTTTTCTATAAACACTGAAAATCAGCAAAAGATCACTTTGGGCCCACTCTAGTCATCTTACTTTTCTAAGACTCCTAGCCAATCACTCCTTCATTACTTTTCCATTATCTGGAAGCTCCATATTACCTTTGAATTTATAATCTGTTGACACCATCTCTACATTACTGTCTCATTTGGTGATGATTTACAGGCTGTGCTCTCAGTGAAGGGAAATCAAACCATACTTATTTTTGTGTTCTTACTATGTTTATTTTCTCACCAATTCTTTCTTTCTCTTTTTCAGATTGTTCTTTTCTTCTGTTCTTCTCTTTACTACTCTCTTTCCTCATGTCTCCATTTAATTATTTGTTTCAGGACTTCCCTGACCCATGACCTACACTGTCATAGACTGGGTTACATACCCTGCCATTTTACTACCTTCATCCCATTATCTTTCTCATACTTAACCCTGTAGTAATACTATTCACATTTTATTTGCCTCACTTAAATAGTAAGCCTCATGAAGAAAAGTATTATGTCTCACTCATCTGTCCCTAGTACCTGATACATGTTAGGAAAATGGTAGCATGTGCTGATTAAATGAAGACAGATCTACATGAAGAAATCTGGGTCCTAAGGAAAATTTTTCTGTTGCATTAAATTATCTTGTCTCCTCTATCTCATGGAATCAAAGACAATTGTAGCAGTCAAAAATTGGTAAGAATTAGAAGATAAACTTTTTCCTAACAGGTCAAAATGTGAAACTTTAGAAACTTAAGAACTAACCCATAATCAAGATATTCTAAGCACACACCACTGGGCGTGAAGGAATGGGAAAAAAGTCACTATGGGAGAACTCTAGATAGGGTCAGCTATATAAGGATCGATAATCTGCTCTCTCAGAAAAATGACAATATAGCAAATTTGTTTAAGATTTTTATATGTCAGGTAGTGTTCTGTGCAAAAATGCAGGTTGCAAGTTTAGGTTCTTTTGAAGTACATATAAGTTAAGATCACAACATCTATATTCAATGCAGGTTTTGAAATCTAGCCAACTCAGTGTCCTTGAACCAGTTAGGCAACCTCTGTGGCCTCCATTTCTTTATCTACAGAATGATATATATGATATTAGTTTCCTCCTAAGGTTGTTCAGAGGACAGAAAAAGTAAGCTCTGACAAAATTTTGGAACAACACTTATACAGGATAAGTAGCTTATAAATAGTTGCTGTCACTAACTGAAATTATGTCATCTAGTGAAATAAAAAACTGCCTTAGGGACCTGACTTATCTGGGAGGGAGTAGTGAATATGGTGTGATTCTCCAGTGTCAGCCCTGTGGGCAGGGCCCTATGGTTCCAGGTAATGTTAAGAAAGGGAGTGTGCATGTGGGGGAGAGATGCCTGTGACTATTTAAACATAAAGGGGTATTTTGTTAATCTGTTTGAGTTAAACTATTTTATGTATAAACTGGACAAAACAAATCTGTTTCCTTCTTGAGAAAAGGTATCTGTAACAGTTTATTTTCAAATGTTTGTTTATTCACAAACTGAATGATTTCCTACTCTACATACAAGAGTTATAAACATTATAAAATGTTTGACTAGCAGTTCTCTGTGACCTTTTCTGGCACAGTAGAGGTACTGAACCTGTCAGTCTGTGTCTCCATTTTCCTATTATTTTCTCCTGCCTCTCCTCTCCTACATGCTCGCCAGTTTTCCTGTATCAGACACAGATGGAGACATTTTTTAATTCACCCATGGAAGCCAGAGCTGGGTCAGCATGGAAGTGAGATTGGGTAGACTAGTAACCCCTGTCACCAAACCTGGTAGTTCACATTCTCCTTTATCAAAAAAGTTTCATAAAGGAAGAACAATGGTTCAGGGTTTTTCCTTCATCATTTTTCCCTTCTCAGTACATAGCAGTTGATAGCATTTAAGAATCAAATGATCAAGGGACTGTTTTTTAAACTCATTCTTCTCTCTCAAGCTCAACCTCAATAATTATGTGTACTTCTTCATATATCTGTATTTAAAGTGTTTTTTTATGTGCCATATTTAACAGTAGGTAGCAAGATACATTTCCAAACTTGTTTCCATATGGAAAAAGTAAAGCTTGGGTTATTTGAAGTAAATGGATGAAAATGAACACACTACCTCTAAACACCTCTCATCCCAAAGTATTTATCCCACAAAAATAATATCACAGTATAAATGATACATATATGAAAGTGAATAAAGATTTGCAATCATAGAAAAGACATGTACAGTGACCAATGTTCAGGTTGTATACTTCTAAAAAATTCCAGCTATAGTATATTAACACTGATCAAGCAAACATTAAAAGAAGGTGGGGGATTTGCTGCTCTTTGGAGCCTATTTTGACTAAATTACTTATTTTAAGTACACACACAGCATGTGGCAGTGCTCTGAGAGTTATTCTCCATTTCTACAGTTGTCACTGCATAGAGCATTTTGATCTATCAAAAATTTTATTATCCCAATTCTAGTAAGTGATTCTAGACTGTAGATAAAGTATTTGGAGGAAGAACGATAGAATGAATAAGATTTCTGTTCATTGAGAATATTTACAATTAGCATTTAATTTTAAAAATATACTAATTTTTTTATTTGAAATTCTTGTCCACTGATTTATTTTAGTTTCTCTTTAAGAATCTTGCATTTTGAATATGTTCTTTTATTCTAAAGCATTTTTTTTAACTTGGTTGTCAATTGATCTATTTTTTTTTTATTTATATGTGGTGCTGAATCCAGTGCCTCACACATGCTAGGGAAGTGCTCTATTTCCCTACTGAGTTATAACCCCAGCCCTCTTCCTACAATTTTTAATAATGTTTTTTCTAACAGTTTTGAACCAGTAGTTAATTAAAGCTAGAACTTGGGTAAACGAAATTGGAATGCCCATCACTGTTCTACCTTCAATGAGTTCAGTGTCTCCGGCAACTCTCAGTTTCTTCTGAAAACCAGCACTGATCAAAAAACAGGTGGAGGGAAGCATTCTCAAAGGCCCCTTTTAGCTTCTAGCTCACACATTTCACTTTCAGTAATTGTCACTGCCCTGAACAAGCTCCTTTTATTTCAATAAGGACTTTACCTATAAAGGAGTGCCATTAGTGTCTGTTTGTGGATTTTGGAGCCAGCCCCATTACTTTGCAGTTACAGTATACTAGAGTTGATTTTTTTTCCTAAAAATCTGTGTCTCCACACAAGAGAGAGAAGCTTGATTCCAATTGAAAATGTAAATTTCTAACTAAACCTAGTATTATTTTCTAAAAATTCAAGTAATATGTTTTCATAAAGTTCAATTTTTAGCCTTTTTATAATCCCCATCATTTAATGCCTTGTTTGGATCAGCTATATAGTCACAGTTCAAGTTGGTTTCTGTTACTTTGTAATTAAGGATTACAGTTAATCTAATCTTCAAAGGACACTTTCTAGTTCATTTATTTACTTTGAAACATTCCTGATTCATGCATAGATTTGGTGCTACTGTAATGGTGCTTCATGATTTTCTTTTTTTACAGAACAGAAAATGTTTTATCACTCTTCTAAACTATACTACACAAAGTATATCTTTGTTGTATCTGCAGGTAGTTCCACAGTGATGTGATTCCTGAAGAATTTTTGCCAGGTTTTCTTCTCATGGTACTATCAATTTAGCAAAATATAAAGCAGTTTATCATGTCTCAGTTTCTACAAGCAATGCCTTCAGTACCTATTTTGATATTTGTATTGCACTACATTTTTTGATCCATCAAAAATTGTGGCTATCCTCACAAAAGTGTTACAAAATCACTTCTTTGTTGTTTGAGTTTATCACCAGTGAGCTTTCAAAATATTAGATTTTTAAATGTTAATTATAGTTGCAGGCATTTAGAGAAACCCAACTTTTATTGTACTTCTATTTACTGTATCAATATACAGTAAATGTATCAGTTGGGTGTGATTTTTCTATAGGAAGAATCAGGGCTAATCTTTTGAAATAATATGCCCAACTAGAAAGTATAACAGTCTGGGTGGTATGGACTGGTGAATATCCATTTCAGATTTTTGTCAGGGAGGGGAAAGATAAGAATATCTAAGTGATTTCAAAGTTTAAAAATGCTCTTCAGAACATTTTCTTTTATGAATGTTTATTGTCTAAGTATGGATTATTTTACTTTTATAAAAATATTACTTGGAAATTACATTTAATTAATTTTAATTGAAAAGAGATCCTAAAGCAATTACTACACAATTGAAAGCTAAAAGGGAAAAGTGATATGATATGCTTTCATATTTTGTCTAATGTAAAAAAGAATGAAATTTTACAGAGATTTCTTTGATACTAATTTTTGTCTTTAAAATATTTTATCTTAACACTAAAAATATGTAAATCTTCTACATAAAACTGAATAAAGGAAGGCACAGCTGGTTATAGTGTATATAGAAGCACAATTCAGCATATGCAGAATTAAAAAGAAAAATGGTTCATATCCTTATTAGTTCCACTGACAATATTAAGAAAATATTTTTACTGTCAACAGTGTTCAATGCTTAAGAGCTAAGAGCATATAAAAACAAAAACATTAAAATTCACTTAATGAAAAATGGATTTTCATATATAGTGGAATATATAAAAAAACAGTTTTTAAAATGCCAACATAAATGTAGTCTATCCATGTTATTAAAAGTGCAAACCAAATGGACAGAGAGTTTCACAATGTCCTTCTTTTGATCCAGGAAAACTAGACTACGGGGACAAACTTGATCAGCTAATGAGACTTTAATTTCAGCCAGACTTCATTAGAATTGTTGAGAGCTCAAATTAAGCAGTACTGGGGAATCAGCTCTGTCCAGATGTGATTGGCACTGACATGTGACTGTTAAGCAGTGTGGGGCCAAGAAAGTTAAAATAATTATTATAAATTCTCTGGGAAACAGATCACAGTAGTTTGGTTGTCTCATCACCCCTGTGATGGACCAATTGCCAATCCATTTTATAGAATGATTTGCATATGACAATTGAAAGATTACCTAAAGCAAAGAAGAATAAAGCCCATAAAATATACTTAATTGTGCTATATGACAGGCTACTAGAAAAAAGTACATAATTTAGATGTCACTAAAGCATAATCAAATACTGGTTTTAAAAAGGTTCTAGGCTATCTAGTAATGCTGATCTACTTTAAATCAGACTCTATGTAATTCTATAGTTTCTAATACTATATTATGGAATTTGTCATCAGTTTTCCAAAGCACTACAAAAATGTTTCTAAGTAAACTAAAAATGAGGATTTTTTATCTTGAAGTATATAGGTGAAGTATCTATTTTAGAGTTGAAAATGTATTTTTAATTTTTTTTTATTGGTTCTACTTAGTTATACATGACAGGAGAATGCATGTAGTTTCATTGTGCACAAATAGTTTATTTTTAGTTTATTTTTTTTTGTTTTATTCATCAATGGACATTTATTTGTTTATACATGGTGCTGAGAATTGAACCCAGTGCCCCACACATGCTATACAAGCCATCTACAACTGAGCTCTAAACCACAACTCCTGAAAAATATATTTATTGATAAATAATATCAAACTTATTAGAAAGATGACTCATAAGAAAAAAAAGTAGAGTTAACTTCTGTATTGCTAGCAACTAAGAAGATAAATAGCAAGATAAAAAGGCATATGTTTTAATGACAAGTGTCAAGTCTGAAGCAAATCCATCATCTGTGCTCACAACTGAACAAGCTGAAGTAAAGGCCTCCTGTTAATACCTGACTGTCTGCACATATATATTTTATTATCTAGGATCATATATGTCAAAATGATTTCCTATACTGTCTTGTAGCTTAATTCCTGTTTAGTCCAGAGTAAGTTTAAATGTTAAACTTCATCACTAAATATCAAACTACAAAGCCTGGCACCTGTTAGAAGTACAATAAATATCTGTAGAACAAGTAAATATATTTTTGCACTTTTCAAAGTATTTCAGCAAATTATTTACATCTGTGCTTTCTTGCTTATTAAGGGCTGTCATTTTAATTGATATCTAGGGGCTACAAATGAGCAGTTAAATTTCTGATAACATGATAGCCACAACTAGTAAGTAGCAACACCTAATTTTAAGCTCTGACTAAAATTTATCTGTACAAAATTGTCCAACTTCTTACTTTGGAAGTGGTTAGGGGCTGTCTTAATTACTGGTTCAATTTATTCAGTGGTTTATGGTATATTTCAGGTTCTTTTTCTTTTATTGTGCTTTAAAATTTTAATTTTTTCTACCTCAACTGTGTTTTCAAATTCTTCACCTGTAATTTATAGTCTATCTTTTGTGCTCCTAACCAGTATTCCCATTGACATGGAGTGAACAATGAAGGAGAGTAGGCCTTGAATTTTCATTGTTAGGGTTTTTTTAATATTATATTTGGGGTTTTTGTCCATCTTTTTGATATTTTCAATAGAATGAATATCCTTTCTGGGGCTAGGGTTGTGGCTCACTGGTAGAGTGCTTGCCTAGCATGTGTGAGGCACTGAGTTTGATTCTCAGCACCACATATAAATAAATGAATAAAACAAAGGTCTGGAAACATCTAAAAAGTATTTTAAAAAATGAATCCCCTTTGGTTTTTTTAGTCCTGTCTATTGTTTTAAAGAGATCACTGACTTCTCCCCTAACTCTTTATTTGGGCACACTCAGTTGTCACAGTTCTCAACTAGCCTGGCTTTACTGGTATGTTTCTTAGTCCTTTTTATGGGCTCTTTACTACAGTTCCCCATTTTTACCTCACATAATGAATATTTGATAGAAAAGGGAGTAATAAAAGTACAAATTATATTGAATATAAGACATCCAAAAGATGGTCCAGAAAATAGTTAATATTGAGGACATGTCTGGCAGAAGTTCCAAGCAAAGCTGGAACTCAGTGCTCCAGGTCAGAATGCATTTGTTTCTGGAATTCATTCCCTCCAATTTCCTGTCCTTCAGCATCTAATCTATAGAGTACAAATGGTCAAATCATTGCTGTAGAATCAGAAGGATGTTTGGGGTGGCTGGCCTGAGATAACCTGGGGCAACTTTAAGATATCAATAGGAAAATGCACTTGATAGAAAGGCAGATTAGTTCCTGACTGAGGGCAGTGTGATGTGTGGGGGGTGGTGGGGGAGAGGAGGCAGTGGAGGGGGATCACAGTCCTTTTAACATTGCAGCATAGGCCAGACTTCTGTCCTCCGCCTACTTTTCTCCATAGTCATACATCGACCTGACAACCATTTCCACTTTCAGCATCTCCAGTCAGTGCTTTTCCAACAGAGTTGCTCTTCTCTGGTGCTCTAAGTCAGTGAGAGTAGTTGTTGGGATTACCAACTAAATTTTAATCAGGCTTTGACACTAACTAGTGTGTGATCTTGGGTAAACTGGGGAATATCTCTGTGCCTTAGTTTCCTCAACTTTAAAATAGCACTACTGGTAGCATTAAATAAAAAAATATGATGAATGGCCCAGACTGGCACACAGGAAGCCTTCAATTCACATTAGCTTTTGTTACTAAAATGTTTCCAATCTCATAGTTAGTTTGCCTCTTCCTCATTTTTACTGCTTGCTTATTCCTCAAACTAAACTCAAGTTCTTCTCAATCTTGCCTCTGAAATGTCTTCAAAATTGATTCCTATGTCCGGTTTACCTTCATTATTTGAAGTACTATAATAATTTTCTCCTATCTTCCTGTCCTTTCACTTTCTATTGATGTCTTCTTTCACATGGATATCACTGTTGAGGGTATAACAACATATAAAGGTGGACCTCTTCAAGGCCTACTCCTCCTTTTCAGAATTCATCTATCACCAGCTCTCTTCCTGAATATGCTTTCCCTATCCAAACTAGGCATATCTACTAAGTTCTAAAATATGCTTTGCTCTCTATCAAAATCCTATCATTTCTCCCAGCTCTGCTCAGGTGGCACTTCTTCCTCAGAATCTCTCCAGTCCATAGATGCTAAGAACCACTCAGTCTCTGTGAACTTTGTTTATTCAAGTTAATACACATGTTGTATATCTCTAACAGTCCCTGCTTAAGAGCATTTCAGATATTTGCTGGCTTATATTTGTCAAGCTACAAATTTTAGCACACAGTCTCAAATACAAATTTAAACTAGTTCCACTGGCTTTCAACATGTATCTGTACAACTGTGTGCATTTCAAATTTGATAAAATTCTATTTAAAAAGTTGAAATGGAACAGAAATGGAAGCTCAAAATGGCAAATTATCCAATTGAAAAAGACATTTCACTTTGTTTGTAAATTTGTATCCTTGACATTCAACACTTAGCAGTGTCTTTGGCATTTATCTCTTTATAAAATATATCTTAGTTCAAAATGCTAAATCTTCCAGAAAGTCTAGTGCCTTTTCTCCTTATTTGAAATTATTTAATATCTGCTATAGCCTGCTACATTGATTGTAGATGAATGAACTATTAATATACATGAATGGTCATGTGTAGAAATTCCTCAGCTCTGTCAGTTGTCACACCAGTCTACCGTTACAAAAATCACAACAGGAAACCTACCAGCATCAATTAAAATTTGTTGTAGACCAAGTCTAATTTGTTTCCTATTCCAGTACATTAATAGCATATGTGGAAGAGGTTTGTTATTTTGAAAGAGATTTCTTTTATAAGTTTGGTGGGGACATAATCATAATCTGAATAGTGAAAATCCATCAGTTGCAATGTCTCAATTCAGAAAATCTTCCTCATATCATGTTTTTTGTTTATCATTTAAAAACTGCTCTGTTCAACTCTCCTTTTCATTGGAAGAATAATAATATTTTGAAAGGTGCAAATTTTTTTCCTTAGTTACATGATCCAACCAAAAAAAGAGTACCCAAGGTCATATAACCCATCAACCATCCAGACTGGGTTATAATTTTTTTTTGGGGGGGGGGCTTCCTTTTGAATGTCACCAAGAGAAAATCCAGGACTATTTGGTAAAAGTACAATTGAAACTCTCAAGAAAGTAGTTTTTAAATGCAGTAATAAAGCCTGGTACAATGAAATAGGGTTAAAATCCTTGTAACTCAGGACTGAGACAAGAGGATTGTAAGTTCAACCTCAGCCTTAGCAACTTAACAAGACACTGTCTCAAAATAAAAAGGACTAAGTATGCAGCTCAGAGGTAGATCACCCCTGAGCCAATCACCAATATCATCCCTCACCACACACAGTGTAATTTATTCTGCAGATTTCTAAATGTAAACTAGGAAATACTGGCCTTCAGTGATTAACAAAGTATCACCCCTGAACCAAGGACATTATTAGGCACTGGAATGAAATGTTTCTGTCAGACCCTATCAAAGAAATAAGGACTCAGCAATCTTTATTTTAATACAAAATACAGGTGAATGGATCCTAATTTTCAGAACCCCTGGGTACATACTTCTCAACTCCCAGAGATCGTGATAATGTGTAGAACAACTGTGAACATGAACAATACTTATTGTTGGGAATACTGGATGAGGAATTTAGCATAATTCCAATCATTCCCCAAGCGTTTCCTAGGAGGTCACCAAGCCATATTTCAATCATGGGCAGAATTCCCAATTAGGAGGGAGAGGAGAGGCCATTCATTGTTTACAAATACTTGCTGAATTCCACAGAAGCTCTGGGTCTTGCCCCCAGGAGCTCACTGTGGCCACATGAGTCCTTTCTACTCTACTCATTCCCAGAGTTTTGCTATTCTAACCTTGAGCCTTTAAGACAATGAGGCCTTTTATCACCAATTTTCAATAAGAACCTAAATCTCATTGTGTACATTGTACTTCTGGCACAGAGATTGTACTTGGTATGTATAATTTTAACAAAAGTTTAAGATGACAAGGCTAAAGATTTTTAAAGTAGTAGATTTGCTTATTGCTAATTTTACATAAATTACTAGTTTTTGCTTCTCTGCTGAAGTTAAAATGGTTAAAAATCAATGTTTTGCTGTGTGTGACTAAAGCTTGATTTTATGTGATAGGAAAAAGAGCCAGGGGAAAGAAAGAAACCCAATTTCTCCTGGGACATAGTCACATCATGATAGCCTACCACAATTCCACTAGTAAGCCAGAGAAGTGAAATAGCAATCAGAATCTCTTTAGGTTATCATTTTCCAATAAGACCCTAAATCTCATTGTGTACATCATACTTCTGGCACAGAGATCATACTTGGCATGTATAATTTTTACAGGCAAACCATCAACTCAAAATTGATTTTTTTATCCCTTATCTTTTATTGACATGTCTTTAAGAATTATTTGGTATCTTTTCATTTAGATGGTCCTTGATAATTGCTGACATCATCTGTTCTCTAGTCAACAAGCTAGATGCTGGGAGACACCTTGGGGAACATGATACAGTTCCAGTCTTGAGGGCCAACAGTCTACTGAAGTTTACCAGATCAACAAATTACTAAGTGCTAAATGGCATGTGAGTCAAAGTACTGCAACCAGTTTGACATGAACCACACTGGGGACACAGGATGCAAGGTGGATAACACAACTCTAGTGTTCAGTAGGGAGAGTTTGCACTGTGTCTAACCCTTCTTCATTCCTGTCCCTAGGATCTGTCCTGCCTATAATCACATATCCAAACACTAATAATGTTGGTGGGATGAGTAATCATGTTTTGGCATCAAAGAAAAAAAAATTATCAATATTTACATTATAGAAAGTGATACTACTGCAATAATCTACCATATAAGTGAATAATCAATAATGCTCCCGTAATCCAGAGAGTTCGACAAGATAAAGCAACTAAGTCTTCATTTTTTTTTACTTTATTTTTTTTATCTTTATAGACTGCATTTTAATTCATTGTACACAAATGGTGTACAAATTTTCATTTCTTGGTTTTTCACAATGTAGATTCATACTATTCATGTAATTATACATGTACATAGTGTAATGATGTCTGTCTCATTCCACCATCTTTCATACCACTGCCCCCTCCACTCTCTCTTTTTCCTCTTTATAATCTAATGTTCTTCCATTTTTCTCTCACCCCCCATCCCCATTATGTATCATCATTCACTTATCAGAGAAAACATTCAGTCTTTGCTTTTTGGGGATTGGCTTATTTCTCTTAGCGTGATATTCCCAAATTCCATTCATTTATCTGAAAATGCCATAATATTATTCTTTATGGCTGAATAATATTCCATTGTGTATATATACCACAGTTTCTTTATCCATTTATCTGTTGAAGGGCATCTAGGTTGGTTCTACAATATAGCTATTGTGAATTAAATTGCTATAAACATTGATGTGGCTGCATTGCTGTAGTATACTAATGTGAACTCGTTTGGGTATAAACTGAGGTGTAGGATAGCTATGTCAAAATATGAGTCCATTCCAAGCTTTCTGAGGAATCTCTATACTGCTTTCCAGAGGGGCTGCAATAATTTGCAACTCCACCAGCAATGTATGAATGTACTCTTTTCCCCACATCCACACCAACATCTATTATTGTTTGTGTTCTTGAAAATAGTCATTGTATTTGGAGTAAGATGAAAAGTTACACTTGTTTTAGTTTGCATTTCTCTAATTACTAGAGATGTTGAACAATTTTTCATGTATTTATTCATCACCTATATCTCTTCTGTAGAGTGTCTATCCAGTTTCTTGGCCCATTTATTGATTTTTTTTTTTAATTTTGGTGTAAATTTTTGTAAGTTCTTTATAAATTTTGGAGATTAGTGATCTATATGAAATGCATTTGGAAAAGATTTTCTTCTACTCTGTAGGCCCTCTTTTCCCATTATTGATTATATCCTTTGCTGAGAACAAGCTTTTTAGTTTGAATTTAGCCCATTTATTGATTCTTGCTTTGATTTGTTGTGCTTTGGGAGACATGTTAAGGAACTCTGATCCTAAGCCAATATGATGAAGATTTGGGCCTACTTCTTCTATTAGGTGTAGGGTTATTGGTATAATGCCTAAGTTTTGACCCTTTTGAGTCGAGATTCATGCAGGGTGAGAGATAGAGGTTTAATTTCATTTCACTGCATATGGATTTCCAGTTTTCCCAGCACAATTTTTTGAACATGCTATTTTTTATCCGTTGTTTGTTATTGGCCCCTTGTATAGTATGAAGTAAGTGTATTTTTGTGGGTTTGTTTCTGTGTCTTCTATACCATTGGTCTGCCTGTTTATTCTGGTGCCAATACCATGCCATTTTTGTTACTATTGGTCTGTACTATAGTGCAAGATCTGGTATTGTGATACCTCCTGCTTCACTCTTTGTGCTCAAGATTGTTTTAGTTTTTCTGGGTCATTTATACTTCCAGATGAATTTCATGATTGCTTTCTCTATTTCTATGAAGAAAATCTTTGGGATTTTATTTGGAATTGCATTGAATCCATTTAGCACCTTTGGAACTATGGTCATTTTGACAATATTAATTCTGCCTATCCAAGAACATGGATATCTTTCCATCTTCTAAGGTTTTCATTAATTTATTTCTTTAGAGTTCTGTAGATTTCATTGTAGCAGTCTTTCACCTCTTCTGTTACATTGATTCTCAAGTGTTTTTATTTTTGAGGCTATTGTGAAAGAGTATATTTTCTTATTTCTCTTTCAGAGGATACATCACTTATGAATGGAAATGCATTAGGTTTTTGTGTATTGATTTTATATCTTGCTATTTTTCTGAATTCATTTATTAGGTTTAGCTGTTTTCTGGTGAAAATTTTTAGATACTATAAATATAAAATCATTTTATCATCAAATAGTGAGAACTTGATTTCTTTTTTTTTTCATATAACCTTTAATTACTTTGGTCTGTCTAACTGCTCTGGCTAGTGTTTCAGGAAAGATTTTGAATAGAAGTGGTGAAAGAGGGCATCCCTGTCTTGTTCCAATTCTTAGAGGAAAGGCTTTCAGTTTTTCTCCATTAAGAAGGATGCTTTTTGTGGGCTTAGCATAGAAAGTCTTTACAATGTTGAGGTATGTTTCTACTATCCCTATATTTGCTACTGTTTTGAGCATGAAGGGGTGCTGTACTCTTAACTTTAATTCTATTGATGTGATGAATTATGTACTTATTTCCAGATGTTGAACCAACCTTCCATCCCTGGTATAAACACCACATGGTCAGGGAGCACTATTTTTTTAATATGTTCTTTTATGCAATTTGCCAGAATTTTTTCAAGGCTTTTTACATCTATGTTCACCAGGGATATTGAGCTAATGTTTTCTATCCTTGATGCTTCTTTGTCTGGTTCTGGTATCAGAGTGATATTAGCTTCATAGAATGAGTTTGGAAGGGTTCCCTTCTTTTCTATTTCCTGGAATGCATTGAGGAATATTTGTATTAGTTCTTCTTTGAAGGACTTATAGAATTTGACTGAGAATCCATCTAGTTCTGGACTTTTCTTAGTTAATAGACTTTTGATGGTTTCCTCTATTTCAGTGCTTGAAATTGATTTGCTTATATTGATTGTCTTCCTGATTCAGTTTGGGAGGATTGTATGTTTCTAAAAATTTGTCAATTTCTTTAATATTTTCTATTTTGTGGGACTATAGATTTTCAATGTAGCTTCTACTTATGTATTTAAATGATGTCTGTCATGATACTTATTTTTATAATAATTTTTAGTAATTTGAATTTTCTCTCTCCTTCTCTTTGTTAGTATGTCTAAAGGTTTATCTATTTTGTTTATGTTTACAAAGAATCATATTTTTGTTTTGCCAATTTTTTGAATTGTTTCTTTTGTTTTAATTTCATTGATTTCAGCTCTGATTTTAATTATTTCTTGTCTTCTACTTTTGATATTCATCTGCTTTTTCTTTTCTAGGGCTTTGAGATGTAATGTTAAGTTATTTAGTTGTTGACTTTTTATTCGTTTAATATATGAGCTCAATGCAATGAACTTTCCTTTTTGTACCGCTTTCAGAGTGTACCAGAGATTTTGACATATTGTGTTGTTTTCTTTTATTTCTAAGGATTTTTAATTTTCTTCCTAATGTCTTCTGTTATCATTGCATCATTCAATAGCATATTATTTAGCTTCCAGGTGTAGGAAAAGTTTTTGTTTTTCATTTTATCACTGTTTTCTGATTGCATTTCATTATGATCTGATAGAATGCAAGATAGTATCACTATTTTTTTTTATTTACTAATGGCTTTTTTGTGACTTAGCATATTTTGGAGAAAGATCCATGAGTTGCTGAGTAGAAAGTGTATTCACTTGATGACGGATGAAATACTCTATACATTCCCATTAAGTATGTTGGGGCATTTTCAGCACCAGATGTAGGGGCAGTTATAGCTCGCCATTAGCCCCCAGAAAAAGTGTTCTGCAGACACAAGATCTCATGCAAGAGACTTTATTTATGCAACGGCAAACACGTTTGCTCAGGGAGAAAAGAAGGGGCAAAAAGAGAAAGATGGTGCATGGCTTCTCCCAGATATTGGAATCTCGCAGGCTGGAAGGAACCAATAGTGGAGTAGAATTCTTGCAAGCTGACTGATGAACCAGTAGCATGTTGGGATGTAATGTGGGAAGCAGGAAAATGGCAGCAGTGTAAGCCAGAAATTTCTGTAACGTAAGAGACGGGCAGAGCACAGATTGACAAGTGGTGGGAGGTGGGAAATTCCTGTACCTTGTGGGTGGGGGACTGGCTTTATACCTTACAAAATATATATCATTGATTGTGTTGTTTAATTCTATAGTTTCTTTGTAATTTTTTTGTTTGGGGTATCTATGTAGTGGTGAGAGTGGTATCGTAATGTCACCCAGTATTACTAGGTTGTTTTCTATTTGATTCTTCAAATTGAGAAGGGTTTGTTTGTTGTACATGGATGCATCATTGGGGCATAAATATTTAAAATTGTTATGTCTTGCTGCTTTACCATTTCCCTAAGCATTATGAAATGTCCTTTATCCTTTCTGACTTAGATTTGAAGTTCACATTTTCTGATATGAGCTTGTAGACCCCTGCATTTTTACTGAGTCCATGTGCATGATTTGTTTTTCCGCATCCTTTCACCCTTAATTTGTGGTTGTCATTTTCGATAAGTCTCTTGAAGACAGCATATTGTTATGTACTTTCTTTTTAATTCAACCTGCCGTTGTCTTTTGATTAATGAGTTTAGGTCATTATTTACTAAGGTTTACTATTGTGATATGATTTGTTTTTCTGGTCACTTTGGTTTAATTTTGGTTTTTAACTTGACTTGGTTTCTCCTTTGATTGGCTTTTCCTTTAGGGTAGTTTCTCCATTTGTGGACTCGTATTGTTGTTTTTCAATTTCTCCTCATTAAATATTTTGCTGACAATGATCTCTACTCCAGTCTTTCTATTTGTATGTTCTTTTAGCTTTTGTTCATCATGAAAAGATTTTATTTCATCATCAAATCTGAAGTTTAGATTTGCTGGGTATAAGATTCTTGATTGGCATCCATGTTCTTTCAGAACTTGAATTATATTCTTCCAGGTCCTTCTTCCTTTTAGGGTATAGGATGAAAAAATCTACTGTTATCTGTGTTGGTTTCCCCTTATATATAATCTGATGATTTTTCTCTCACAGCCCTTAAAATCCTAACTTCATTTTGTATGTGAAGTATTTTCATTATAATGTGCCTTGGTGTGATATGTTATAATTTTGTGCACCTGGTGTTCTGTAAGTCTCTTGTATTTGTTTTTCCATTTCATTCTTCAGGTTTGGAAAATTTTCTGATATTATTTCATTGAAGTCATTGTTCATTTCTTTGGTTTGTATCTCTGTGTCTTCTTCGATCTCGATAATGCTTAAATTTGGTCTTTTCATGATTTTCCATAATTCTTCGAGGTTCCTTTCATGATTTCTTTTCATCTTTCCAGTTTAGTCAACTTTATTTTCAAGATTGAGTATTTTGTCTTCATTGTCTGTGATTCTGTCTTCCACAAGATCTAGTCTGTTGGTGACGCTATCTATTGAGATTTAATATGGTTTATTATTTCTTTCAAGCATGTGGGCTTTTTTTTTTTTTTGCCAGAATCTCAATCTCTCTATTGAAGTGCTCATTTCCTTCCTGCATTTGCTATTTTAACTGTTTATTGGAGTGATCATACATTGCCTGAATTTGCTCTCTTAACTTTTGCTTCATGGATCATTTTAATTATGTAGATTCTAAACTCATTTTCTGTGATTATTACTGCCATTCTGGCATTGGATTCTATCAAAATAGCATCTTGGTTTGTTAGGAAATTCCTTCCCTCTTTTTTTTTTTTTTTTCATTTTGTTACTGTGTCTTCCCCTCTAGCAGTGAAGAATTGGGGAATTGCAGCTTCCCCCCGTTCCCAGTAGTCTTCTTTTGATCCTAAAAATTTCCAATACCTCTCCTTTGAGGGGGAGATCAATATTAGTGGCACCCAGTATCAACAATATGCAATTAATTGTCTTTTAGCCCAATGCCCTGGATACTCTTTTTTTCTTTGCATTTCTTTTTTTTTTTTTTTTTTAACTCACAGAACAAGAAGAACTTGATTATGATTTAGAAGTATGCAGGTAACTTTTCTATCCCAGTTGGGGGAAACTGTTGCTATTTTTACTCTTGAATTTATTTCAAGTAAATCAGTACATTGAGTAATTGGATTATTATGTTTTTTCTTAAGTTTTTTTTATTTCCCTAAAAATGTCCAGTTTTTATAGTCAAATTAAGATATACAAAATGCTTCAAGAACTTAGTTTTGCACTTCTGGGCAGTGATATAAGTACACCATTTATTTCTCATTAAAAACGCCTACCACTAAAATGTTATGCAGCCCAGTCCCTATGAACACCCTTTGTAAACCAACATGTTTACAAAATATGAGGCAGAATTCACCATCATAAGCCTCTGCATGATTGAGAGAAAGGACATCCCTTAGAAGTTCTATGCTTACAAGCTAATTTGTAAACACTCTTCTAGAACAGCATGTTTGGCCCTTGCAACTTTTAGCAACTTATATAAGGGAAAGAGGTATTGATATTCTGGTGGAAATCTCAAGTTTGTAGCAACTGCTGTCCAAAATGTTTCTTCAACTTGCTCCCCCTACTAAATTAAAGAAATTTTAGTGTTCAGGCAAAATGGGAACTCAGAAAGGGGCTTTCTTTTTTATTTTTTTAATTGATTTTCTGTAGTGGACACTCTAGGTTATAAACACTGAAAGCACATATACACATTTTAAAACTAATTGTTCAATTCTTCCATTTCTGACCAGCCTTTTATAGCTTAGAATCTGCTGTTAAAATACCCTGTCATAGCTTCTTAAGAAGCTCCGAGCTGGGTTTTCCAGATTTCTGTCTGGATTGGGGATTGGTGAAAATTCAGTACCCTGATAAATGTGAGAAGTATATGGGGGTGAATCTTGTCAGAGTGGATGTAGAGCCAACACTTATCAGGAGAGTGGCATGCTGGCATTCCCTTTTACATAGGCAGCAGGATTCCAGTCCCACAAACCAGAAAGAGGACAAGAAATAGTTTTCCCTGGCTGGTAAATCTTCAGGGCTCTTATTCTAATAAGAGGCAAACTCCCCAGCCCAGGGTTCAATGAAGAATTATCACAAAGATAGTCTTCAGCATGGCAGGATGCTGCACATGCCTATAATCTCAGCAACCTGGGAGGCTGACTCAGAAGGATAAGAAGATTGAGGTTAACCTCTAAAATTTAGCAGGGCCCTAAGCAATTTAGAGAGAGACCTTGTCTTAATACAACCACTATTACTACCACTAAGAAAAATAATAATGAACAAGGGATGTAGCTCTCAAGTGCCCTGGGTTCAATGCCCAGTAACAAAAATCGAACAGTTTTGAAAGCACAAAAGAGCTCCCTTTCTCTCAAACAAGATCAGAAATACAAACTTATTGCTTTCTAATCTTCCATATAATAATTAAAAGTTAGAATTCAGACTTCTATTGTCTAAAATCAGTACCCACAACTGTCTGGACATAAGATGATACACATTGGTGTCCAAGAGAGAAATACCTCACAATCCAATGCTTGTGTAAGATGTTTGAAATGCCTTCTATAATGTATGTAAATAAACATTTTGAAATGACATCACCCACTCCTCTCATGAATCTCTGTTCTCCCTAAGTACCCTGTGGACTTAAAGAATTCTTTGTTTCCTTTTAAAGGAAAGTTCCTATAAATTCTGCCCTGAGTTATCTCTGGAACACTGTGAGTTTTTATAACCTCTCTACAAATGCTTGTGGAGCCAGGCAGGCAAGTTTGACCAAGGGAAAGTGCTAAAGAAAGGAACCACAAGCAAAACCCATGCAATAACTTCCTCTAACTGAAATGCTTGTTTTAACAAGAGGTCATAGGAAGCTCCTGATCCTGCAGGCTGCCAGGGAAAAAAGCACCTGGGCATTCACTTGCAAGGGGAAGGACCCTCCTACCTGGATCTCACTTTTCATCTCCACACAATTTTTGAAGTAGTTACTTAGTCAACTAAAAAGTCCATATGTTGGTCAAACAAGGTGAGTTGACCTTGTTCAGATGTGCCCACTTGGGTCTTGCCAACAGCCCATTGTCAGGATTATGCTCTCCAGTGCCTTCTTGTTTACTTCTCCTTCCCTTTGCCCATCAATATGCTACCTCCTCAAAGGAGACTCTTCATCTTCCTTAATCAGATTGGCTTTGTATCCCTGTCGTATCTTTAGGACACAGCATAATAACTTTTTCCCTTAACATTTTGAGAATGTTCTGCCTCATCTTATGTGAGACTGAGTATGGAAGACTTCCTGTCTTCTCACATGTTCTAGTAGTTTCCACACATATTTATTTCCACATTGCTTTTGTAATTTTTGCACTTAACTTATTTTTTGTTTACTTATTTTTCTTAAGTTACCTTGCCTGTTCAACTTATAAAAATGTATTTAAAATCTCAGTGGTTTATGGCAAATTTCAATAAAAATGAGTATCATTTTCCCCAAATGAAAATTGACTTCAAAATCCCATAGAACCACTAAATTAATTACCAGTCATATGTGCAGCATTCAAAATCATTCATCTGAGGTAGGGTCTTCAGACTCTGCTTGGAGAATTGGAGCTATTAGGTCACACGAGAACACAAATGAACCCTGTGATCTTCTGCCACATGCAGTTATCCAGGCACTCCTTTAATCTCCATTTTACTCTGAGCGCAAGGTGAGGAAAGTCCCAACTTCTCTCAGCCAGAAGGCCAGGAAGATATCCTACCCCAAATGTAGTCAAGTTCACACACTTCAAAACCAGTTTCCTGGTTCTGGTCACTGCATCCTTAGTTTCCAACCACATACCCATGTGATCTAATTCAGCAGCCATGGTTCTTTCCAGCACCTTCTTTCCTGACTATTGAGTCATGTCAAAATTCACAATTTAATTATTCTGTTTATTGCTTGCTAAGAGGTCTAGGAAGATGAAACCATGTTTGCACATTGTCCCTTGGAAGTCTGGCAGTACTAGGCTCAGCAGTCACATCTTTTTCCACTGTCCTGTCCATCTGCTTCTCAAATGTCTGCCAGAGACCAATATCCATGGAAGAACAGAGGAGACACCAAAGGAAAAAGAGCCTTTGAAAGCATGCAGAAAAATGCCCTCAGTGTACAGAGAAGCAAGCCAGCCCTGAAAACGTTTGTCTCCCCATCTTGCACAACCAGCTGAGGCATAGCTATATTGAATCAAAGATACCAGACTCCTGACACATGTTTATCATTTATTCAACTGAAAATATCTTCACCACAAATTACATTAGGCGCCTAACTCCAAGGACAGATTATTAACCCTTCAGTCTAGAATAATCTAGTTTCTGTAATATGACAATGCAGTCACAATGATATTCTCTCACCTGGGAGATTTACCTCATGATCTGCTAGACTCTAATGATCTATAGAAATAGAAATCACAGGCTTGGGTCACCTAGCCCCACCCCACCTCACCCTCCTCCTGAAGATTCCAAGACTTTCCATTCTGTGAATGGGAAAGGCTTTATGTGACCGCTTAAACCACATGCTGCACATGGACTAAATTGTATCTTCCTCAGAAAGCACTATGGAGTCATTGTGTCTTTCAGGAGTCAAGCTGTGACCTGTGTCATTTTTTTCTCACAGCCAGTCACTCTACTCCCTGTTGCTCAGCCCTATTTTACAACTTAGCTTTGGTCTGGCTACCTCTGGGTCCTTTTCCAGTATTCATGGGGGATAACCAAGATGGGAGGCTGCTTCCCACCATCCAAGATTCAGCACAACTGCACCAGGAAGAGAGCTGAGTAGGGGCAAGTGACAGAACAGTCAGGAGGGCAAAGCACTGGGCCATTCAAGGGCCAAGCTTGTGCCAAGGAAACAGGATTTCAAGAAAGACTGGTCTTTTTGGAAAGGGATGGGAGACAACAGAATTCCTTCACCAACCAAAAATTCTTTACACACTCTCTGGATTGACTATATAGGGTAAGATCTTTAAATTTCAAGATTATTTTCATACTAGCTTAAAACTAGAGGAGCCTAAATACTCAAGAGGAGCAATATGCATGAACCAATTGGTACATTGTTCCACAACTCTTATGCAGATTTAATAATGATAAATTAAAAATATGGTGGTTTAAGTAACTCAGAAAATACTCAAATGTAAAAAAATAGAAAATTGCATGAATAATGAGATTACTACTGTGGCATCTGATGATGAACTTATTGAGCAAAAGGACTCAAACATATTCAACTATAGTGCTGCTAGTAAACTTGTGGGGTGGTGTGCAGAAATATAGAGATATGTGGCCTAATTAGACTCACTGTCCCCACTTAGAGGCTCAGAGTTGCCTGGGACACCAAACTCACTCCTGAAAACCCTACATATCTGCCACTGGGTACTAATGTTAGGAAGTTTATCTAGGTGTGCCTAACCTTTCCTACCCCATGGAAGGTGCCATACCAAGAATAATGGTACTGGATGCTGCAGAATCCAAGTCATCTTGAGTGTTTTTAACCTAAATATTGAGAATTAAAATGAATATTTTCATGGAACTGAATTGTCAGAGTCATGTAGACAATGAGCCTTGATACTGACCTCAGGGGTTTTACCATCCAGGGTGAATATTCACAAGTGAACCTTTTGCTTCTGGCTCATCCTCTAGCATTTTAAGGGAATTCAAGGAATCCAGACTATTCTGCCACCCACTTCTGCAGTTCTCTGAGTCTTTTTCTCACTCTCCCTGCTGCCTGACCCCCTTCAGCAAGACCCCACAAGAAAGTCCCTTCATCAGCACTGTTGAGGGTTATATGTTGATATGCTGCTTGTAAACACTAAGATGAAACTAGAGCCCTATTCCCCTTACTGTCATTACTTCTTGTTCAGGCTGATACTTGCACTGGCTATAAAATCCTAGGAGGCTGTGAGCCATGTCAGACATGCAGAAGAGTCTGTGCTAGCATTAAACTCACCATCTAGCCCAATGTGCCCAGAAGGAATGGATGCAAAATTAAACCTCAATTAGCCAACAGTATACTGACCTCAAGTTGTGACTCCCAGAGAGATGTGGCCCACCATGGCTTGGAAGACTTTGGGCATATTTATTACAAATCTAAGTTTGGCTGAGCAAGGGAAATGGTCTTTAGGAGAATGGTCTTAGTTATGAAAGTGGACCATTCCTCATATCAAGACCTGAAAACAGGGTCTGGCTCCCATTAGCTTACACATCATGGAGGAATGTGGGGCTCCTGGTCCTAACATATTGCATTTTCTGTTGTACCTCTTGGCTCTATTCCCTCTTCTTACCCCACATCCATTTTTCTCATCATCAAGGGCAAGACTGGTGTGTACTGGGCATCCATGAAATCCTGGGTATATACCTGAAACTTCCTACTCAATCTTTCAAGATAAACATTTTTTTCAATTTCAAAAATGGAGAATGTGATCTCTGAGAGTCATATAATATCCTACATGACCTGGTTAACTCACATAATGCCCTCATTATAATCTCTTATATTCACATAATACCCACACTGTGGTCTCTTATGTTGATATGCTACATTACTCTGGCCTCTGACATTCACATAATATTTTTACTTGGCTTCTGAAACTCACATATCACCCTCACCTTAGTCTATCACACATAGGTTTTTCACTGACTTCTGACACTCAACTTTTACCCTCACTTGGGCCTTTTACTATCCATATTATGCTCAATGTGACATCTGACACTCACATAATACCCTACTGTAGCTTTTGACATTCACATAATATCCCTCACTTGGTCTCTGACTCTCACAAAATATCCTCACTCTTAGGTTAAAATTCATAAAATATCATCACTGTGACCTTGACAGTCACGTAATATCACTATGGCCCCCGCCATTGACAAAATATACTCACTATGGCACCTGATGCTCTCAAATATACTTAAAATGTTCACATATATTCATATATTAATTCAGAACAGTCACTGAGATTGAAAATTTCTCCTAACAGTGGCCTCTGGCATTTAAATAATACCTTCTCATTTACAAAATATCTTTCACATATTACACTCACTGTCATATGAGTTCCTCACATAATACACTCAGTGTGATATCAAACACTCATATGATACCAAGCTGTGGCCTCTGACACAGAATGTCCTCAATCAGTCTGTGACACTTTCCTAATTCCTTCATTATTACCACTGACACATTATATCTCCATAGTGATCTCAGACACTCAAATAATACCTAAATTGTGTCTTCCTGCACACATATTATACTCAGTGAGGTCTTTGAATCTTACATAATACCTTAAATGTGGCCTATGACAGTGATATAATATCCTCACTTGTCATCTGACATTGACCTATCATTTGGAATTTTATACACACATAATACAATCACTGTGGTCTCTGACCCTTATACAATTTCCTCACTGTTATCTCTGACACTCATATATTATCATACTGGAACTTCTGATGTAAAACCATCAAAGTGACCTATAAAACACAAAATATCCTAACTTGACCTCTGACACTGACATAATATTCTCACTGTGACCTCTAATCCTCACATATTATACTCTGTGACCTCTGACACATAATAACCTCAGTATGACCACACTCACATAATACCCTTGGTGTGACCACAGGCACTCAAATAATACACTAAGTATAACCATTGTCACTGATAAAATACCCTAATGTGATTTCTGGTCCTCAAAAAATGCACTTACTGTGATTTCTCACATTCATGTAATACCATCAGTGTGACCTCAGACACTAATATAACACCTGCATGTGCTCTCTGACATATAATACCAAAATGTGGCCTCTGACATTCAGAATATTCTCATTGGGGCTTCTGACACTCACCTAATACCTTCCCTGTGCCTATTGTCCATCACATAATACCTTTATTCTTCCCTCTGACAATTGCAAAATATCCTCAATCTGACAGTCTCACAATATTTTCACCAGACTTCTGACATTATATAATTTACTCACTGTGACTCAAACACTCCCATAATACCTTCATGTGGCCTCTGGCAATCGCATAATATCCTCACTTGTCCTCTGATACTGACCTAATATCCTTACTGTTCTTGTGTCACTCACATAATATCCTTACTGTGGACTCTGATCACACACACAAAAAAAGTCTCACTATGGCCTCAGACACTCACATATTATTGTCACATGACCTCTGTCACCCACAAAATATTCTCACTGTGGCCTCTGACATTAACACAGAATAGTCAGTATGATCTCAGGCATACAGTAGTCTCCTGTGGCTACTTACACTCACAAAATACCCTAAATATATCCTATGCCATTCACATAATATTTTCACTTGGCTGTTGACACTCACATATACCCTACTATGTCCTCTTACATTCATATAGCACCCTCATTCTGAACTGACGTAAGACCATCACAGTGACATGTCTCATTCATATTATTTCTTTAGTGCGACCTGAGACACAAACCTAATACCCTCAATGTGCCCTCTAATTGACATCATATCCTCACTGTGGCTCCTGATGCTCATATAATTATCACAGAGTGACCTCACACATTGACATAATACACTCACAGCAACCCCTGAAACATAATATCCTACCTGGGACATCTGACACCACAATGAAACCCTCACTGTGGCTTCTGACACTCACATAAATCCCTCACTCTGGTCTCTTACACTTACATAATAGCATAAAAGTGGCCCCTGACACTATTACAATAATTCACTGGGCTCTGACACCACATAATATTTTAGCATGGCCTCTTAAACTAACATAATATACTCACTGTGACACTGAACACTCATTTACTATCCTCATTGTGTCTTATGACACTGACATAATATCCCATTTTGTCCATTTACATTCATTTAATAATCTGAATATGACCTCAGACACTCAAATAATATTCTCATTTTGGCCTCTCCACTGATAATTGCATAACACCCTCACTGTTGCCTGTGACACACATTATATCCTCACTTGATCTCTGATGTTCATATGAAAACTTCCGTGTGACCTCTGACATTCACATTATGTCCTCAATTGGCCCATGACTCTAACAAAATGCCCTCATCATAACATGTACAGACATAAAATATTCTCACTATGGCCCCTGATGTTGAAAATATTTTCTTATTATATCCTCTGACACATAATATCCTCAGTTTTCCTGTGTCACTCACATAACTCTCTGACTTCTGATACTCATATATTACCGCCACTGTGAACTCTCACACTCAAACATTACCTTTACTGTGACCTTTGACACTTACTTAATACCCTCAGTGTGTCCTCAGATTATATGCTAAGTGTGACCACTGACACTCACATGATACATTCACCATGGCCTGTGATGCTCACATAATACCCTAATCATGACTTATGACTCTTGCATTAAAACCTCATTGTGACCTCTGATGATGATATAATATCCTCACTGTTTTCTCAGCCATTCACATAATAACCCCTCTGGTACCTCTGACACTTATAATACTCTCAGTCTGACCTCTGACACTCATAATAACCTCACTGTGAACTCTGATTAAGATATAATATCCTTTCTGTTACTCCTGACTCTCACATGATTGCCTCAAAATGGGCTCTGACACTCATATAACACCTTCAATTTAGTTTGTAACACTCAAATATTATGCTCAATCTGCCCTGACATTCACATGATACCTCACTGTGACATCTGACCCTCAGGCAGTAACCTCAGTTTTACCAATGGTGCTCACCAAATACCTACACTGTGACCCCTGAAGCTCTCATTATACCATCAACATGGCCTCTTAGACTTACATAATACCCCCATAGTGACCTCTGACACTGAAACGTTATACTTCTTGTGACCTCTCTCATTCAAAAAAATACCTTTCGTGTTACTTCAGGTATAATCATGAAACTTGTACTGTGGCCTCTGAAACTGACATAATAACCTCACTTTTTTCTCTGATACACATATCTCCTCATAGTGGCTTCTGAAACTCACATAAAACGCTAAGAGTAACATATCAACCTCAATGTGACCACTGACACTGACAGAATATAATTATTACTTCCCATGATACTCACTTTACCTCCCTATGGCATGTGACACTCATAGAATATCTTTACTGTGACTCTGATAGTCACAAAATAGCCTGACTTGACTTCTGACACTCAACAATATCCTCACACTGACATCTCACACTCACAAAATAAGCTCATTGTCATTTTTGACAGTAAAAAATATCCTCACTTGCCCTTTGACACTAATGTCATACCCTTAATGGGACATTTGACATGTACCCTCACTCTGACCTCTGACATAATTGTCCTCCATTGGCCTCAATCACTGGCATGATAACCTCATCTAACATCTCACACTCACAGATTACCCTCACTGTGACCTCTACCACTTATTACCCTCACTCTGGTGTATCACACTCATAAAATATACTCACTGTGTTCTCTGACAGACACATAATATGCTCCTTTGGCCTCTAATTCTGAAATAATATCCTCAGTGTGACCTCTGTTACTCACATAATAACCTCAGTGTGACTTCTCTCACATACATATATCCTTACATGGCTTAAGTCACTCACAGAATACCCTCAGTGTGTCCTTTGGCTTTCATACACTTCCTCTTCTGAGCCCTGTGACACTCAATTAATATTCTCATTGTTCTTTTTAAGAAACTGACATAATACCTCTGTGGCCACTCATACATTCTGTCTTTACTGTGATCTTTGACACTCACATTACTTTCTGAAATGATTTTGGACACTTTTATTTATCTTTACTGGTACCTCCAATACTTGCTTAATTTCCTCACCTGTTATGTGACACTCACATAATATCCTCACTGTGAATCTGATAGTCACATAATGTCCTCACACGACCTCTGATACTCACATAATGTCCTCACTGTGACCTTTTATAATCACCATATAAACTCACTGGGACCTCTGTTACTTGTGTAATACCCTCACTTTGGATTATGACATTCACAAATTAACCTCACTTGACCACTGACACTAATGTAATATTCTCACTTCGACCACTGACACTCAAGTAATCTCATTGTGATCTCAGATACTCACATTATGCACTCAATTTGACCTCTGACACAGACATTATATCCTCAATTGGCCTCTGACACATATCATAAATGCTACCGCTGACACATAATAACTATACTGTGACCTCTGGCATTCACTTAATACTCTCACTGTACCCTCTGACACTCAAATAAATCCCCAATTCTGGTCTCTGACAATCACATAGTACACACACTTTGACCTCAGACCCACACTACTACCACTTTGTTCTCTGTCACTCACATAATATCACATTGTGTCCTCTGAAAGTCACATAAATATAATCACTGGGTCCTCTGACACACATAAAATATCCTCATTTTGACCTCTGACATTGAAATAATTTATGATGTCTAAAACTGATGTAATATCCTCTCTGCGAATTTTTTCACTCATAGTGTCATCCTTTTGATCTCTGATACTGACATAGTATCCTTATTCTAATCTGTGATACTAACAAAATATCCACAGATTGGCCTCCTATACTCACATATTACATTCAATGTGACTTGTCATGCACATAATATATTTTTGTGACCTGAGACACTCACATCATGCTTGCAATGTAGCCTCTGATACTCATATAATATCCACATTTCGTCTCTGATATTCATATAATAAATTCAATCTGGCCTCTGAAACTCACATCATATTCTAACTGTAATCTCTTTCACTCACTTAATATATTCACTTTTGCCCCTGATATTCACATAATATCCTCTCTTGGCATCTGACACAAAATGCCATCTCTATTACCTTGACACTTATATAATACCCTCAATGTGGCTTCTAATACTCACCAAATACATTCAATGTGACCTCATATACTCACATAATGTAATTGTCACCTCTGACACTCACATAATGCACTCACTATGGTCCAAGACAGTCACTGTGACTTGGGACACTCATAATATCTTCAAGCTGGCCCCTGATGTGACAGAATATTCTCACTGTGGCCATTGACACCCACAGAATTTTCACAATGTTGTCCCTATGATGGACAGTATATCCTAACTGTAGCCTCTGACAATCATACAATATTCTTTCTGGGAGAGTTGCCACTCACATAATATCCTCATTTGGTCCTGACACTCATATAATACCATCACTGTGACCTCTGACACTTACATACTATGCACAATTATGCCTCTGACTTTTACCTCACTCTGGCTTCTGAAACTCACAAAATACTGTAACAGTGGCCTCTGACATTCACATAATATCTTCAATGTTCAGAAGGCAACTGATCAATCCACATGAAAAGCATGATCTTTGTCCCACTTCTCTGGGAGGAACATGTCACCAATATTGCAACTGCAATGAAACATTCCTCAGTCACACACAGGATTCCATGCTACCTGAGATTTGACCCTTCAGATCTGAGTTGCAGTCTTGCACCTGAGACAAACTAGGTGCCCCCTAAGTTCCATGGTCTCTTTGTCAGGATCACCATACCCTGAGTACACAGCTGCAGATGTGAGGACATGAGGAGGGATATATGTAGACTGCTCTCCCTTGCTGCTCCTTCCTAACAGAACACCAGAGGGCAAAGTATATGGGCTGTGTTTACAGGGTGTCTCAATCTAGCACTGACATAGATTGTTCTGGGATTCACACTGTGCCTTTAATCACTGTATTTGCCTAATTTGGATTTCAGTAGGAAAGCTGTGGTCATAATAAATCACTTTAAAATTTTTATTTTGTCTACATTGGTCTAGCTGTCAGAAAAATCATAATTTTAAAAAATTATATGTTGTGATTTTTCTATTGAGAGTTTGGCACACTACACCTGTATCATGGATGCTCCTCTTAGAAAGAAAATAGTACAGCCCTCAAAGCTTGGTGCCTCAGTATTTGGATGTGGTGATGCCATGCTTCAGAGTGTGAAAGTCAGGACTCAGACAACTGGGTACAGAACCATGTTGAAGATATTGGTAGAAAGATGTATTAGACTCAAGGAAATAGCACTCATGTAGGCTTTATACTTATTCATGGGACTTATTTGTTAAGACAGTGAATCTGTTTCCAGTGGAATCAAACCCCTCTGAAACCCAGTATCCATCACCCCTTTTCTGTGATTTCTTTTTACTCGTGTTTTGGAGAAGTAAGCGATGATCCCAGCAAATCAATTTTTAGGCATTTTACAAGAGTGGTCAATGATGAGAAATTATCACTACCTGAAATTACTAGCTTAAAGGCTTTTTATAATGACTTGGAAACTGACTGAACTTCTGATCATTTCATCATCCTATCAGGCCTGTCAAAGGTCATAAAGGGCTCTTTCTCCTTCCTGAAGAAACTTAGTGGATAGGGAACATTATCACATAATGCCATAATGTCATAAGATGAAAACCTACAGGAGCAGGAGATAAAAGGGGAGGAGAATTTTCCATGACATAGATTTTACCAGCTTAAAAAAAGAGAGTCTATTTCCTTTTTTCAAATTCACTGGTGCCTCAGAGCATACCACACTCAGTACCATTCAGAGATGCAGGTCTTCCTTGTGGTGATCCTCCCCATTTGTTGTTCCGCAGTAAATTTCAAGGAACACAGAAGCATTCAGCAATGCCCTAATTTGGGAACTCTCTCAAAGGGGTGATTGCACATATGAGTATTGATATTCAAGTGTTTCCAAGCCAGTGGTCTATCATCAGACTCTCATGTTTGTGGGAAGGTAATGAGAAGCCAATTAGTTATGGGTGCACAAGCAAGATGGTTCTAAGTCTTTGAGATAGTTTGCTAATTTTTGATTGTCTTAATAGAAGAGAAGGAGATCAGCTTCTTGTATTCATTCAAAAGTGGGGGCACAGGGCACTCAGTGAACCTGGATTAGATTAATGACTATCGCCTGAAGAGAGTGGTTACCTAGTCCTTTTCCATTTTTCAAAACTGAATTGTCAGTCCTTCTCTCTCCTCCAGTAACCTTAGATATTGAATAAATATTACCTTCTGTTTTGGTTATTTGTTCTTCTATTGGGACCTTCTTTCCAAATTTTAGTTAGAAGAATAGAAATAAACTGTCTTCAACAACACACACTAAAAGTGACCTGCTGTGACCTTGAAAGAAGCAATGCAGATGTTCCCTAAAGAAATAGAGAAAGAGTATTCCACTCCCATGGTTTTGACCATGGTATTGAACAAAGTCTTGGCAAATTCACACCATCATTTCTTCTTGATAAAAATTGCATTCATGAATTTTATAACCAAAATATTTTCATCTATATGAGGAATTTAGAAATGAAAACAGAAATGCCAGTTCCTTGCTATTTACTGGGGTCCCTGGAACTTTGCATGTTGACACAAACTTTTCCAAAATATCTCTGGAAATATAGCAGTGCCACTGCTATGGGATTATGTAGACAAAGAAGTGAGAATTCTGATGACTACATCTTAGAAGTGAAAAACCATGGCTCTTGCTGATTTATTTTTTCTTTGAAACCAGATGCTGATAGGGATTCACTTAGATGGGGAAGCTACAGGTTTTGGACAATAGAATTCTTTGGTGCCAGTGATCCCTTGTACTGTACCAACATAATAAAATGTGAAGAAACAATTCTAAATTTCACAGGAATCATTGGAAAGTCTAATTCAAACTGTCTCTCCAAACCAGGTGAGTTGGCTACATCTGGGACGTTTGGTTCCAGATCAAGGGTGTGTTAATGTAACCACGTCCCCTTTTGTATATGTCAAGTGAATATGGGGGGAACCTGCATCTCAGTGGGCCATTAGTACCATCTTGTGTGAGAAAGGGCTTTGGGTATGGTGTCCCCAAGGAGGTGACCTCACTTCCATGGCAGTAGAACACAGAGAACTTGGAACCCTAGTAGCTAGGCACCCACATTCCAGATGAAGTTCCATTCTGCTCACTTGTGTTGAGCTAGCAAGTCCATAGCCATGAGTACTTGTTGTCTACTCATCTTTGTATGCTTATTTCTCAGGAAAGTTCCTAGTAGGGAACTTTCCCAAGATTGGAAGAACTGTATCAGTGTTGGGACCAACAGCTGTGGCAATATTCCTAAGAAGACCAGAGGTGAAACAGGAGAGGCCATTAGAAGTGAGTAGAGTCAAACCCTCCATTCAGATTTCCATTTAGATAGCACCAGACCCCCAATGTTTTGTCTCTGTGTGTTTATATTTGTGACTCACTGAATTTAATGTTGATCAAGCTATGATACTATCCTTTAAAAGAGCACCACCTTACATCATTCCCTCCACACCTCAGAGAGATAATAACTACATATTTGAGTGAGTACAAACTAGTACTTCACAAGACCTAGTAACTATACTTCTTAGCAAGTCTTCTGTAAACAGCTTAGAGAGATTTCTACTCATGTCAGAGAGCCTGCAATACACACCTCAGAAATAACATTTACTCACTACAGAGACCTTTCCTATACACTGAAAATATCCCTGTTATTCACTTAAGTGAACACTTACACTCTCATCAATAAGCCTTCCTACAAACCACATAAAGCCCTCTTATACCCTTCAGAGTGCTTTTACTACATGTCAGAGAACCCACCCTACATAAAAATGAGAAACCACTTAACACCTCAGAGAATCTTTACTTCACACCTCAAACTCATTTCCCTACATGTCTAAATAATGACTCCCTACTAATACAAAGAGCTATTTCTACACACCTTAAATTCCCATTCATATACCCCATAGTTACGCTGGCTTCACACTTTATTGAGCAACACTTAAACAACTCAGCTTTTCCTATACACCCCAGAGAGTGCTTCCTATCAATTCTACTGAGATGCTAATTCAAATCTCAGAATTTCCATCCTACAAACAACACACCCTACTACACAACTCGGATGCAACTTACTACTTAACAAAATGCCCTCTCTACTCACCTCTGAGGGTTGGTCTGACACACCTCAGAGAAGAATGGAAACACTGTGGAGTGACCTCCCTAAACAATGTACGGATTCCCCCTATTATACTCACAGAATATTCCCATTACATCTCATTGTGTTCTACCTAGTCATAGCAGATAGATTTTATTATTCATTTCTGAGGGCTCAAAATACACAACAGAGAGCACTCCTATGTAGACAAAAGCCCTCTACACCCCTTATAGATTCCTCCTGCATACTTAATAGAGGTCTCTCTGAACACCTCAAATCATCTGCACTACAAATCTCAGAGAACCTTTCCTTCACACTTAAGTGAACACTTCCTACACATATAGCAGTCACCTCTCCACACAGTTTAGAACCTTACCTACTCATCAACTGCCCTTTCTACAGAATTCAGAGGGCCATACATACACACCTTAGACACATTTCCTACACAAATTATCAATCACTGTATCAATGTTATGACCAGAGAACCGTTGTTACACATCACACACCATACCTATACATACCTCAGAATGCCATGATTTCACTATTCAGAGATCCCTGTTACACAACACATAGAGCTCTCCTTTCAAACTTTAGTTTGTCCTCATTTATCTCAGAAATCTCTCCTTACACACCATAGATGTCCACAAATACACACCTCAGTTAACTCTTAATTTTTACCAATGAGCAACCACCTTATATACCTCATTCAACAGTCCTCCCTACAAATCTCAGAGAGGCTCATATACAAACCTCAGAATGCCCTTTCAACTAACATTTAAAAATCTACCTACACATCTCTTGAAGTCCTCAAAATTAACACAAAGCCCTCCGTATTTACCTCCAAGGGCCAAAACTACAAACCTAAAAGTACACCCATGATACTTTTCTCAGTGTCCTACCAAAACACCTCAGAGATTCTCTCTTCTATCCTCAAATATTCCTCTCACCACACCCGAGTTTATTTTTGCTACTCATATCAGATATCTCACTATTCACTGAATTCCCTCCCTACATAACTGAGATAGCTTTTCTACTAGGTCAAACAGGCTTCCTACACCCCTCATAGATCCCTCTGCCCTCCTAATATATCGACACAATTCTTAGAGTCCTCCAAACACACATCAGAGTACTATCCCTCTGAATTTCAATTAGCCCTCACTACACACCTCAGTTAACATATGTGGCAAAGCTCAGATTTCACCCTACTCATCTCCATGATTCCTAATTTCAGACCATATAGATCCCCCTTACAAACTTTATGAGACCCTCCCTTCTACATCAATTTGCCCTCCTTAGTCATCTAACAGAGCTCTCACTACTCACATCATAAAAACATACAAACACAACTAACTGAACCCTTTCTATTCATCTCAGTGCACCCTATCTATACACCTGAGGTGAGCCCTCCCAACTCAACTGAAAGGACACTTGCACACTTCTTGTTGCTCTCTAACCATCCTGCACACCACAAATAAATCACAAAACACAGTTCAGAGGTCATATGCTACCAACTTCAGAGAGAGTTCTCTACAAACCTCAGTATAACCTTCATACACAGCAAAGTGTACCCTCCATACTCAAATCTAGAGCAGTTCCTAAACACATCAGAGAAGTCCCTACATAACTCAGTGAGTACAACCATACTTCTTTACCAGAAAAAACAATATTTATTTGCAAGCCCTCTATAATTACCTCAAAGAGCCTATATACTCACCTCACAGAGACTTCAATATACACACCTCAGAGAACAATTCTGAATCTCCACCATGGCCTTCCCTATACTCCATAAATACTGAGTCTTACTCTGAACCTAACCCTAATTCTAAGCATAAACCTATGCTCTTCCTACATGCCACAGTCCTCTCTGACCACGAAACTGATCATGAATTGACCCTGACCCTAAACCCTAACCCTAGACCTAACCTAATCCTAAACTCATAGAGCTCTCCCTTCTACACCAGTTTTTTCTCCCTACTCATCTCACTAAACTCTTACTATCCACCTCAAATGGCTCTCCAAACACAGAGTACTGAGATCTTTCTACAATTTCTAGTTCACAAACACTGTACAACTCTGTGTGCCATCCCAACTCACTTCAGGGGCCACACTCACACACAAAAAGCAGCCCTAGGACAAGCATCATATAGCCTTCTTACACAATTCATACACATCTCCTCACACAGCTCAGCAGCTGCACACTACCAATCTTAGAGACCCCTCTCTACACATATCACTGTATGCCCATAAACATCATTGGAAACAATTCTTATATCAAAGAAGAGTACCTACTTGTGTAGACAACCTCAGGTAGACATCCATATATACCTTACTGAGTACAAATTATATTCCTATACAAGGCCTTTGTACTAACTATACTTCTATGCAGTACTCTTTCAAAACCTCAGAATTTCTACTCACCTCAGAGAGCAGTCACTACACATCTCAGAGAGCTCTTTCCACTCACCACAGAAGTCTTTCCTATACACTGCAAAAGCCCTACTTATTCAGTTATGTGAGCCCTCTCTCTCATAGCAAGAAGTCCACTGACAAACCTTATGAATCCCCCCTACACCTTTCAGAAGGCCTCCATACATATATCAGAGAGACTTCCCTACACAAAGAGAACCTGTTTTAACACCCCAGAGATCATTTCCTGCACACCACAAACTCATTCCCGTACACATGTAAGTAATCTCACCATACTCACATCAAGAGCCCTCCCTACCACACCTCAAAGTGCCAACCATACACAGCTTAGGTATGCTTCCTCCACACTTTATTGAGTAACACCCAAACAACTCAGATAGCCCTCCATATATATCCTATAAACACTCCCTATAAATACCAGAGAGATGTTAATTAAAACCTCAGAATGCCCATGCTACACACCTCAACCAATACTACAAACATGACACAGATAGAACTCACTTACATACAAAAACTCTCCCCACACATCTCTGGGTGCTGCATATACACACCTAAGAGAGCCCCCATCATTCTCCATTGAGAGCTCTCACAAACACTTCAGAGATTTCTTGTACTATCCTCAAAAACCCTCCCATCAAAACACAGCGTTTTTTCCCTAAACATATCAGAGAGATCTCACTATTTACTTCTGGGTGTCCTCCCTCCACAACTGTGTGACCATCTCTACTCAGACATAAGGCCCACTTACACCCCCATAGATCCCCTAGCATATCTAATAGAAAACTCCCTACACACCTGTGAGAGCCCTCACATACACATCAGGATGCCATCCTTATGCATTTAAGTCAGCCCTCACTATACACCTCAGAGAACCTAAACTACAAAGTTCAGAGTCTTCCCTACACATCTCAGTATGCCTGACATACATGTGACATAGGTCCCCCCTTCACATTTCATAAGGTCCTCCCTGCTACATCCGTTTTTCCTCCCTACTTTTCTTACAGAGCTCTCACTACTCAGCTAAAGAGATTCTTCAGAAACAACTCACTGAGTCCTCTCTATTCATCTCAATACACATTCTTTATACAGCTGAGTGACCCCTCCCAAATTATCTCAAAACATTGTAGAGATCTCTGATATACATCAAAGATCTCTTGGTCAGACCTTATAGAAGTTCCTCTAAACAGATCAGAGACTGCATGCTACTAACCTGAGAGCTCTCTCTACACTCCTCAAAGTAACTTTTATTTACATCAAAGGAAGCCCTTCCTACTTACCTCAACAGCAGTCTCTACACACCTCAGAGAGACTTCCATACACACCTCAGCAAGTACAAATTAGATTCCTTTAAAAGCCCTATTTACTAACTACTCTTCTTTTCATGTACTCTCTAAATCTCTCAAAAAGCCCATCTACCCACCTCAATACATGCCTAGGGAGCCCTTTCAATTTACAACAGAGGCCTTCCCTATGCATTCAAAATACTGACCCCAACCCAGAACCCAACCCTAACTCTAACCCCAACACTAAGTCCATCATACATACCACAGAGGGCCCTTGCTGACATTTACAGTGACCATGACCCTGACCTTGATACTTTACTGATCTACTGCTAATCTTAATTTTAATTTCATAGAACCTTCTCATCTACATCAGTGCTTTCTCCCTACTGATGTCACAGAACTCTCATGCCTTACCTTAAAAGGTCCAGCAAACACTACTCATCAAACCGTTTCTACAATTCACAGAACACCCTCCCTATGCTCACCTCTGTGAGCCCTCCAAGCTCACCTCAGAAAACCCTCCCACACACCACTAGGAGATCTCAAACACATTTTGTAGTGCTCTCTTATGCATGTCATAGTTCTCTCCCTCCACAGTCACATACTACCAACCAAAAGCACCTCCCAAATAATCTCAGAGTGCCCTCCTTAGTCATCAAAGAAAGTTCGTTCTACTTACCTCAAATGCACTTCCCACACACTCCAGAGGGACCTCTTTACATATCTCAGTTTGTTCAAATTAGATTCCTTTGCAAGACAGTTCTACTAATTAAACTCCTCTTGCAAGTGCGTTATGAACACCTCATGGAGTCTATGTACTGATGACAGAAAGTCCTCAATATATATCTTCTAAAGACCTTTTGACTCACCAAAGGCCTTCCCTATGAATGGCAAATACTGTATCTGACCCTGAGCTTGACACTAATCCTAATTTTAGCCTAAAATTCAGCCCTCCTTACATACCAGGGAGCCCTCCTTGACACTGATACTGAGCATGAACCTGAACCTGACCCTAAATCTTGACCCTAAGCCTAATATAATAGTGACTTTCCTCATTTATCATTTTTTCTCTCCCTACTCATCTCACAATATCTGACTACTCACCTCAAATGGCCCTTGAAACACAATTCAGTAATCCCTTTCTATACTTTACAGAGCACCTTCCTGATTCACCTTTGTGAACCCTCTCAACTCATCTCAGGGCACTCCCCCACATATGTAAAGGAACCTTCTGACACACATAATAGTACCCTGCCTACACAGCTCAGAGGTCACTTCCTACAAATGTCAGAGGGAAATCTGTACACACATCTTAGTTTCTTGCTGACACATAAAAGAATACCCTCACTACAAATCTGAAGAACGGTCCGTACACACTTCAGAAAGACATCCTCACAGACCTCAGTGAGTACTCACTATGGTTTTTTGGAAACCTTCCCTAATCACCTAAGAGAGCCTGTGTACTCACATCAAGGAACCCTCATAATGCACAACAGGAAGCCATTACAACCATTCAGAGAGCCATTTGAACACACAACAGAGGCCTTCCCATTGTAATGCAAATACTGATTTTGATCCTAACACCTACACTGAAATGAACCTTAACCCTCTAACTCTAACACTAACCCCCTAATTTTAATACTAACTCTAAATATAACTTTAGTCCAAGCCCTAACCTCAAAAAGTAACAGTAAACCTAAGAGTAACTCTCCTTTCTCAGCTCAGAATCAACTCCATACAAAAATCACAGAAGCCTCCATACACATCTGAGTGCCCTTCTGACATTGAATAATGTCCTCACTATATGTCTCAAGAGAAGTCCCTACACACCTAAAATAGACATATCCCTTTACAAATAAGTGAGTACATACAATACTCCTTTTCAAGCCCTTCTAAACACCTGAGTGAACCTTTCTAATAACCTCATAAAACCATCACTACATTCATCAGAAATACCTTTTGACTGGCCTTCCATATACACAAAAAATACCCCTACTTAATTAATTGATCACTCACACTCATGTCAATTAGCCCTCCTATGAATCTCATAAAGCTCTCCTACACCCCTCAGATGCCCCTCCAACAATACCTCATAGAGCCCTCCTTCCACAATGAAAAGAATCCACTTTCACCCCTTGGAGAAATTTCCTATATGCCTCAAACATACCTCCCTATACATCTAAGGATTTTCTCCCTACTCACATTAAGAACCATTTCTACACAACTCTAAATCCCATCTATACACATCTTAGAGACGCACACACCACACTTCATTGAGCAAACCCTAAATAACTTAGAAATCCCTCCTTATACATCCCAGAGAGTAATCCCTAAAAATTCCAGAGAAATGTTAATTCAAACCCCAGAATGCTTGTGCTACACATCTCAGCAAAGCCCTACCACGCATCCCAGATAGACCTCAATATTCACCAAAAACTCTCCCTACTCACCTCCAATTGTCTTACCTACACACCTGAGAGATTCTGGCTACTATCCTAAAAGAAACCATCCACCACAGGGTGTTCTCCTTGCTTATATCAGACGAATCTCTATATTTAATTCACAGGGCCCTCAATACACAACTGAGATAGCACTCCTATATGGGCAAAAGCCATTTTTCACACCTCACAGATAGCTTCTGAACACCAAATGGATACTTCTCTACACACCTCTGAGAGCCCACACGAAAAATCTCAGGGAGCCCTTCCCTTTCTACACACCTCACAGTCCACCTTTCTCCATACCTCAGAAAGCCCACCACACTCATATCAAACACCCATGCTACATAACAGAGGGTCATCTATTCATACCATAGAAGCCTATATTACACACATCATTTATCAATCCCTACAGAACTTGCAGAGCAGTTGCCAAATACTACACACTGCCTCTCTACACTATTTTTACAATTCAGAGGACTCTGTTACACATTCATAGAGCCCTCCTTTCAAACCTCAGTTTTTCCTCCTTATTCACATCAGAATTCTCCACTTACCTTAGAAATACATATCTAGAGGGCTGGGGATATAGGTCAGTTGGCAGAGTGCTTGCCTTGCATGCACAAGGCCCTGGGTTCAATTCCCAGCACCACAAAAGAAAGAAAGAAAGAAAGAAAGAAATATATATACACTCCTCAGAGAGTGCATACTTCTCACCATAGAAGACACTCCCTAAACACCCCATTCAACTATCCTCTCTTTAAATCTCAGTCAGAGAGGCTTCCATACAAACCTCAGAATACCATTTCATCAAATCTCAAACCTAAAAGAATGCTACCTGTTCGCGGCCAGGGAGATGGCTCAGTTGGTAGCATGTTTACCTTGCATGCACAAGTCTCTGTGTTCTAATTCCCAGCACACACACACACACACACAGGAAAAAAAAGAAAAACACGCTACCTGTGCATCTCAGATAGTGTACACTACTCACCAAAAAGCACTCTCTATTCACTGCCAAAGGCCCAAACTTAAAAAGTCAAAGATTCCTCTTGATACTCCATTGAGTGCTCTCCCCAAATGCTTCAGAGATTCCATATACTATCTTCAAAGGTCCTCCCATCAAACTTTAGTATGTTCTTCATACTCAAATCAAAGTTATCACACTATTCACTTCAGAGGTCCTTCCCTACACAACTGAGACAGCATTCCTCCTCAGATGTAAAGCCCTTTGACACCCCTCATAGATTCTTCTGCATATCTATTAGGGACCACCCTACACACCCCTGAGAGACTTCCCTTCATATATCAGTGTGCCATTCCTATGCATTTTAATGAGTTCTCACAAAACACCTCAGGGAACCTACAACACCAAATCTCAGAGAGCCCTCCCTACTGATTTAAGTGAATCATACCTACACAACAAGAGATACTCCACTCCACACCTAATGTCTCCTTTCTATATAAATTTGTCTTCCATACTCATTCATAGAGCTCTCTCTTCTCATCACAAATGGTTCTCTGAGCACAACTCATTAGAGTTCCTTCTACTCATTTCAGTAAACACTCTTTATAGACCTGTGTGAGCCCTCTCAACCCCTCACACTTGGACCACACACATGTGTCTAATAGCCCTCTGATATGTTATAGAGTACTCCTACACACCTCATAGTGTACTCTACTCAGCTCAAAGACCATGCACTACTAACTTCAGAAAGCCCTTAGACTATCCTCCATGCAAATAAATAAAGGCACTCTCTAATCACCTCAAAGCAATCTCTACACAACTCAGAGAGACCTCTGTACATACCTCACTGAATACAAACTATACTTGTTTCAAAGCCCCTTCTGATAACTATAATTCTTTGCAAGTCCTCTCTAAATACCTCAAATAGCCTATCTATGCACCTCAGAGAGTCTTCAATGCACACCTCAGAGAACACTTTTGAGTCACTACATAGGCCTTCTATGTGCACCACAAATGCTGACCCTGATCCTGAACCTAACCTTAAACCAAACCCTAAATCTAACCCCAAGGCCTCCCTACATAAAATAGAGGGCCTTTCCTGACCATGATACTGACCATGATTATGACTTTGACCCTAAACCCTAAAGCTAACCACAACCCACAACCTAACCTCATAGTTTTCTCCCTTCTATATCAATTTGTCCTCCCTACTGATTTCTCAGAGATCTTATTTCTTCCCTCAAAAGATCCTACAAACACAACTCACTGAACTATTTCTACACATCACAAAGCACTACTTTGTGCCCTCCCAACTCATATCAGTGACACATTCACACATGTTAATGTGTTCTATGACACACATTATGGAACCCTCCTACAAAACTCATAGAGCCCTCTTTACACAGGTCAGTATCACATGCTACCAACCTCAGAGGGCACTCCCTACACACCTGAGTGTACCCTCATACATATCAAAGGTAGCCCTCCCTACCCACATCAGAGCAGTCCCAGGGTGGGGATATAGCTCAGTTGGTAGAGTGTTTGCCTCACAAGCACAAGGCCCTAGGTTCAATACCCAGTACCACACACACAAAAAAGAGCAGTCCCTAAACACCCCAAAGAACTATCCCTGCATAACTCAGTGAGGCATATCTGTATACCTCACTGGGTAAAAATTATACTCCTTTCAACACACTGCCTACTAACTACTTCTCTTGAAAAGCCTTCTTTAAACACAATAGAGAGCCTGTCTACTCACCTTAGAAATCTATTAATACACATCTCAAAGAGTCCTTTTGCCTCATCACTGAGTCATTCACTGAAAATACTGACCATGACCCTTAACATAACACTAATCCTAACCATAACCATAAACACAAGTCCTCCCTACATATCACAGAGATCAGTCCCTGACTCTCACACTGAGCAAGATATGGATCCTGACCCAAAACTGTAAGCCACACCCTAAATCTAGCACAAAATTTATAGTTCTTTCCCTTTTTTATCAGTTGTCTTCCCTACTAATCTCACAGTGCTCTCAATACTCACCTCAAAAGGTTGTCTGTAAACAACTTACTGAGGTTTTTCTACCCAAAAAAGAACATCATCCCTATGCACATCTGTGAACCCTTTCAACTCACCTCAGGGGGCCCTCCCACACACATTAAGGGACCCTCCTACAACCATCAATGGGCCCTCCCTACATATATCAGAGAGACCTCCTACGCAATGAGGATAACCAAGAGATCCTTTCCTCCACACCTAAAATACACTTCTGTACACATCTAAGTAATCCCTCCCTATTTAATTCAAGAACCCTTCATACACACTTAAAAGTACCATACACACACACCTTAGGGATTTTTCCTCAACACGTTTTGAGCAACACCTATACATAAAGAAAGCCCTCTTTATACACCCCAAAGAGTACTCCTTAGAGATGCCAGAGAAGTGTTAATTCAAACTTCAGAATGCCTTTACTAAACACCTTAGCAAATTCATTTCAGAATTTAGCAATTCATTTCAGAAATTTCTTCGTATTCACATAAGGGGGACATTCCTACACAAACTGGGTGTTTGTAATACTCACCTAAGATCACTGCCCCTATACACCCCAAACAAGAGTCCTCCATACAAATCTCAGAGAGACTTCCATACAAACCTTATAATGCCCTTTAAACAAACCTCAAAAAAATCTACCTGTACATCTGTAAAACTCTCACCACCCATCAAAATACCATCCCTATTCACTTCCAGACACCATAAGTACAAACCTCAGATATTCCTTTAAGTGCCCTCCTAAAATGCCTCCAATTCCATCCACTATTCTCAATAAGCAATCTCATCACACCTCATATTCTCCCTACTCATATTAGATATATCTCACTGTTGCCTTGAGAGGACCATCCCTACACAACTGAGATAGCTTTTCTAATCAATCATAAAGCCTTTCTACACCTCTCATATATCCCTCTGCACACCCTAATAGGAACATATCTAGACACCTCTAAAAACCCTCCCTACACATATCAGATTTCTGTCCCTATGTATTTCAATGATCCCTACATTTACACCTCAAGAAACTATACCACAAATCTCACAGAACCCTACCTACTTATATCAAGGAGTCCTAGTTACACACTATGTAGATCACCCAATCAACAATTCATAGGTCCCTCATTTCTATGTCATTTTTGCCCTCTATACTTATCTCACAGAGCTCTCACTGCACACTTTAAATGACCTTCCAAACACAACTATTTTTTACTCATCTGAGTATGCATTCCCTATCCACCTGGGAGAACCATCAAAATGCTTCTTAGAGGGCCCTCCCACACACATGTAAGAAACCTCTGACACACATAAGAGAATCCTGCTATACTCCTCATATAGCCCTCTTTACTCATCTCATTAAATACAAGTCTGAAAGCCATTCATACTACAATTAGAGTACCCTCCAATCACATTAAAGGAAATCTTTCCTACTCAACTCAAGGTCAGTCCCTATATGCCACACAGAGTCATACCTATATACCTCAGTGTGTACAAACTATACTGCTTTAGAAGCCCTATCTCATAAATATACTTCTTCACAAGCCCACTCTAAGCACCAGAGGGTCTATTTATACACTTTTTATAGCCCTCAATACACACCCCAGAGAAACCTTTCAACTCACAAAAAAGATTTTTCCTATACATCACAAATGCTAACCCTGATCCTGAACCTAACACTTACCCTAGGTCCAACTATAACCTCAAGTCATAGTGCCCTCCCATTCACATCAGTTTGTCCTCTCCTTCAATTCAATGAGATTTTATTACTCACGTCAAATGTACCTCTGGAAACAACTCACTGATCTCTTTCTATCATTCATGGAGCTTCATATCTATGTAAGCCTGTAAGCCCTCCCAAATCACCTCAGGGGTCCTTCCCAGAAATGTAAAGAGAACTCAGACAAACATGGTGAAATCCTCCTAAATACCTCATCAGTTCACACTACACAGACCAGAGGACAATCACTACAAATATCAAGGTACCCACCCTGTAACTATCACAGTGCATTGTTGACACATAAAAAAGCCTTCACTACTTATATTGCAATCTGTACCTTCACATTTCAGAGAGAAAACCCTACAGAACTAAGTGAGTACATATCATACTCCTTTTCAAATCCTATATACACATCTTGGTAAACCATAACCAAACATCTCAGATCAACCTCACTGCTTATCAAAGAGCCCTCCCTACTTACTTCCAAAGGCTATACCTAGACACATGAGAGTTCTCATGATTCTTTTTTGACTGGCCTCCCTAAACACCACAGGGATTCCCTCTACTATCCTAAAGAAAACTCCCATCACAACTCGGTGTTCTCCTTATTTATATCATAGGCACCTCTGTGAGCCTTTCCAACTAACAACAGTGGGCCCTCCCACATACATAAAGGAGCCCTCCCACACCCTCCAGAAGGCCCTTTATACATGCCTTAGAGAGACCTCGGTACACAATGAAAACAGGCCACGTTTCCACCTCACAGAAACTTTCCCACTCACTACAAACACACTTCCCTACACATCTAAGTAATTCCTCCCTAATTAAATCAAGAGACTTTCTCACACACTTGAAAGTGCTGTGCTGTACATACTCACTTTAGGGACACTGCCTCCACACTTCTTTGAAAAACAACCAAACAATTCAGAAAGTCATTCTTATCCTACAAGCCAATTGATAAATTAATCCCTGTATAGAATTAACTAAGTGGTTACTAAAGGAAGAAAGGGTGTTACTGGAGGAGTTGTTTCATTGGAGGCATATGTTTGTCGTATACATCGTGTATCTGTTGAGTGAGTGTCTCTTTCTTCTTCATTCATATTAGCCACTTTTCTGCACCACACACTTCTGCCATGATATTTAACCTCATCTCAATGCCCAAAGTATTGTCCAGTCTTCCATGGACTGAGGTCTCTGAAACTGTGAACTCTCAAATAAAAATTTTCTCCTTTATTATTGGTGTGTTCAAGCCTTTTAGTCACAACAGAGAAAAAACTGATGTAAACCCAGCCATAGACCTTTTCATATACCATTTACATAAAGTACAAAGGAAGCACATTGAAAAAACATTACAGAAAGTTAAATGTACATGTTTCAAAGTTAATGATTGTGACTATGCATATATACACTGACTCAGAATGTTTATGGCATTGACTAATCAAAACATAGTGAATCCCCAGCCTGGACTGCACTATAAAACAACACTTAGGGTATTCTCATAACATTTTCTGCCAGTTTTCTAAGCAAGGGATTCTTGCTAAAGTCATTTTGAGACTTCACCAACAATGGGGCAGAGTTTTATTAGTAAAGTTTAAAAATTCTAACAATTGTGCTTGTCTAACTAAACTATCACTCTTTCTATGCAGATCTCTAAGGACAGACAAATAATGATCCCTTTTTTTGGATTCTGTATTTCTTGTATTTTATACCTGACTCTGATTCACTTCCCTGACCTCCTTACCTTTGATGATTTTTTTGACTTATAAGATTTACCTCCATGGGTGTCCCCTATTATAATGGGTGAAGAAAGCTACCCTGTGTCAGAATCCCTATGAACCAACTCTCTTAACCAGTGCAACCAAACTCCCATGTCCACCCAGGGTCAAAGGGGGATTGGAAAATATTCACAGACACAGACCTTGAAGATTAAGCTGGGATCAGTTGGAACACTCCTCTCTGATGGAGATGCAGATCTAAATAGTTATGCCAGCAATCTTTCTTTATATATGTCTCATTATCAGATTAAAGACTATGCAACCATTATTGTTTGTATTCAAGAAAGTTACAGAAACTAGGACATCCTGTGTTGCTTTTCTGTAGTTGCAAGTCAGAGTTGAAAAGTGCAAAGTTAGGAGATTTGTGTAGCTCTCAAGAAATTCCATTGTTAAAAATTACTATAAGGTAAGCAGAAACTGGAGAAGTGCAGCTGGTGAAATATCATGGTTGTCTAGCATAAGAATTCCTTTCTTCCCAGGAGCTGTGCACCTAAGATCAAGGTCAGAGCTGGAAGGACTCTTGCAGAAATCCTGTTAATAAAGGGCATTGCCACTGCAGATAAGCATCCTCTCTCCTTTCACAGAAACATTCCAAAGCACCAGGCATGCCACAGTCATGAGGTCATCAGAGACCCTCAATCTCAGTCACTCCTCTCCCATCCTCTATCACCACTCTCCACACTCTGGTGCACAGGAGACAGGTAATACCAGGAGATGTCCCTAGTCTTCCCTCTGCCTCATAGATTGGATGCAAGGTTACCCTTCTCTGGATATGCCTCCCCAAATTTTAAAGAACAATTCCTAGGTTTATTCTGCACATGAGCATGACTTGATTACCAGCCAGGGAATGCAAAAAAAATGGAGTAGATTCATCAATATTGACCTGACAAAGTACATTTTTCAACATCGACCCATCAATGTAGTTCGGTCAAATATTGACCCTTTGGGTTGGATTTGTTCATATCAACACATTGGGGTAGGTTTGTCAATATTGATACAAGCATATAGATTCATAAATATTGACTCATTGTGATAGATTGTTCATTATCAATTTGTCATTCAATGATATGATGTAGATATCAACAAATCTACCCTGACAAGTCGATATTGACAAATCGACCCTGATGAGTTGATATTGATGAAAATACCCAATTGAATGTATATGTACTGATATACACTGAAGAGTTGACATTAATGAATCCGTGCCTTCAAGTCAATATCAACTAATCTATACTGATGGGTTGATATCAATGAATCTACCATTGATTTTCCTTCTATAAATCCACCCTGGGTGATTGGTATTGATGAATTTACACTGAAGAGTTAATACCTACAAATATGTCTGAGGAGTTGATATTAATGATTCAACACTATTAATTTGATATCAACAAATCTAGTCAATATCAATGAATCTATCCCAACAGGTTGATGTTGTCAAAACTACACTGATAGTTTGATATCAGTGAATCTACATAAAGGAATCAATGTTGATGCATCAAAATCAATAGTCATTGTATATAAATCTACACCAGTCTATATTGACATATCAATATCAACATATCTACACTGATGAGTTGATACCAACAAATCTATCCAGTCCAGTGAATATCAATCAATCTGCCCTGATGGGTCAATGTTGAGGAATCTATCTCAAAGAGTGATTATTGACAAATCTACCCTCAAGAGAAGGTATAGATGATTCTACACTGATGAATAAATATTGGCAAATCTAAACTTTGAGTCAAATTTGACAAGTCTAAGTGATGTATCAAAACTGATACAATTAATCTATATAGGTGATTCAATATTGATGACTCTACCTCATAAATTCTATACCAATGAACCTACATCATCAAATAAAGAGTCATCAATATCAAAGAATCTACACTGAAATGTCACTATTGATCAATCTATGCTGATGAGTCAATTTTGATGAATATACACGAATGGGTTGATATTGATGAATATAATGAGAAGAGTCAATATTGAACAATCTATCTCAAGGAGTTGATATGGACTAATCTACCCTGAAAAATCTATTTTGATGTATGTACACTAAAGTGTTATCAACAAGTCTAATCCCATTGGTTGATATAGACATATCTACCCCAATGAGTATATTTTGACAAATTGAAATAAGTTAGTAATGATGAATCTAATCAGAGAGTTCATGTTAGTGAATCTAATCAATAGAGTTGACATCGAGGAATGAAGCTTGATGGGTCAATATAGGCAAATCTCTCATGATGATTCAATATTGACAAATCTACAACAAAGTCTTGATATTTATAAATCTATATCACCAGGTTGATATTGATGAATATGCACAGAAGACTCAATATTGAAGGATGTACCCTGATGGATCAATATCAATGAATCAGCATTGACAAGTTAATATTAACTTATCAATATCAATGAAAGTAACCAGTTGAGTCAATCTATATGAATCTCTATCAATGAGTAAAAATTGATGAATTCAATTGAGTCAATATCATCAAATCTCTCATGATAGGTCAATATTGATCAATCTTCCCCAATTGGTCAATATCACTGAATCTACACTGAAGAATAGATACTGACAAATCTAGTCTGAGAGGTCAATATCAGTCTATACCAACTAGTAGATATTTATGAGTTTACACTAATGGATTTATATTAACAATTGTTCCCCTTATGGTTATTATCTACAAATCTATGTCAATGAGTAGATGTCAATAAATCTACACCAATGAGTACATATCTACAAATTTACCCTGTCAAATCAATATTGATGAATCAAGATGGACAGGTTAATATCGATGAAATTACCTCATTGAGGCTTTATTGATCAATCTTAACCAGAGTTGATTTCAATGAATCTACACTCATGGGACAACGTTGACAAATCTACACCAATGAGTAGATATCAATGAATCTACCACAATGTGTCAATATAGACAAATCTAGACTGATGAGTCAATTTCAATGAATCTACCCAGTTGACTTGATGTCAATGATTCAAAATATTTGAGTTGATATTGAAGAAACTGTTCAGTTTGGTCAATATGAAAAAAAATACACCAATGAATCAATATTGAAGAATATACACCAAAGAGTTGATATTGAAAAATCTACCCCAATGGGTAGTCAATAACAAATTTACCCCATGGGTCTATATGAATGAATCTACAATGACCAATCAAAATTGATACATCAATATTGACAGATATACCCTGATAAGACAATATTTTTAAAGTACATATATATTTTTTAAAGACTGAATTTTGATTCATTTTACACAAATGGGGTACAACTCTTGTTTCTATGGTTGTACACACCATAGACTCACACCAGTTCTGTAATTTTACATGAACATAGGTTAATAAATTCTGACTTAGCCCACTATCTCTCTTTCCCCAGCCCTCCCACCCCATTTTCTTCTACACAAGTGAAAGTGCCTCCATCTTCACTTACCATGTCCCCCCTTTTATGTCCCATCATCCACTTATCAGATAAGACATTCAGGATTTGCATATTTCACTTAGCATTATATCATCCAAGTCCATCCATTTCCCAGTAAATGCCATAATTTTATTCTTCTATATGCTGAGTAGCATTCCATTGTGTATATATAACACACTTTCTTTATCCATTCATCAACTGAAGAGAATCTACATTGGTTACACAATCTAGCTATTGTGAACTGAGCAGCTATAAACATTGATGTGACTGTGTCACTGTAGTATGCTGATTTTAAGTCCTTTGGTTATAAACTGAGGATTGGGTAGCTGGGTTAAATGGTGGGTCCATTTCAAGTTTTCTGAGGAATCTCCACACTGCTTTCCAGAGTGGCTGCACCAAGTTTCAACTGAACCAGCAATGTATAAGTGAACATTTTCCCCACAGTCACACCAGCATTTATTATTGTTTGTGTTCCTGACAATTACCATTCTAATTGGAGTTAGATGAAATCTTAGGGTATATTTTAATTGCATTTCTCTAATTACTAGAGATGAGATATACTTTTTCATATATTTGTACATTACATCTATATCTTCTGTGAAGTGTCTGCCCAGTTCCTTAGCCAATTTACTCATTGGTTTGTTTCTATTTTTGGTACAAAGTTTTGCAAGTATTTTTTTATAAATTTTGCTAATAGTGCTCTATGGGAAGTGCATGCAGAAGAGATTTTCTCCCACTCCGTGGGCTCTTTTTTTCACATTATGGATTGTTTTATTTGTTGAGAAAAATCTTTTTAGTTTGAATCCATCCCATTTTTAGATTCTTACTTTTATTTCTTGTGCTCTGGGAGCCTTTTTAAAAAAGTCTGGTACTAAAACATCACGATGATTTAGGTGAACTCTCTCTGGTCTAATTCCTAGATCCTTGATCCATTTTGAGTTGAGTTTTGTGCAGGGTGAGAGATAGAGGTGTAATTACATTTTACTGCATATGGATTTCCAGTTTTTCAAGCACCATTTGTTGAAGAGGCTCTTTTTTCCATTGCAATTTTTTGGCACCTTTATCTAGTATGAGATAACTGTACTTATGTGGTTTGTCTCTGTGTCTTCTATTCTCTACCTTTGGTCTACCTGTATATTTTGGTGCCTATACCATGTAGTTTTTGTTACTATTGCTCAATAGTAGAGTTTAAGGTCAGGAATTGTGATACCTCATGCATCACTCTTCCTACCCAGGATTGCATTGGCTATCCTTGATCTTTTATGCTTCCAGATGGATTTCTCAATGAATTTCTCTATTTCTATGATGAATGTCATTGAGATTTTAATTGGACTTTCTTAAATATACATAGTGTCTTTGGAAGTATGGCCATTTGACAATACTAATTCTGCCTACTCAAGAATATGGGAGATCTTTCTAAGGCTTTTTAAAATTTCTTTCTTTAGGGATCTGTAGTTATCATTGTAAAGATCGTTCACCTCATTGTTAGATTGACTACCAAGTGTTTTTTTTTTTTTTTATTATTTGAGGCTGTTGTGAATGGAGTAGTTTTCCAAATTTTACATTCAGAATATTCATTACTCATGAATAGAAATGCATTAGATTATGTGTGTTGATTTTATATCCTCCTATTTTGCTGAATTCATTTATCAATTAAAAATTCTAGTTCTAGAAGTCTTCAGGTGGAGTTTTATGGATCCTCTAATATAACATCACATAGTCAGCTAATAGTAATAGCTTGAGTTCTTCTTTTCCTGTTTGTATCCTCTTAATTTCTTTGGTTTGCCTAATTGCTCTGGCTAGTGTTTCAAGGACAATGTTGAATAGAAGTGGCAAAAAAGGGCATCCATGACTTTCTCCAGGTTTTACAGGGAATGCTTTCAGTTTTTCTCCATTAAGAATGAAGTTGTATGTGGGATTAGCACAGATTACCTTTACAATGTTGAGGAATGTTCGTACTATTCTACTTTTTCTAGTGTTTTGAGCATACAAGAATGTTGTATTTTATCAAACGTTTGTTCTGCACCAATTGAAATAATATGATTCATAACCTTAAGTCTATTGATGTGATGAATTACATTTATTTTTTTTTCAGATGTTGAAACAACCTTTTTTCCTTAGGATGAACCCAACTTGATTGTGGTGCACTATCTTCTTAATAAGTTCTTTATGTTTTTCAAGAATTTTGTTAAGAATTTTTGTATCTATGTTCATGAGCAATGTTGGTCTAAAGTTTTCTTTCCTTGATGCATGTTTTTCTGGTTTTGGTGTCAGGGTGATACTGGCTTCACAGAATAAATTTGGAAGAATTTCCTCCATATTTCATGGAATAGTTTGAGGAGTATTGGTGTAAGTTCTTTTATGAAGGTCTTGTAGAACTCAGCTGAGAATCTGATTTCAGGATTTTCTTTGTTTGTAAGTTTTATGATGGCTTCTTCTATTTCATTGCTTGGAATTGATCTGTTTAAATTGTGTATGTCCTCTTGATTCCATATGGGAGAATCATATGTCTTGAAAATTTTTTCAATGTCTTTGAAATTTTCCATTTTGTTGGAATATAGATTTTCAAAGTAGCTTCTAATTATGTTATATACTTCAATGGTGTCTGTCATGATATTTTCCTTTTTCATCACGAAGTTTGTAATATAAATTATCTAACTCCTTCCCTTCATTACTCTGGCTGATTATCTATTTGCTTACTTTCTCAAAGAACCAACTTTTTGTTTTGTCAAGTTTTTGAATTGTTCCTTTAGTTTCAATTACTTTAATTTCAGATCTGATTGTAATTATTTTCTGTCTTTTACTAGTCTTGTTGTTAGTCTTATCTTCTTTTCTAGGGCTTTGAGATGTAGTGTTAGGTTATTTAGTTGTTGCATTTAGTTGTTGACTTTTTATTCTTTCCTTTAATACACTATATGCAATAAATTATCCTCTCAGTACTGCTTTCATAGTGTCCCAGAAGTTTTGATATGTTGTATTGTCATTCTCATTTACTCCTAATAATTTTTTTCCTCCTTTATATTTTCTGTTATCCATGCTACATTAAGTAGCATATTATTTAGTCTCCAGGTATTGGGGTATTTTATGTTTTTTATTTTGTCATTGAATTGTAATTTCATTACATTATGATCTGATGGAACACAAGGTAGTGTTTCTATTTTTCAGATTTACTAAGGACTGCTTTGTGGCATATTGTATGTTCTATTTTAGAGAAGAATCCATGTGCTGCTGAGAATAAAATGTATTTGCTCATTGATAAATGAAATATTCTAGATATGTATTTTAGGTTAAGTTATTGGTTGTGTTATTAAGTTGTATGGATTCTTTGTTCAGTTTTGTTTGTAATATCTATCCAGTGATGAAAGCAGTGTGTTGAAGTCACCCAGAATTATTGTGTTGTGGTCTATTTGGATCCCAGAATTGAGACGAATTTCTTTGATGTACATGGATGTGCTGTTATTTGGAAGATAAATATTTATAATTGTTACATCTTCCTGAATGACAGTTCCCTTCAGCAGTAAGAAATGTTCTTCTTCATCCCTTCTGACTTTGTCTTGAAGTACATTTTACCTGAGTAACCCCTACATTTTCCTGAGTCGATGCATGGTATGTTTTCCCATCCTTTCACCTTTTGTATGTGGATTTTTTTCTATGAGTCTGTTGAAGGCAGCATATTGTTGGGTGTTTATTTTTATTCCAATCTGCCAGTCTATACCTTTTGATTGATGAGCTTAGGCCATTAACATTCAGGGTTATTATTGAGATATGATTTGTATTTCTGGTAATTTTGGCTTATTTTTAGTTTTTAATGTGGCTTGGTTTTCCTTTTTATTTTGGCTTTACATTTAGGGTACTTCCTCCTTTTGCTGACTCAATTTGATGTTTTCATTTCCTACTCATTAAATATATTGCTGAGAATTTTCTGTAGCACAGGCTTCTATTTGCAAATTATTTTAACATTTGTTTATCATGGACAAATTTTATTTCATTCTCAAATCTGAAAGTTAGTTTTGCTGGGTATAAGATTCTTTGTTGCCAACCATGTTCTTTAAGAGCTTGAAAAAAGCTGTTCCAGCCCTTCTAGCACTTAGTGTCTGGGGCTAGTAATCTGATGATATCTGTGTTGGTTTCCTCCTAAATGGAATCTGATGCTTTTCTCTTGCAACCTTTAAAATTCTATCTTTATTTGAATGTTAAGCATTTTCATTACAATATGCCTTGGGATGAATCTGTTGAAATTTTGTACATTTGGTATTCTGTAAGCCTCTTGTATTTGATTTTCCATTCCATTCTTTATATTTGGGTAATTTTTGGATACTATTTCATTGAAAAGTTTATTCATTCCTTTAGTTTATACCTCTGTGACTTCCTCAATTCCAAAAATTTTTAAATTTAGTGTTTTCATGGTATCCCATATTTCTTGGATATTCCAGTCATAATTTCTTACCATTTTTTCTCTTTGGTCAATTTTATTTGCAAGATTAAATATATTTTCATCATTTTGTAAAGTACTTTCTTCCAAGTGATCAAGTCTGTTGGTGATGCTTTACATTGAGTTTATTTGATTTATTATTTTCCTCATTTCAAAGATTTCTCTTTTTTTTTAGAATTTCTGTTAAAGTTAATTGGGGTCCAGCTATAAGGGTTAAGGGGAGAGCTAATAAAGATGCAAACACTAAGGATGGCAAAGAGCAAGAAGTGGCTCTCATGGGAAACCCAGTCCAGTTTTTTTTTTTTTTAATCAAATCTGGGGTCATATCAAGTGACCTTGGTTATATATTAAAGTTAGTTTTTCCCATGTAAAGATAACATAACTTTCTTGCTTCATACAGTCCACTAGTACCAAAGGTTATTATAATAAGATAATGTCTCCAGGCCTCAAGGACAGATATTTTGCAGATCATTTCTAAAATATTCAGAGTGCCTTTTGTCCTGAGAAGATTGCTCAACTCAAAGGAATTTTGTTCCTCTGTATATTAACTGAGCCAAAATCCCTACAACTCCGATTTTTTTATGACCTTTTGAATAGATATTACTTGTCTTCTCTTTAAGGAAGGTGTAGGGAGTAAGCAAAGAAAACATTGGCAATACAAGCACAGCAAAATAAAGCATGTATCAATAAATATTCTCCATTAAAATGCTGTTTGATCCATGTAAAATTTGGCAGCCATGTGATTAACCAACCAAATAAATCCCAATCTCCATCTTCTGTTTTCATCTTCTTTACAATGTCTTTAAGATGATCCAATTCTTTTTGAATGTAGTTATTATTATCAGTTAAATTGAAACAACATATATTATTAAAATCTTGGCATCTTATATGATGTAAAAACAGCAAATAATCAATATCACCCATTATCAAGAATTTTTGAAGTTACAAATTTCAGGAGAATAAATAATTTCTGCTAAGTATGGAGTTGCCACCAACAGGAATAAAAAAAAAAACAGAGAAATAGCACAATAATTGCCAGCATGGTTATAGAATTTTGGTTAAGTTTGGTAAACAGAGCTGTAACCAAGTTTTTTGGAGCACATTCTAAACCCACCTGGGCTTAAATTTGTTGATCAGATGTTGTTAAATTTTACATTCCTCAATGTTACTAGATGATTAGAAGACAGAGGGTCTCTTGGGCCTCTTGTTCATATCAGAGGTTCCTCCTTTGGATCAGGATCCTCTTCATCCTGTGTCAAATGCAATTTGGGAATCAGAATATAAAGTCCTTGATGCCAACTCATGAACATTGTCAAGTCTCACACATGTGGCAGGAATCCAAACAGGACCTGTAGGAGTAAGAACAGCAACATATCCCCTCCCCCAAGTAATCAAAGGTGCAGTGCCCCACCATATCAGGTCTGGTGGAACTCAGTGTTTTACATAAATCTTTGATAGTGGTTCCTGAGGTGCAAGTGCCAGTCCAAGGCAGAGGACCAGAGATATGTATTATGTTCAAAATGTGCATTAAGAGCACTTACTGAGACGAAGAAAATATTGAGAGCATTATTAACATGAGAAAGCCTAGAACCCCTTTTTTTCAACCAAATGTGTCATCTTTATTCAATTTGTAAGTTCCCCAAGAAATGTATACAAATGCACACAATTTTTCTCTTTTACATGCATAGAATCACAATATTTTATTTTTTTGTAACTTGATTTTCCCTTTGAACAATATAACATTTTTGTAGTAACTATTCTTACACTATATAATTTTAATCATTCCACAGTAAACCCCTACATAATGATATTATAATAATATTTGGTCAGTCCCTTATTGGTCTATTTGGGTTTCCAATTTATTATTATATAAATATGCTGCACTAAATATTGTGGTAGCTGACTCATGTGCAATTATAATTTTTTTTCTTTTATTAATAGTTACTATAAATAGTAAGATAACTTAATTAGATTACCAAGTAAAAAATCAACATACAAAAATCAGTAGTTTACAAGTATTCAAACAATATTTAGGAAGATTTAATGGAAGAAAAGTTTTCATAAATAACAGTAATAAAATACATTAATATGTTTGTCAATATAATCATGCGACCCATTAAAAATTAAAATTAAAATACCACTGAAGCCCAAAAAATAGGCTTTCTACAAATAGAAGGGCAATATTATTTAGTAAATTAAATTATAAATTTAACAAAACCTCAATGAAAGCTTCACAGTTTTAAGCTTTATCACCTGATGCTAAATTTAGCAAAGAAAATAAACATAGAAATGGTACCAGCAATAAAAAACATTAAGGCATTTTTTTAAAAGCTTAAATAGTTTAAAAGTATCAAATTGGTCTATTAGCAAAACAGAATGCCCTGAATAAGTACACTCAGATACACATAGGAATTGAATATATAAAGAGGATATCATCTCAAATCACTGGGAAAAAGAAGTATTCAACAAATGTTATAGGGATAAAGTTATATCCCTGCCTCTCTTTATATACCATGATAAATTCCAGATATACAAAAGATATTTTAAATAGCAGAACTATTAACTAATAAGAAAAACTGAAATTTTTTTCTATATATATCTGTAGTTAGCAAGAACTATCTAACCTTTCATGAGCCAAAATCCCCAAGTGATAAATGATTTCACTGTTACATTGTGTTACATCAAAATCAATTTTTTTATGGAAAGAAGCACCATAAAAAAACTTTTAAAAAAGAAAACTAAGGGAGATATTTACAGCTCATATCACAAAGGTCTGTCTTTCCTAACCTAACCTGTAGATTGACAAAATCATAACCATTATGAGACATAAAAATTTGATTGATGAGTTTAGGTCTTTAACAATCAGGGTTATTATTGAGATATGATTTGTATCCCTGGTCATTGTGGCTTATTTTTCATTTTTAATTTGACTTGGTTTCTCCTTTGATTTACTTTTTCTTTAGGGTAGTTCTTCCCTTTGTTGACCTACATTGTTGTTTTTCAATTTCTCCTCATGGAATATCTTGCTGAGAATGTTCTGTAGTACAGGCTTTCTATTTGTAAATACTTTTAACTTTTGTTTATCTTGGAAGGATTTTATTTTTCCTTCAAATCTAAAAGTTAGTTTTGCTGGGTGTAAGTTTCTTGGTTGCCAACCATGCTCTTTAAGAGCTTGAAATCTGTTGTTCCCAGCCCTTCTACCTTTTAGTGTCTGGGCTGAGAAATCTGCTGATATACATGTTGGTGTCCCCCTACATGTAATTTGAGGCTTTTCTCTCAAAGTCTTTAAAATTCTATCTTTATTTTGGATGTTAGACATTTTCATTATAATGTTTCTTAGTGTGGATCTGTTGTAATTTTGTAAGCCTCTTGTAGTTGATTTTCCATTTTATTCTTCAGGTTTGGAAAATTTTCAGATATAATTTCATTCAATAGGTTGTTTATTCCTTTGGTTTTATCTCTGTGCTTTCCTCAGTCCTGATAATTCTTAAATTTGGTCTTTTAAAGATATTACATAATCTTGGATGTACCATTCATAATATCTTACCATGTTTTCTGTTTCATCAACATTATTTTCAATATTGATTTTTTGTCTGAGGTGCTGTCTTCCAGGACATCTAATCTGTTGGTGATGCTTTCCATTGAGGTTTTATTTGGTTTATTGTTTTCTTCATTCCAAGAATTTTTGTTTGGTTTGTTTTGAGAAATTCTATCTCTTTGTTGAAATGATCTTTTACATCCTGCAGTTGCTCTTTCAACTGTTTATTGGAGTGATTGTTCATTACCCACATTTGCTCTCTTATCTCATCCTTTGCTTCACAAATCATTTGAATTAAGTATATTCTGAACTCCTCTGACCTTTCTTCTACTATGTTGTCATTGAATTCTATTAATAGAGAATCTTGGTTTATTTGGAATACTTTATTCCCTTGTTTTTTTATGTTGGTCATGTATCTTCCTCTCTAGCAGTGCAGATCTGGTGTATAGCAGTTTTCCACCCGTAGACTTTTAGTAACCCTGAAGGTTTCCAAAACCTCCTCTTTCATGGGGAGATCAATATTAGCAGCACCCATTACAGATAATATGTAGCACTATACCAAATATCCCCTATGAAGACATTATCAGTGTTCATAATAAACAGAGAGGATGAGTTTGATTATTATCTACAATATGCCAAATAGATTTGCAATGAGATCTACAATTTCTAATGGTAGACAAAGACGATAGATAGGGGTGCAGGACATAACAGTTAATGGGATAAATTAGAGTATAGAAGTACTACATCACAGGAAGAGTGAAAGTGAAGTCAAAAGATGTTGGTTGTTAGCATGAGAAAAAGAAGAAAGAGACTCTGAGGAAACAGGTAAACAAAAGGAAATAGAATGGGAAAAATAAAGAAATAAAATTTTTAAATTTTTCAAGAGGAGAAAAAAATCCACAGTATAACAATCATATGTTATTCATACCTCTCAGTCTTCAGTAGCCTTATGAAGGAGAGGTATCTGACAATGAGCTTCCAGTCTCCAGCAGGTGTCTCAGGGTTGTTTTTTCCCACCTAATGATGGTGGCTTTTACTTCCAGGATAATCCAAGATGGCTGCACTGGCTTCCAAATGTATTTGCAAATGGAGAGCTGCAGTACAGGGTGCAGGTGTCTTGTTTTTGTTGGGTACAGCCAGTCAGGTCAGTAGTCCTGGAGGCATGGTGGGTTCAGTCTGGCTGGGGATTCTTTAGGTCCTCTTTGTTGTCCCAAAATGGTAACAGCCACATGTAACCAAACATGTGGGTACTGTTACAGTGTTCTTCCAGGAAACAATGGTCACCATGCAATCCACTGGTGGTCTGCATGCAGCCCATAGGTTAACAATGGAAGATTGGCAAGTGGACATCAGGAGGTGGTTGGTGGGTAGGTGAAAGGCAGGCAAGAGGCAGGCAAACAAGCAAGTGGTGGATGATAGGCAGCAGTCAGGGTACAATCTACACTCAAAAGTAGACAATATGCTGGCAGATGGCAGGTGATCACAGTGGATGAATGGGGTAAAAAACAGGGGGTCAATGAGTCACAGTAACTGCTTCACAGAGAAACAGATTTTTCTCTCCTTGAATCCTGAGTTATGGAGCAACAAGGAATGCAAACTCCCTCATTCCACAACCTCTCACAAGTCCATATTGATGAATCTACACCATCAAGTCAATTTCAACAAATCTAACCAGTGAAGTTGATATTGACAAATCTATCCCACAGAGTAAATTTTGACAAATGTATATTGAAGAATCAATATAGGCAAATAAATATTAAACAATCTTCTCTGACATGACAATATTGATGAATCTACTCTGATGAGTGGATATTGACGAATATACCAAAAGGGTGGATATTGACAAAAGTACCCAAACCAGTCAATATTGATGAATCTGCCCCTAGAGGACAATATCATTTAATTTACACCTTTGAGTCAATATCAATGAATCTACATTGATGAGTCAATATTGATGTATCTACACCTTTAAGTTGATATTGAAGAATCTACACCATTGAGTCAATATCTATGATTCTACCCCTGTGGAGCAATATGGATGAATCTTCACTGATGAGTCAATGTTCATGAATCTTCATCAATGAGTCAATATTGACATATCAAAATTGATATACCTACAATGACAAATTCATATTGATGAATTTATCCAATCAAGTTGATATTGCCAAATCTAACTAATAGGTTATTAAGGATGAATCTACACTGATGAGTCAATACCAACAAATATACACAAGAGACAAATTTGTCAAATTTAACATTAATGGTCCATATTAATGAGTTAACACCTATGGATCAATATCTAAGAATCTATCTCATCAATTTGATATTGATGAATCTACCCCAATGGGTCAAAATCAACAAATCAACACTGATGGGTCAATATCAATGAATTGACACCAATTGTTTGATATTGATGAATCTATACCAACATGTCAATATTGATGAATCTATACCAGCAAATTGACATTGATGAATCTACTCTGCTGAGTTGATATCAACCAATCTAATATGAAGAATTGATGTTGACAAAGTGTTATCAAATAATCAAACCTGATGTGTCAATACTGACAAATCTGCACAGATGAACTGATATCAATACCCAGACAGGTTGTTATTAACTAATGTACCCAGATCAGTCAATATCAATGAATCTACATTGGCAAATAGCTTTCAACAAGATATCAATGAATCTAGTCCAGTGGGTCAATATTAATTAAACTACTTGGATGGGTCCATATCAATTTATCTACCTACACCTGTTGATATCAATGAATCTCCATCCATGATTTGATTTTGACAAATCAATACTGATAAATCTACACTGACAAGTTGATATTTATGAATCTACATAGATTAGTCAACATCAAAAATTCTACCCAGTTTAGTCCATAGCAGAGATTTCACAATGACTGCTTGATAAAATCTACTCAAATGGGTTGATATTAACAAATCTACATGAACTTGTGAATATTGAAGATCTACAATGACCACTTAATATTGGCAAATATATACTTTTGAGTTGATATTGACAAACATATTTATAAATTGATATCAAAACATTAAAGTAGATGAACATTTACAACAGGTTGATATCAACTAATAAACCCTGTCAGGTCAATATTGACAAATCTACCTCAACATATCAATATCAACAAATCTACACTGGCAAGTAGATATCAAGGAATATAACCCAAGAAGTCATAATTGATGAATCTACACTGATGGGTTGACATCAACATAAGTATACAGGTGAGAAGATATTGACAAATGTACCCCATCAATACTGAGATATCTACATTGAAGAATTGATATTAACAAATAAACATCAGGCAACCTACCCTGATGGGTAGATAATGATGAATCTATACCTTTAAGATTATATCAATGTATTTACATTTTTGTGTCAATATTGACAAATCTAGAGTAATGGGTCAATATGAGTCTACAGTGATGAGTCAATGTTGAAGGATATGACCAGTTGAGTCAATTTCAATGAATCTATCCTGATGAGTTGAAAATATATACCAATTATTCAATATCAATAAGTCTAAAACAAAGAGTCAATATCAGAAAATCTACCACACAGGTCAATATTGACAAATCTACCAGGCAGAGCCAGTATTGTTGAATGTATCCCAAGTGTTCGATACTGATGAAACTACATCTACTAATTGATACTGACAATTCAATATCTGGTAAATCAACCCTGACAATTCAATATCAATGAATCTACACCAATAATATATCCATTGATATGAATGAGTCAACACCTATGGGTTAATGTCAATGAATCTATCCCATCCAGTTGATATCAACAAATCTAACCCACTGAATTGATATGGACAAATCTACACTGAAGAGTCAATATTGTTTAATCTACCCTGACAGGTCAATATCAAAGGCTCAAAGAATCAATATCAATGAATAAACATCTACAGTTGATATTGATGAATATACCTCATCAAGTCAATATCAATGAATCTAACCCAATGGATCAGTATGGACAAATCTACAGAGACAAGTCAATATTGATGGATATGCACTGAAGAGTCAATATTGATGAATCTATTCCAATGTGTTGATATAAAAAAAATCTATACCCTATACCAAGGGGCCAATATTGATGAATCTATCATAATGGGTCAATATCAATGAATATACTCAGAAGAGTTGATATTGGAGGATCTATCCCAATGTGTCAATATTGATGAATCTACATTGTTGAATTGATATTGAAATATCAATATTGATAAATCTATCCCAATGGATTGGTATCATTGAATCTATGCCAATGAGTGAATATCAAGGAATCTTCTCTATCGTGTTTACATTGACAAATTGAAGTAACAGGTTGATATCAACAAATCTGCACTAAGCATCAAAATTGTTGAATCTACACAGATAGTTCAATATTGACAAATTTACCCTCTCGAGTCTATATCAACCAATGTACTGTGAAGATTTGATATCTATGAACCTACCCCAAGAGGTCAATATTGAGGAATCTACCATGATGAAATAATATTGATGAATGTACCCCAATGTGTCATTATTGCTGGATCTACACCAGTCAATTTTGACAAATCTAAGCAATCAAATTGATATCAATAAATCATCCAAGTTGATTTTGAAGAATCTATCAAGTTGGGTCAAGATGAACAAATCTACCCAGATGAATCAATACTGATGGATCTACACCAAAGGGTCTATATCAAAAAATCTACCCAATGGTAGATATCAATAAATCTACCCCTACAGGTCCATATCCATGAATCTACATTGATGGGTTGAGCAGACAAGACTTATTATGATATTCAAATTACTGAACACTATAGGATCATAAAGTGTATTTGCTCAAAACACATTCAGTTGTTAGGAAGGAATACATTTTTCTTCACCTTTCTTGGAATAGATTCCTAGCAATTACGATAATCTTCAAAATAGGAGACCATTTTTTTCTTTATCTAAAAGTGTCCATTGCTCTGAATATTGCACACATCCAAATGGGTTTCTGTTTTGTTAATATGGTTTGCTAAAATTCTTTTACATACATTCTTTTCTACTAGAAAATTGCTATTTTTAGGTACATTGGGGAAAATATGTCCACAATTTACTTCTATAGAAGACTTTTGATTTTGATCTTCCTCATCTCAGATAAATTTATACCATGTGTTTTACACATACTGCTTGTGAAATGACTTTTTAGGTCACTTGAATGTTTTCATGAAGTCGCAAACTATAAATCTATTGATGTAAATATTATTTTAGGTAATCAGTTCCTAAAAGGTTTTTAATATTTTTATGCATATTAGATATTTCAAAATATGGAGCCTTGTACATTATTTGTTGCGGGGGCACCTGGCTCTCCTTGCAGTGCTTGACAGAGTTCCACTCAAGGATGATTGCAGAGACTCATCCTAAAAGGATTGTAGCCAGATGTATGCCTCCCTAGCTTGGATGTTATTCTGTGGAGTTTCCTAATAATATATTACTCACTTCAGTCTGAGAATCTTACTAGAGGTGATGGGAATAATTCTACAAATTTCCAGAAAAACATCATGGAGATAAAAACACATGTTGAAACCCTGTGATGTTAACCTCACTACAGAAGAATGTTCTTATTATATTAAAAATCAAACACTGCATTTACTGGCACAGCCAGAACCTGTTGGGGCACAGAAACTTATAGATAACAATGTTTCCACAAGTTCTAAACACAAAGCATCTCCCAGAGTAGCTACTAGATATGGACTAGCTTATTTTATCAATGGCAAGCCCTGGTACCCCCCTAAAGGCAAGCCCTTAGAGAAGGTAGATATAGATCTCCCCCTGTCTCCTACAGGGTGGTTTAATTCAGATGGTGGTTTTGTTTATTTGTGGTGGTAAGGTAAAAGAATAAGGTTTCACAACATTCCTTCCTTCCTACGAAGAATATGTCACCCCTATAATAAACGTTGGTACATAATAACCATTGGGACTGCTGCCCTCCTGTAACCCTTAATTCAGCAATTTAGATATTAACCAGAAGGACCTAGTAGAAATGGTCACGTGAGATTATTTGTTTATTGCTTTACTGCAAAAATAGTAAGAATAGTCTTAGGTCATATAGAGTTTAGATATTAAGGAAATAAACATTGTATTAGCTCATTGACATAGTTAGATATGCTTAAAATAATTGTGATTAAGAATAATCTGTAAGGTTACTGTTTTCTCATAATCTTTCGGTAAAAACAATTTCTGCCTATGCTTTGGAAACTTCTTTGATTTTATTAATCATAAGCCTATCATCATAGCCTGAAGAAAAATGTATATAAACCCAGCCTTCCCCAGAATAAAATGGGATTGATTGCACCAGAACTAGAGTCTGTGTCTTTCATTCTCCATCCATCGCCAACGCTGTCTCCTGCATCCCGTTTACCAGTGTGGAACCCATGAACCCCTGCTAGGGCTGGACCCCGGCAATTTGTTATTATTACTTGTTATTTATTATTTGTGAAAACCCAAAACACTTAAAACAGAAATATTTGATGAAATAATAATTATTAAGTACTGCTATCTTACAAAATTTCTGACCACAATTTTTCAGAATATTGTCTACACGTTGGATATCATAAGAAACATTTAATCATATTCACAAATCATCTTAATGGAAATAATAATTTCATAAAATAAGCAACAGAGACAGTCCCTGAAATACCAAACATGTCTTTTTATGTCTCACACTTGGACAAAAGACTGGGTAATGTACTGGATCATTTAATTTGTTTAAATAATCTGAGACCAGCAGTTAGTATTCAGTTAGTGCTAAGACCATTTGTTCTCAGACATAAAAGGAAGTGGCAGCCTTTGGTTCTTCATTATATCAGTTCTTATTCAGACTCTTTAGGAACTTCTATCAGTCATTAGGATGAGCTCACAGAAATAAACTAAAATGTGATAAATAATTGACCAGCTGCCACATATTTATTTAATTGAACTAGGTGAGTATTAGTAAGTACAATACAGAGGATTTAATTGTGTTTATCTAATTGGGTAAAATAATATATTTTCTCCATTTTATGCTGAATGGTGACAGTATATCCTGAATATTTTTTTTTATTGTCAGTCTTTTCCATAATAAATTGGAAAAAGAAATTAAAACAGATGGGCTTTAATTACCATATGTTAGAAAGGTATGATATTTTAAAAATTGAACCTTTAATTAAAAAAACAGGCAGTTTAATGAACATAAAGTTTTAGAAAAAAGTTAATGTTTCCTCTGTTAATATCCATAGAGAAATCATTTAGGATTAACAGAAAAGAATTGACTACTCACGTTGCAACACATCATATGATACTTTCACTATATCCTTTGTAGCTTTGAAACTTAGATATTTTTATCTTTTCTCCACCTTTTCACTGACCTTCCCCTGATCTTCTTTTGCCTAAAATTCTCCTCACTGATCTTCTTTCTTCTAACCTTCTCCTCTCTGATTTTCTCTTCCTGGATATTTGCCTTCCTAAACTCTCCTCCTTATACTCATTTTCTCTGAATCACCCCTGTAAGAGCCTCCTGTTTCTGCTGCTAGGGATAATCACAGACTTTAGGACAGGAGTCCCCTGTTTCTCCCTTTCTAGCAAAGCAATAAATAATCTTCTTTCATTTCCTTAAAACTGTGTCCTCAATATTAGATTGGCATCTGAAATAAGGACTGTGCTTTTGGCAATAAATTTGGCACCCTAGATGGGACCTGAGAGCAGCCCTTCCTCCAGCTTTCTTGATAAGTCTTGGCCTTCAATTGACTCACACATCCATGATGAGAATACAGAATTACTGGTGAGTTTGTTGAGAGCAGACTGCTAAAGAAATTTGGTGATGGTGTGAGTTTGCCTCAGACCAAACCAGAGGAACTCTTCTGTGAGTAGAGGGTGAGACTTAAGGACTGTCCCAAGAGCTGTTGAAGCAATTTTAGCTTTGGATACTTCCTACCTTCTTTCCCTGAACAGCAGAAATTGCTCTATGAGCTGCTTTACTTTGAGAAAAAAGAAACTAAATACAAGAAATTTTGACACCCTTTGCATTTGGTCTTGGCCTTGGCCATTTGGTGTGCACACAGAGACCCTGGATTTCACACACCTAATTATTCTTTGTGGGAACATCTGATTGCTTCTTCTTGGGACATCTGTGACTCCAGTTTTGTGGGGGTCATGATTCAGTGAGACTTAAAAACCTAGAGATACGTACTTCCTTCTTATCTGTTCTAGGTTCTTATCTGTTGGCTTTGGTCTTTGGAATTCCTTCTGGTTTTCTATTTATTTTGATATACTAATGACCCTTTTGAGATATGGCTTTTACTTCACTGGTTCTATGGGTTAGTCTCTTGGGAAAGATCTTCCCTGGTCAATTTAAAAGTTTCCATCTGTTGGTCATGGATTTGAGATTTCTCTCTAGTTTTTTCTCTCTGTTTCTTTTTTTGTACAATATTGTAGTTGTAATTGGTCTGGTGGAGCTAAAGGGAGTTGAAAATAGGGCCACCTTTAAGTGTATGACAATGTTTCTTACTGTAATAATCTGACTTTTGAAAAGCCTCCTGGTTTGTCATACAATGTTTCAGTTGGAGCTGATCTGTCCAAGTTAAAGTAAATGAAAGAAATTTGTACATGCAGGTTTATCTGTTTAAAAGGTCCCCATATGTTAGCCCTAGTTCTAGTGATCCTCTCTTGTCTGTACATATAGGTACAAGTGTGATTAGAGAAAGATACATTACTGTAACAAAATCTGGAGTTTGATCCTATAGGGATAAGCCTGTCTAAGAGAAAGAGTGTTTACTCTTAAACAATATGTACTTTAAATGGTTTTTCTGGAATATTATATGCTGTTGACATTGAAGTTGGTCTGCCAGGGTTAAAGTATATGAAAGTGATTCTTTATTTACAGGCATTTGTGCAGTGGCATAAAAGGGGTCTAAAGCATCAAGAACTAAGTTGGAGATGCCAAATTTCAGTTTGGCCCCAGGAAGATGCAGATTATCTCATCTGCCTGCATTCTAACACCATTTATCATGGAGGGTGGAGGTTGCTGTCCACAAAGAATGTGGCACCACATTCCAGAGCTCTCAGTTTCTGAACTGGTGACAGAAATATTCTACCCTTTTAAGATCTAACAGGGGACCCCATTTTGCCAGGAAATATTAATTACTGGGGCAAAGCAATTCTTGCTGTAACAGTTTCTCATCCAACTAAATGCCTGGAGAGAGTTGCAGAATCAATAATTGGTTAAACAAACAACCGTTACCTAGTTTATAACAATAGAGTAGACACCCTAAATATATGTGACATGGTACATATATGCATCTGAGAACTCTCTCTCTCTCTAAACCTTGTCTTAGTTTTCTGTAAAAATTTATAAAATTAAAGTTTATATAAGCTTACTGGCAAGATACCAATAAGTGCTCTCTTTTATACATTGTATCTGACCTAGAAAGGCCACATTCTCATATGAAGACCTGTCTTATACCTGCTTGCTTTGACTAAGTCAATTTTTGATCTTTAACATTGTTTTATAAATGTATAAGAGATTTAAGGCTATCTTTTGATTTTTGTTAACCCATGAAGACCTGTGATGAGTGTCACCATACACTCAGTATTCTAAATTCTACCTTAATAGTTAAACTTAGTCAAATTTAAAATGTCTTTTCTTCAGAGATCACTTTGCCATGTTGGTATTTTCCAAAGTACAATTAGGTGTAGCAAAAGACTCACATTTGTATGGAAATAACAAATTTCATTGACATTTATTGGTGCATTTGAGGTTTTATAGCTAAAGAAACCTCTCTTGTTAATAAGTTATATGCCCAATTTTATATGACTCTTCACACTGGAATTGAAATTTAAATGCATTTTTGGAAGGTACCACAGAGAGCCTGATCTGTTTAAAGGTGACATTGTAAAAAATAAAAGGATTCTGCCACTTTTTATGCAAAAATAAAGTTAAAAGCTGTCTTAGTCTGTCTTTGATTTATGTTTACAGATTTAATGGTGTATTGTGTTAGTTTTGAAGAGAGTCTTATCTTAACAGAGATAAGACTCTACATCCCACTTACTCCATGTTAGAAGATTTCCAAAATAGTCTAGATGTAATCTTATTTAAAGTTGTGTTCAAAAGATTGATTTCTTTGGTAAAGGGTATTTTTATCTCAGACAGGAAATAAATTATATACATAAAGGTTCAAGAGTATAAAAGTCATTTTTCTTTGTTCATAGCCATAAAAAAACTGAAGATTTTTTTGCTCTGTTAATTTCATTTTGTATTTTCCATGTGATCTATGGAGTATAAAATGCTTACTTCCAGTAGTAATACTAGCCCCAATTAAATTAAAGAGGTATCTGTACAATTGTATATACTGAAGTTATAACATTTTACTCTCTCTTTAAACAGGTGAAACTGTCTTGCCTGGTGTTTAAATTCAAAAACATGGTGAAAAATGCAAAAAAGTGAAAGGGTCATGGAAAAAGCAGCCAGTATTTTGGCTTTTCAATTTAAAGTCATCCAGGATTCAAAGAATGACAGGACAACTCTCTGGGTCCTGCACCTCTGGTGAGTCACCTGATCTGCTGATAAGGGATATTGAGTGGACCCTGGAGAATAGGAAGCTAATCAGTACACATTTTACTAAGAGATGGGTCAATGGCAATGGAAATAACCCTGATGCATTCAAGAGAAATAAAAAATGGTCAGCCAGGCCTGGACCCATCCTGAAAGTTGGTACATCTTGTACAGAAAAACTGAAGAAGGCAGGATGATTGGCACCTTGTCCCCAAGAGTGATCTCTGAGGAATCTCAGCTGACATTTAAGAGTAGATAGGACAAAGTTCAGTTTTGACCAAATTTTCTCAAACATCTGGCAGGTGAGTAAAGCATGAGCACAGTCCTAAATGGATATTTAAAAGGATAAGCAATGGTTTTTAATATAACTTAAAAGGTTCACTTGTGTAAGACCTACCAAAAGTAAGAAAATAGGTTATCATGGAAATTTTCTTATGCAAGAGTGCCTAATAATAATGACAAGAGTTGCAAATTTCTCCTGAGTTAATTTCAGTCTGATTTCATAGACCTACAATTCTTCCTAACCTCCTACATTGATGAACTTGATATGGTTTTCACTGATAAGTTTATGAGTTACAGTCCACATGGTTTTCAGAGACTAAGTGAAATACTAATTTTTTGTGCTTATTATTTACAAATGAATGATTTACTGCCCTGTTTATTGTGAGCTTAGCACAAATCCTGCCTCATGTATGCCTTGTTCATTCATATGTCATCTGCCACTGTGGAACTCTGGAGTGCTCTGATGCTGATTGCTCTTAACTGTTCATGTCCCATTTGATGGAGAACAAGGACTTTGGGATACTTGCCCTAATTTTCCCTGCTTTCAGGAGAAACTACATTGGAGATTTTGTTGCCCACTTTCCATAGAAATAGAAGTTAGAAATTCACAGTGGGTCAATGTAACAGGATCACTTGATGCTTTGAGTATATCCCTTGTCACTTTAAAAATTATATATATTTTTCTTTTTTCTAACCATTTCCCTGAACGTCTCCCTAATTTTCTTTTCTCTAAACTTTCCCCTAATCTTAACCCTAAACTTCTCCTCCATAATCTTCTTTTCCTTTTCTCCTTCCTGAACTTATTTTCTCTCAATCACTTCTATAAAAGCTTCCAGTTCCTGATTATGGGCAAAATCACAGTCATTGGAACAGGTGTCCTCACAATTTTCCTTTGCTAGCAAGAAAATATCCAAACTTTTACTTTTCTGAAAATTATCCTCATTGTTTGATTGGCATCAGGGACAAGAACTGAACTTCTGGCAACAACCTCACTCCCACTGAAGCCATCACTAGTCTCATATTTAACAGCAAATTAACAGCAACAAATTATGTGTACATAAGAGAGATTTTGAATGTTTGTGATAATTAGTTTTCACTACAATGTTAAATGGATATTTGAGAAAAACTTGCAATTTCTATTACAAAATATAACCAAAATATAACACCTCTGTATATAAAAAGGGGAGAGAGAGTACTATTTTACAATATTTCAAGGTATTTCCTTCCATGACTCATGCTATAACCTACCCATCTTCTTAAAAATTGGAAGCAATAAGCTACATGTAGAAAATAGTAATTTATTTGAGGAAGTTATTGTTTTTATTTTAGTCAGTTTATCCTTAGATACATAAGTTAAAAAAAAAGGAATGAAAATAGAGCATCTCAGATAAATAGGGAAGTCAGTAAAGGAGAGGTAGGGCATGAAGATGGAGGTAGGGCAGAAAAGGGAAAGAACTGAGCAATACTATTAAAAATATACTGTATAAATTGTGAAGAAACCATTGTGAATTCCATATTTATTTATAATTATAATGCACCAATGAAAAAATATAAATAGATTAAAGTCAGAGAAGAAGAGTAGAGGAAGGGGAACAGGACAAGGGAGGCAAAGAGTACAAGGAAAGTACTAGGGAATGAATTAAAGGAAATAATAATACATGCATGGAGAAATATGTCACAATTAGAACCACTGCTATGTAAAATTATAATGTAATGACATTACATAAAGCTAAAATATTAAAATTTTATTTATTTTGTGTATTACAATTCCAGAGAATAATAGCAATACTGTTGCAGCCAGATGACAGATTCATGATTGTTAATGTTTATAGGATACTACTATTTAAGATTAAGAGTTAAAATTTTAAGAAGTACACTATGACCCCTGTACTGCTTATTTTGGTATAAATCTTTATTGTAATACTTGTTTTTAGCACTTTTGAGATAGACATTCTATCTTTACATCCATAACTGTTCATGATTTTTCTCTCCCAAACCTGTAATAAAAATAATCATGTCAGAAATTCTTGTATATTGGGGTAGCCAAGAACAGAAGTCCTAAGATGAAAATGTGACTTCCATCCATTTGGTGCATAGGGATCACAATTTCCAAGTCGTTTTGCAAGTGTGTAGAATTTCAGAACATAAGTAAGCTCAGAACTCTACTCTCCCCCTTCTCAGATTCTAGCACTTCTCCTTTAAGCTGTTTCATTTTGGCAAGCTAATCTCTCTATGGCTCCATTTTTTTATGCAAATAATATTTGAGAATTAAACTAAATAACATTGTAGACCTTTACACAATGGCACCTGGTAGGTTTTCAATAAATGTCAGCTATTATTTTTAGTAGAAAATATGATATCTAATTTAGAGACCTGAATAAAATGTAAATATAAAAAAGTTTCCCAAAGGAATTTTAGTTTTTCTTCTGTTACCTAGATTTCATCAAAAAGTAAGATTTTTGTCAATCTCATTGTCTTCTAAATATTTAAGTCTCAGATCCATCATGAGAATTAAAGCTGTCCATAAAATCAATTACCTGTATTAGTGGCATGATGGAAATTCAGTAGAAATTTTCAAAAAGCAGATTTAGTCATGATTTTTCAAAAGGCAGCTACCATCTACGTTCACAGAGATGAAAGATGATTTTGTCAGCTTTATTCTTCCTGTTTTTGTCTTTGCTACCTTAGTTTAAACTCTGTTTTAGGCCATGGGTTTTCAGAATTTTGTCAGAATATAGGAGGGAAAAGTTAATAACATCATATAAAGTAAAATTTAAAATGATATACACTTGTAAATGTTAGAAAATCTTACAACCATGAAGCTGAATATGATATGATAAATTTCATTTATCATAGTAAATGATATAAATTTATCTAAGCTGAAGATACTTTAGAACATTTACTATAATATATATTTGTAAACAATATAATATAACTTGGTAATTCCAACCACTTAAGACTTTAAAAAGTAAGCAAATTGGAAATAACTTATGAATTTTTATAACCTCAATAAATCTGTTAGGTGTTTGATCCAAATGTAAAACATACAGAAGGCTAAAATAGTTATGCTAAAATATTAAAAACAAAACTTCTATAAACAGAAGCGTGAGGTTGAAATAGTTCCTCAAATATTTCAAAGGCCTTCTTGAGCCTCAGTATCCAACTATGTTACAAAATACTCTTCTAGTCACTGCAGATGAACATCAGAGACATTTTCTGACCATGGTTATTTGCAAATGTCCTATTATAACAAATCCAGAGTTCTTATAAAATTTAATAAATTAAATATCAATAATTTTATTTGTTTTTTTCTTTCTAGAAATAATAACTTAAATATGAAACATAGATAAAACTAATGGATGTGTGAACAGCAAGCCCTGTGGATGAAATGGAACAAGGCAACATCAATTCTGTAACATTTTTTTTTGTCTTGGGCCAGCCCACAGTTAACTACATGTCCACTTCAAGGTATGAAGTGCTACTTTTCCTGTATTTGCTTGACTTCACAACTATAATAATGTCTATGAAAAAAAGGAAAGATTCAATCAAATTTTTTGCCATAATTTTTGAAACATTTTATTCTGATTTTGTTTCAACACATTTGAAACACACACCTAACAAAAATACTCATACACCTCTTTTTTCTCCAATAGAACATTGGATTAAAATCCATGAAATTCATGTGCCAATATTAGAAACCCTTTAGTCACTTATTTTGTTTTCAGCAGTTATTTTAAAAGGTTTAAAGTACCAAACCAATTTGTCTGAAGGATAATTTTAGAAATATGGGTATCAAATAGAGTGGTAGGATCTCTAGGAATCTGCCTCCTCTGCATCCCTTTTCTAATGGATTATTGCTTGTTTTACACATTGAGGTTTTAGACCTCACAGTTTTTTTTAACTTACTAAGGCAGACCTTCACTGAGGTAAATTTTGTAACATTTTGATTAAGTTTGAATAATTAGATTATACTATTTTTATTTTTAACTAAATGGTATTTCATATATGAATAAAATGCATATTACAAAATATTCAGTTTTCTAAATTTTCTCCAGTTTTGATTTGGTATCTATGAAATGTGTCAATGGACATCAAATTTAGATTTTGGTTGGTAACTAGTTTTTCAAGTCATATTACTACATGAAACTGTGGAGAATGTATAAATAAAGAATATTCATATTTTTAATCTGAATGTCTTTATTTGGGACTATTCAGTTCAGGGTGAGTATACCATTTCTCACACCTATAATTTTTGGCAACTGTGCCCCAACTCAAGTTTTTATTTGACTGTTAAAGAGTAAGCCTTCATCACACGCTCTTCAGATTTTTGTGTTTCTTTGCTTCCCACTACCACCGAAAAACCTGGGCAAAGTACTGAAATCAGATAACTATAATCTAAACAGTTTTTCTTCTAATAAAGGAGAGGGTATTCACACATCTCTATAGCCCCATCAGATAATGAGTGTATCCTCAATGCTTTTATAATGTTCCAGAAAACAAAAATTCATTTCTTGCAGCAGTTCAGTCTTTCAATGCTGTTGGAACATGATGTGATTCATTTTTACCTTCATTCACCCATGCTGCAGGGTACATGTGTCCTAGTGGGCTGCATCAATATCATTGGAAAAGTCACAGATGGGATGAAACTGAAATTTATTTATGCCAATTCCAGAGTCTCTATATCAAGATGTCTCCAGGAATGGTTTCCTTTGAGGCCCACACTTTGACATTTATATTTACTCTCTTTGCATGACATTTTTTTTCTATTCTTTTGTATGCTTATTGCTGCTTTTTGCAAGGAGAAAAATTAATTGGTTTAGGCTTTATACCAATTAACTGGATTAGTGTTAACTGTGAATTTAAGAACCATATATTAAACTGGGGATATAGGTCATGCCTCACATGCACAAGGCCAAGGGTTCAATCTCCAGCACCACATAAAATAAAAATTAAAATTAAAAAGGCACCATGTATTTAGATAAAGTCACCAGGCACCAGGCATTTGAAACATCAATTTGTGAGATTTGGAGTGAGGATATAATTGAGCTGGTAATATATACTAGTGGACTACTGCAAACAAACTCCCAGGAAGGGAATCCTGAATGAAGTGATGTGAACATGCAAAATTTTAATAGATACAAGCAGGTAGCATCACAGATGGGCTGCTGAAATTTAATTGGCACAAGAAATCTCTGATTGTAGCAGCTTTTCTCAGCCCAGATTCTCTTGGTTTTGACATTTAAAAAGTTATTTTTCTTGGTTAATCTCTTGTCCATGAGGTAAATAAGATTACTTTGTTCCATTTTTTTAATATTTTCCAACTGAAAAGCTGAGTTATTTCTCAGTTGATTTATGAGTCATATAGATTATTTTCTTCCCTCAGTCCTACTCAGATTTTGGGACCAAATTTGTGCTTTCTTGCACCAAGTAGTCTTGAAACATTTGCCCTAATGTAGAACCTAGGTTGACCTGTTACTGAAGACTTTCCTTAACATGAAAGAAGGGCAAACAATAGTGTCTCAATTCAAATGGACCCCCTGGCATGTTTTTGCTAGGCTCTCTCTTTAAAATGGAGAAGAAATATTATTTCTCTAGATAAGTATCTCCTATATCCAGAGTAAACCAGACCTTAAGAATCTTAGAAGAAATTTCATACAGTTCTGTCCTGGGCAGTTTTTAGTCTGATATATGATGCTGAAAACCATTTGATACCTAGAAGCCTGTGTTTCTTTATCTCTGAAATTGGATGTTTTTAGAGGACTCATTTGGATCAAGGTTTCATGGAGGAATTGATATAAGTTGCTCCCACAACTGTCAAACCACCTTTAAGTTACTGTGTAGATAGTGCTTAACCATTTTCTGACATATCACCACTTCTTTTTTTCAAAACCTTATAACCTTTTCATCAGGGTCCTCATATCATCCACATGCCCAGACACAATATGCCAACTCCTGTTTGTCTGAAATCCAGATTCAATTTCTTTGATATTTTATGGTACTTCCAATAATTTTATGTTCCTCCTTGGCCTCCATTTTCTCTATGCCCTCAATAAAAAAATTCTGCTGCATGATTCTACAGTGCATGTCCCACATTTTATTGAAAACATAGGGCTTGGTGTTCCTTTACTTTCCTCTAGACCAGCCTGTTTTATAATTAATAAACCTTGATTTAATTCCCCACATATTTAACATCAACCTATATTTTGATATGTAAAGGTATGTTGAGATAAATTTTTGCTGGTGTTTGCCCTTGAGCTAAACTGAATCAGGATTCCCTGGACTCTGCAATGGGAACCCCAAGATGATACAGTTATATGAGAATGCTTTCTTTGTGTTGTGCTATGTAATACACAGGAGTGGATTTTATACACATATATCACATATCCTGCTTTTTTGAATTAGTGTCACTTTTAAAGTCTGATGAGAATAAGAAATATTGCAAGAGTTTTGTGATTGGTGTATCTATTTTGGTTTTGGAATCAGATACAGCTTATCCTGAGTCCCAGTGTACCTACTTATTAATTGTGGGAATACATTTACAGGAGGAAACATATATTACATCTTGGCCAATAGTTCTAACCTCAAATTGCCAAATAAATTTGCATTTCATGTATTTAAAAAACAGAATCAGGACTATTGGAAGATTGCAGGCTAAGTGTCCCTAATCCCTAGGCATCTTCATTTTCTGCTGTATGATGTCTGCAATGTGAAAAACCTGTGGCCAGAATGAAGTGAGAAAGAGTGATCTACTTTTGGACACTTCCTGATTGGAACTTCCTGCTCCCACTCAGGGTATTGTTTCTTAAAATTTTGGGCCTGAGGAGCAATATTATTAGGGAACTCTATCCCTTAATGCTAGCATTTAAAGTGATAGACCGGGCCCTTTAAGTTCCTGACATCAGGGGATGCATTTCCCTCAAAACTTGCATGTGGCTACGGTAAAATGAAGTTTGCTGGAGAGAGTCAAACTTGAGGGTGTAGTTACAAAAGCACATATTCTTCATTGGTAGTGTTTTATAAATCACATGAAGGTAATATTCTCAAAAGGCTGCATTATGCTATTTATATCTATTCCAACTCTTTATTTTTATGCTATCAATATGAGTATTAGAAATATTTTAAATTAAACTTGCACCTTAGGTGTTGTTTTCATTGGATATTGTTGCCTTGAGGGGTTGTTCCTTTTAAAGTTTAGTCTGTCTCCTAACAAGATCAGAGAGCAGAATAGTTAAATAACATTTTATATTAATTACCATTATATTATTTTCATTCCTGAATAATATACTGGTGTATATAATCCATAAACTGAAATGGAAACATGCACCAGGTTAAATTCAAATGTTCTGCTGGTTGGACTAGGTCCCACTTCTGGAAGAAAATATTGTCTTAAAATAGCAGCAACCTGAGGTTGAGGCGTGCAATTCCCAGACAACAACAACAACAAAAGAAAGCTGCAACCAAGGACTGATCATTCTGTTCTTATTCATGTGCATTGGCTATTATTCACTGTCACTCACAGGGAAGGCTCCCTGGTCTCATACCCCAGAGACATGGTCAGAAGGCCTGTCCAATCAGAAGCTGTTAGAACTGTCCAATCCTGTTGCTGACAGGGAATTGGGGATGGGCTTCCACTGCCTTCTCCATTTCTCCTGAGTCCACCATATTGGCCACTCAGCTCTAGGCCTCACTCTGATGTTTAGGATCCCCAGGTAGCTCAGTTGTGCAGGGTCCAGAAGTCCTTATGGAGAAGGACTGACTCCTGAACACCTGGAAATGGTGAGTGGGCAGTGGCATGACGAGTCTGGGGAGTGAGGCTGTTGGAATGGTGGTACTGGCTGTGGCAGAAACCAGACCTGGCAGACCCAGACTCTCTGCAGTCTGTGGAGTCTGAAGGCTTGAGCTCACCTGTGGGGCAGTGTGTTCTCTGTCTTACTGGCCATCCAGGTGGAGAACATGTCAGTGGCAGAGACCCCTCACTGCCTTCCTTATCCTTGCAGGACATTCTCAAATACTATCACACAAGTGTGTGTGTGGCCCAGCAATTTCTCAGATGTTGGTGATTGACAGGGGGGCCCATTATTGTAATCAAATCTCCACATGCCATTTTCCTGTAGGAGAGCATCTGTGGTCTATAAGGACCATGTTTCCTCCTGAGCCAGCGGATTTTCATTTTTCCTTTCTTTTTCCTTTTTCTTTTTCTTTTTGTGTGTGTTGCTGTAAGTTGATCTTCAAGATACTTTACTACTGAGATATAGCTCTAGTTACTTTTATTTTTTATTTTGAGACAGGGTCTAGCTTATTTGCTGAGATTGTCTTGATATGGTTTGATTTGTCTAGACTTTTCTATTGCAATTAAGTATATGATTTTTACATACATATGGATTCATATGTGGATTTAGTTTATATTATGATTCCTTGTTGATTATTGTAGTTGTGTAGCTTCACAAATTACATGAATATCAGGTAATGAGAAGTACTCCTTTTGCTCTTATAATTGAAAAATTTCCTGGCTAACATTATATATAATTTTGTGGATGAATTTTAGAAGTTTATGGTTTCTTATTTAATTAAAAGTAAAGCATGTTTTTTTTTATTATTGCACTATAGTTATACATAATATTTGGATTCATTTTGACATAATCATATGAGCATGGAATATATTTTTCTCCACTTCATTACCCAATAGTTTCCCTTTCCTTCTCCTCCTAACTCTGTCTTCCATTTATTTATAGTTTTATACATCATTGTTTTATAGATACACATAAAAGTAGAATTTACTGTGATATATTCATACAGGCACACAGCAACTTTACTGGGTATATTATAGGTAAATTTAGGGGAAAATTATCTTCCTTGTAATGATGAGTTCTATCATCCACACATGGGATATGTAAGTGAGTGTTTCATGTGCTTCTGATATTTATTTTCTCATAAGTTCTACATGTTTTCTTTCTAAACATGTATACATGTGAAATATCACATACATATTGCACACATATAAAACTTAATCATAGTGTTTAATACTATTTCTTAAAGTGAATATACTATAATTAAAAATTTGGATCCTAGTAACCATTTTTCCCCAGATAATTATTTATCTCTTCCAAAATTTACATTCACTTGAACCATGACCCTGGGATTGTATGGTTGGTGTTTGGATGAGTACTGTTGTGTTCTTACCTGTTATCACGGTCACATATGCTGCAAATTTTAGGAAGACTCTGTGAGAGTGAGCAACATATATCTTCAATAACAAAAGTCTCCACAAACAATAAATTCTTTGAGTTTATAAATATTCATGTGTTTTATATCATCATCAATATTATTTTGTCTGTGATGGAATTTTATATTTCTCTAAATATTTTGAATATTCCTTTAGATTTTGAATTTTTATGATTATTGAAGATTTAGATATAGATATCCCTGTATTAATTGGCAGTTCAAGGCATTTTCCTACATTTATTTTGTGGTTTCTCACTTCAAAGTTAAGAAAGGAAGATAAAATTGGATTTCAAGAAAATAAATCGTTTTGCATTTAATTAATAAAAAATTACATTTTTATTCCCCTGAGTTTGTATTGTGGCTATCTTGTATGTTTTTTATTTGGAGCTTATTTCAAAGGAAATTCTAGGGCTTATCTTTTGAAATTCTAACAGGATATATAAGTAAGGAAAATATCAGTTCCCTTTGGCTGCAGGAAAATGAATATATTTCCTCAACATCATTGTTAAGTAAATTGTTGAATGACACATTCACAAAAACATCCACTCCTTCCTTGAATATATTTTTTTAATGTTATTGAGAGTGAATCATGCATTGTCTTATCTGGACTTTGGGCTTTATTACAAAATCATATAGGATAAGATTTGGCATTCCAAGAAATATTCATTATAATCTATTGTTTTCTAAAGGACATGTTGTAGAGATAACAACAAATAGACATTTATTTTTAGAAAAAATTCCATATTTTTTTTTAATTTATGAGCCTTTTAGATTTATTTCTCTTCTTAGAGATACACAGACTCTGGACATGTGATGTGCTTTTTTGCACTCTTTATTCTCCACACACTTACCTCATAATGAATCTAGGTTGATAGCTCAGTTTTTGAAGAGTTACTTAACAGGAAAGTAGGAAAAAATATTTGTGTTGTTCCTGGAATGTTATCCTGTGTGAGGAGAGTTGTGATCTGTAGTCTGTATAATTCTCAGTTCTTCCTTCTTCCTAAGCTCATTCTTCTGTTTTGGTGGGATGATGATACTGTGCTTTGAAACCAGAGGTCCTTTATGACTGAGCTACACCAATGGAACTTCTTATTTTTAATTTGAAACAGATGCTGAATCTGGACTTAAATTTGTGACCAAACTCATAAAGTTGCTAGGATTGCAGGTGTGTACCAACCTGAATCCTCCTGAATATTCTAAATATATGGGAAGCAAAATGTGAAATCCAGAACCCTGTCTCACAGCTTAAACTTTTATATATATGTCAATAAAATCCTAAAATTTCAGCTCCCTGTTCATATTTTCAATGACAACTTCCACTATCCTCAACATTATCAATTATTTTTCCCTATTATATTTCCCTATTATATTATATTATTTTTCCCTATTATATTTCCCTATTATATTATATTATATTTCCCACATTATTTTTTATTAAAAATCATAAATTTACATAGGGCAATGTTGTTTGATTCATTCTGTTATTTTTCCCTTCCCCTCACCCCTCCCACCCCTCTTTTCCCTCTATATAGTTCTTCCTTCCTCCATTCTTACCACCCTCCTTATCCCTAACCCGAAACCTAACACTAACCCTATGGCTAACCCCTCCTACACCCCATTATATGTCCTCATCAGCTTATCAGCAAGATCATTTGTCCTTTAGTTTTTTGAGATTGGCTTATTTCACTTAGCATGATATCCTCCAATTTCATTCATTTGCCTGCAAATGCCATAATTTTATCATTCTTCATGGTGGAGTAATATTCTATTATATATATCACAGTTTCTTTATCCATTCATAAACTGAAGGGCATCTCGGTTGGTTCCACAATCTGGCTATAGTGAATTGAGCAGCTCTGAACATTGATGTGGCTGTATCTCTGTAGTATGCTGATTTTAAGTCCTTTGGGTATAGGCCAAGGAGTGGGATAGCTGGGTCAAATGGTGGTTCCATTCCAAAATTTCTGAGGAATCTCCATACTGCTTTCCAGAGTGGCTGCACTAATTTGCAACCCACCAGCAATGTATGAGTGTACCCTTTTCTCCACATCCTTACCAACACCTGTTGTTGCTTGTGTTCTTGATAATCACCATTCTAATTTGGGTGAGATGAAATCTTAGGGTAGTTTTGATTTGCATTTCTCTTATTACTAGAGATGTTGAACATTTTTTCATATATCTGTTGATTGCTTGTACATCTTCTTCTGTGACATGTCTGTTCATTTCCTTAGCCCATTTGTTGATTGGATTATTTGTATACTTGGTTTAATTTTTTTTTTTTTTTATCAAGAACTGGATAGAACTTTCTATAGGATTTGTTTTCTGGCTGGGTGCAATGACAAATATGTAAAATGCCAGAAACTCAGGTGGCTAAGATTGTAATTCCAAGACCAACATCAGAAATTTAGGTTGAGCAGAGGCAACTTAGAAACACCTGTTTCAAATTTTTAAAACAGCCTGGGTATGTAGCTCATATTCAACATGTCCCTGTGTTAAATCCCCAGTACCATAGAAAAAAGACAAATACAAAGGCTTTTGTTGTTGTTATTATTTATGAGAATTTCACGTTAGAAAATTAGAGAAAAATCACTTGACCTTTGTAAAACTATGTGCTTGTATTCTTTTGTCTCTCCAAGGCCAGATACCTTGTCAAAATATCTTTGTGTTGAAAGTTCCCCTGATGGAAATTTTGTGAGAAAGTTCTACTTTTCTCTCTGATATTTTCCTGGAACTGTGTTTCAGAGCTATATGATATGAGGATCCCACAGCTGGCACATCTAATGTCTCTTGAGATTCTAGTGAATATCAATACTTGGGTCTTATCTTGTTAGACAGCAGACTTAATTTAAGGAGTATAGATTTTCAGGGAAGTAGCTGAGTGCCCTTAAGATGAACAAAATCTCCTGGGGTGCCCTTCATCCAAAATATATTTCAGTTGTTTCCTGACCTTGGCTACTGTGAATACTGTTACAGTGAAGATGAGAATGCAACCATTTATTTAACATACTGATTTCAAATACTTTGGAAATGGTCCAGAATTATTATTCTGTTAGTTTTTAAAGAACTTTCAACTTTCAAGACTTTTTAAAAATTGGTTTTACCAAATTCATTTCTAGCAGTTTAAAGTGTTTCTTTATTCCTTATCCATATAATTGGGGTACTTTTTATTCTTCCATTTTTTGATAGTAGCTATTCTAACAGCTGCACTCAAGTTACAGAAACTCTTGTAGTTGAATGGTGCACTACATTTATGATGCAAGTTTCTTAGAATCTAGGCTGTCTTATACTCACTGAAAGAAGGTGATGTGATCCTATTCTAGAATTAAACAGAGATCTGTTCTTTTAACCCTTTTTCTTAGCTCCTTGTGGAGAATTTAGCTCATGGAAATGTTTGCATACCAATATGGAGTCTCTTCTTTTTGATATACTGAGATATGCACGTGTGCTTTTCTCATTGCTCCCAAAGCCTGGAGGTTTAGGATGTAGTCCATTGAATGGAAAAAAAAATTTGAATTTCAGACAAATTCCTTACAGAAAGAATTGCTTAGTCCTGGAGTTATTAGTGAGGTGAGCTGAGGGAGAGAGCTCATGGAGTACTTCACTTCCACTTGGTGCTGAATAGAAAGAAGCTCAACTATTAGCAGCAGCCTTTTGCAGATTATACTGACAAATGTCTTAGGAAAAATTGGGACTCTTGAGTTTTAAATTCTCTTCCCTAGTCCCATGAAATAAAACCCAGGACTCTTACATTTTCCTAGAAAACCACTCCTTTTCTCTGATCTTTATAGTCATATATATCTAGTATCTTTGTGTGCACCAGTTAAATTAAAATTCAAACTACAGGAAATTTAGAATTAAATGTGCTATATTTATGACCCAAACTGTCTCCCTCTACTCAGAGGAACAGTGGATTTAAATATCCTGTTCCAGTTATAAGGGTCATTGCCCAAGGAATGCTAATATACTAGTATAACCCAACCTTGCCTGATGGTAGATTTTTTGCTTTATATGCCTCTAATTAATTTATAAGTTTAAGACAGATTCAAAACAGAAGTAAATATTGATTTGGCGTATCTGTGAGTGGATTAAGAGTCCGGAGGTTCATATTTTGCTATATTTTTATAATCATTCCTCTTAATATCTGCTTTCTGGTGGGTGGTGCTGGGGTATAATTCCAGTGTTGCACACATTCTGCACACAATCCCAACCAGTGGTCTGAGCCTCTAGTTCTAATATCTATCTTTTGTTTGGATTGTATTATTTATTCACATTAAATAATTTTCTTGATATGATTCTATTTATATGGGCCTTTGTATTGCACCTAACAATAAAAACAATATTTAGATATATATGGATTTACCTATCTAATTTTATCTATTGTGATTTCTTAGTATTTATATTACTACAATATTTTAATTTTATAACATACATTAGTATCAGGTAATGACAGCTGGTACTTTGCTTTTATATTTATGAGAGTTCTTGGCTAATTATATATATGTAAAAACTTCCTGGAGAATTTTGGATGTTTTTGCATTGTTCCCTTCTTTAATTTCATTGAGGTATTATTATAGTTGACTTGAAGTAATGGTCTTCCTTATGATAGTTTTACCATCTATACATACATAAGTTGAGCAATTGGTTCTTTGATGTACTTCTGTATTTTTATTTTCTCATTCTGCACATTTTAAAATATTCTTACATATGAAATACAACATTCATTTGACAACTTTCTAGAATACACATGCTTTTTTTAGTATTTGTCAAACTGAATATAAAAAATGTATCTAACTTCTAGAACCATTATTTGTAACAGCTTATTATTTATTTCTTCCTAAATATACATCCCCTTTAACCATGCACCTGGGTTTCAACTCAGGAGGAATACATTGATGTCTTCATATGTCCAGGTGTTGTAATTTCAGTCTCTGTTTCTGGTGGTGGTGTGTCATGTATGTTTGATTAAAAGAAATTATGCACATGGATAATATCAGTTTAAACTATATCGTTCTCTTTATGAGAATACCTTTCTTCCACATGTTCATCAATACTATTTAACTTTGTGTATGTGATGTGATTTTATTTTAATTACCTAGTTTCTAAAGATTTTTAATTTTTTATGATTATGGAACACTTATAAATGGCCTATTTAAAGTGAATATTCAAGTCTCTTGCCTGCTTTTCTTTTTGCAGTCTGTAGTTTTCTTCTTATAAGTGTTTAATTATATATGAGGTAATTAGGTCATTTGTCCTTGTATCATTTCATGGAATCATTTGATGAATGAAATTTTTATTTTAATATTATACAATTTATGAATTTTAAAATATTTTTTGTGTAATTTGAAAATAAATAACTTTTTTGTTGTTCTTTTTCCCTTTTTGATATTGGGGATTGAAACTGGTGTTCTATTACTGAGCTATATCATCAGCTCTGTTTTAAATTTTATTTTCAGACACATTTTGATAAGTTTCTTGGGTTGATCATAGACTTGTGATCCTCCTGCCTTAGCCTCTAGAGTACTGGTTATTTAGTTATGTACCATCATATGCCTCCTATCTCACTTTTTATGTCAACTTCTGGCAGCTTCATATTTTCTCTTATAGTTCACTTTTTATAATTCTTTTATTTATATTTAGTATGTGAAAATGGGTAATGTGGTATGAGTAAAGCATACAATAGAATTTTTACTATCATACAAATATCCCCATATCCTAGCATTTTTCTTTGGAAAGAGTGGCATTTTTCCTCTTTCCTACACTACAATCTCTATGATTTGAAACTGTCTAAATAGCAAAAGACTTATTAAGAGTTTTGTCTTGAGTTCCACCATGTATTAATTTTATCATGTGTTTTACACTGATTGCTTTAACTTTATAACATCAGTCTATTGTGGCATTATGGTGTTTTGGTCAGTGTTAGACTTAATGTACAACAGTGGAAGGGATATATCAAAGGGCATCACCATGTAGTAATCTGTCCCAACTAGATACTTGTCATTACACTCAGGTACTTGGAAAAATAGCAGAATCATCTTAGAATAAATTTCAAAGAATATATTCACTTCAAATGAGACATCATTATATATATACATATATATGCAATAACATAGTTTATAATTGATATATTTTTTTCTTATTGAATTATTGTATTTACCAGGGTCTCTCTGAGTTACTAAGTGATCACTAAGTTACTGAGGCTGTCTTTGAACTCTTGATCCTCCTGCCTAATCCTCCTGAGTTGTTTGGAATACATGCTTACTGCACTACATCTGGCTCATTTGCTTTTTAAAAGCACCATCATTGACTTTGGTGATTCTTTGTTATGTTTATTTTCAATATCTTCTAATTTTACTCTTTTGCTTAGGATTTTCTTTACTCTTAATTTTATAAAATTTATTTTTTTCATACTATTGAGAGGTATGATTTGCTAATAAATTCCTAGTTGTTTTATGGTTTACTAATTTATTGAGATATGATTTGTATTCCCAGTCATTTGGGTTTGCTTTTGGTTTTTGACTTGAGTTGGTATCTCCTTTGATTGATCTTTCCTCTAAGGTAGTTCCTTGCTTTGCTGATCTACATTTCTATTTTCCATTTCCTCCACATGTAATATTTTGTTGAGAATGTTCTGTAGTACAGGCTTTCTATTTGTAAATTCTTTTAATTTTTGTTTATCATGGAAGAATTTTTTTTATCTTCAAATCTGAAGGTTACTTTTTTTGGGTATAAGATTGTTAGCAACCACTTTCTTTTAGAGCTTGACACATGTTGTTCCAGGCCCTTCTAGCTATTAGAGTCTGGGCTGAGAAAACTGCTGATATCCATATTGGTTCCATCCTATATGTAATCTGATGCTTTTCTCTTGTAGCCTTCAAAATCCTATCTTTATTTTATATATGAGGCATATTCATTATACTGTACCTTGGTGTGGATCAGTTGTAATTTTGTACATTTGCTGTTCTGTAACCCTCTTGCATTTGATTTCCAATTTCATTCATCAGGTTTGGGACATTTTTTAATATCAAGTCATTGAATAGGTTGCTCATTCCTTTGGTTTGTATGTCTGTGCCTTCCTTAGTCCCAATAATTCTTAAATTTGATCTTTTCATGACTTCCCAGAGTTCTTGGAGGTTTTGTTCATGATTTCTTACCATCTTCTCTGGGCAACTTTATTTTCAAGATTAAATATTTTGTCTTCATTATCTGAGGTTTTTTCTTCCAAGTGATCTAGTCTGTTGGTGATGCTTTCAATTGAGATTTTTTAGTTTATTTTTTCCTTCATTTCAAGGATTTCCATTTTTTTTTCTTGAGAATTTCTGTCTTTGATGAAGTGATCATTTCCTTCCTACAGTTGCTCTTTCAACTGCTTATTGGAGTGATCATTCCATTGCCTGCATTTGTTCTTTTATTTCACCCTTTGTGTTATAAATCATTTTAATTATGTATATTCTAAAATTCTTTTCAGACATTTCTTCTACCATGCTGTCACTGGGTACTCTGAATGTAGAACCCAGGTTTGTATAGAACATTTTCCTCCCTTGTTTTTTCATGTTGTTCATGTATCTTCCCTCTAGCAGTGCAGATCTTTGCTGTTGCAGTTTCCCCTCTATAGGCTTATAGTGACCCTATAGGTATCCAAAACCTCTTCTTTAAGGGGGAGTTCAATATTAGCAGTACCCAGTACACATAGTATGCAGCCCTAAACCAAATAGCCCCTTTGAAGTTATTAACAATATTGTCATAAAAAACAGAGAGGATGAGTTCAATTATAATGTACAATATAACAGATAGTTTTGCAATAAGATCTGCAGTTTCTAATGGAGGATGAAGAGGACGGAAAGCAGTGTAGGATGTAGCTGTTAATAGGATAAGAAAAGAGTATATAGAAGTTCTAGATTGTAGAAAGTGTGAAAGTGTAATCAAAAGAAGTTGGTTGTTAGCATGACAAAAGTGAGAGAAAGACTCTGAGAAAACAGGTAAACCAAAGGAAAATAGAACAAGAAAAGTAAAGAAACAAAAACTTACAATTTTTCAAAAAGGAAAAAAAACCTGCACTATTACAGTTATGTATTATTCAAACTTCCCATTCTTTGGTAGCCTGCTGCATGAGAGGTACATGACAATGAGTTTCCAGTTTCCAGCAGGCTTCTCAGGATGGGATTTGTCCCACCTAAAGATGGAAGCTTCCACTTCTGAGATAATCCAAGATGACCATATTGGCTTACAAGTATGTTGACAAATGGGGATGTGCCGCTCAGGGCATGGGTGTGGTTGTTGGTTGTCCTAGGGACAGGGTGTGGTTGGTTGGGAAGGAGTCCTGGAGCACAGCACGATCTCTGTAGTTCAGGGGTCCTGGATATGGGATGTTGTCAGTTGGTCTGGGTGACCTGGTGGCAGGATGCATTCAATTGGGCTGAGTGGTCTTGGATATGGGGTTTTGTCAGTCCATCCACAGGTCCTACAGGTACTGGCTGTTGTCTCAAAATTGTGGCAGCTACGTGTAATGGATGCTGTGGGTACTGTGACAGTGAAATTCCAGGTAACAGCAGGAAACTTGCGTTCCCTTGGTGGTCTGCAGTTGGTCTGCAGGCTAACAGTACACAATCACCTCTTCAACAGAGGTTCTCTGGTCAATCCAAGACCTGATGCTTTGAAAGCCTCCTCCAGTCAATCCATGGTCTGAAGCCACTGTCAGATGAAATTCAGGCTGCTTCCTTCTCCTCTGTACTATTTATTTACCTTTTCTTATTTCAGGAATTGTTGACATTCAGGGATGTGGCAATTGATTTCACTGAAGAGGAGTGGAAATGCCTTAAGCCAGCTCAACAAAACTTACATAGAGATGTGATGTTAGAGAATTACAGCAACGTGGTCTTCCTGGGTATGCATAACTTCCCTTCACAATTTTTAATTATAATTATTTAATTTTCTTCCCTTGATGAATATCTTCTAGGAACTTCTCTATAAAAATGTGTTTCAGATTTGTGCTTTCAAGAAAAACAGGGCACTTTTGGTATAAATAAAGTGTTATTGACATTCCTGTTAGTCTTTGATCTCTCCTTTTCTTGGTATGTTATTTATCCTTCACTTTAGAAAACTGATACTGAGAGTAATTCAATGATATAAAATATTGTGGCCTACACTTCTAAGAAGAAACAGTTGAGAGACCCAAAATTTAAGGAAGAAGCCGAACTTTAAAATATGATGGAGAAGTTATCTAGCAGAAAAAAATTTCAGAAGCTTAGGTTTATTTCTCCCATTATCATTGAATATGTACTGCCCTATGTTTATCATGTTTTAAAATTCTTTAAAATCTTCTGTGTGTCTACAGTGATGTCCCAGTTCATTTAAATTAACCCCTTTGCTAGTGAGTGACAGCATGATCTAAAATTTCTATTATTTGTGGGTCTCCAGGTGAAAATGTGCACATTTTTTGAGAATTCTAGGTCAAGCCATTTTAATAAATTAATATCCTAAAGCAGTTTAACATTATTCATATATTTATTCATTAAAATTCACTTACATGTGCTCTTATAAATAGATACTTGTTATGGATTTTATGGGAAATGAAAGTCATGTTTCACAATAAATGCTCTTTTTTTTGGTATGTAGTAAGAGTTGCAGATTGTAGTTATGTGAAAGCATTTGTAAATAATATATCTATGGTTGGTTAAATATTTCTTTCCTTTATTCTTTCATTTTATAGACTACATTTCATTTTGTAGAAGGTGTTTCCTCACTTCACATAACACTGTTTTATTTTTGTCCATATTTTATGAATGTATGACAACTTTCATTATTTCACAAATTAGGACATTGTTGGAATTAAGATATGCATGTTTCTTGTTTCTATTGCCAATAAAATTTTATATGCTTTTACTTGTTTGTATAAATAGTATACATTTTTAAATGAATTTTATATTTTTTACAGATTGATTTTTTATCCTGTGTGTATACATAGTAATATAATATTTTTATATGTGAATGTAATAGTGATAGGATCCAAGAGTACTCTAATAATGGGCTATATCCCCAGTCTCTTTCTATTTATGTTCGGAGAGAGAATCTCACAAAGTTATTGAGGATGACATTGAAATTATTACCTTTCTGCTTCAGAATTACAATAGTACTTCTGGATTATATGCATGCCCTTTATATAATTCATGAATTTGTTCTTATTTATAGGATGAAGACCATAGTATTTTAAAGATACCTTTCAAACATTTTACAATTCTTTTTACTTTTATATGTTGTTTGAAATTTTAATTGTGACCAAAACCATAAAACAATACTTGCTCTCCCACTGCATTTTGTATACTGTTCAGCAATATTAATTCAAATTTTCACAAAATATATCTATAGAATGCTTACACCTCAAAAATCAATAAATATATTTCCATGTAAACAAGTGCTTATTTCTGTCTTCTACATTAATGGCATCCTCATTTATGTTCAGAAGGTTTTTTGAATGTTTGCTTTTTTAATTTGTTTTTAGTTGTCTTATATATGTAGAGTTCTCCCATGTTTTTCTTTGTGGTAGTGACATATTTCTGTTAACATAATGTACTGAAGGTTTATCCTGATTATAGATTTTGCAAAAAATTATTACTTTTTAACTTGAAAAATACTCTGTGGTTTCTATATTCCAAATTGCTTCATACACTCATTTCAAGTGATATTTGGTTTGCTTCCTCATAGTGGCTCTGTTGATTAATGCCGTAATAAAATTTTGTGTTCAAATGTCTTAATTTGTTGTTATGTGAGGTCTTATTACACTCAGAATTTACTATGTCCATCTGTCTTAATTTATGTCACTATTACCAATTAAATATTACAGTTTTTATTGTTCTCAAATCGTAAAACAACATTCTCCCAATTTTGTTTTTATTTTGAATATTTCTGATATATTCATAAAATTTTGAGATTCCATAAAATTTTTAGAATAAGTTTTTTCTGTCTTTGCAAAAAATATCATTGGGAGTTTGAGGGACATTTACATGGATTTTCAAGTTAACATTGAGAAGTACAAGGGTCTTTTAATTTTATTTTTCAGTTCTGGAAAAGGATTATGTTCAAGACTGTTCAATCAATTGCCATATATCTGTGGATTTTTGAACATCTTTTCCACTTTTGATTTCTAACATTATTCTCTGATGATCACAAAATAATTGGCATCATCTAAGTAATATTTTCATAGGGTTTTATTGTCTCTCAAATTTGTTTTCATGTAAAATCTTCTAGACACATATATATATATATATTTTCCTCTTTAAAATTTTGTCTATATTTCTTCTTAAGATTCCCTACCCTCTTAAAACTTGTTGAATACCCATTGTATTATCATCGAAAATCTACCTGTTATTTCCAGATCTCTGTGTCTTTGGAGACAGAAACCGGTTTTCACACAATCTTCAAAGAAGCCAGAAATATTGATGTATGTTTTATATTTCCCTTATTCTACTGAGAGTGAAGGCAGCTTATAGATGTTTTTCCTAATTGCACAATGCTATATAAGAAAGGAGGAAGGACTTTGGTTGATTAAATAAGATACATTGCTTTCCTATATTATATTGCTCTCCATAGAAATATAGTCATCTTTGATATTGTGCTCTCTACAATAAATTGTGAAATTTTTATAACATATTTGTGACTGTACATTTTTATGTAACATGTTTCTGAAGTAATGATTACCCTGGATTACTAATCTGCTACACTGCTGATGCCCTGACATTGCTAACTCTGCTATAATTTCCTTTTATATATACAAAATATATTCATCCCAGTCTACTAAATAATTTTCTTAAACTTTCATTTATTTCAGCAATGATGTCTCATAATACCAAAGAATTTTCACCAGACCAGGTCATAAGACATATATTTCAAAAAGTGATTAATGGAAAATATGGAAAGTGCAACCTTGACTATTTACAACACAGGAAAATATGGAAAACTTTAAGTGAGAGTGAACAACAGAAATTATATTATCAAAAACCATGCCTCATTCACCAGCAGAGAATTCATACTGGAGAGAAGTTGTGCAAATGTAAAGAATGTGGCAAAACTTTTAATGAAAAAGTAGACCTTATTCACCATCAGAGAATTGATAATGGAAAGAAACCTGACCAATTTACAGAATGTGGCAAAGCTTTACATCGAAGATCATACCTTACTCAACACCAGAGAATTCACACTGGAGAGAAGCCCTATCAATGTAAAGAATGTGGCAAAGCTTCCTGTCAAAGATCACAACTTACTAAACATCAGAGAAATCATACAGGAGAGAAGCCCTTCAAATGTACAACCTGCAACAAAGCTTTCAATTATAAATCATACCTTATTTGTCATCAGAGAATTCATATTGGAGAAAAGCCCTACCAATGTAAAGAATGTGGCAAAGCTTTCATGGCAAAATCAAACCTTATATGCCATCAAAGAATTCATACAGGAGAGAAGCCTTATAAATGTACAGCATGCAACCAAGCCTTTAATGAAAAATCAGACCTTAGTCACCAGGAGATTCATACTGGAGAGAAACCCTACCAATGTAAAGAATGTGGCAAAGCTTTTATTGTAAAATCACTCCTCATTCGCCATCAAAGAATTCATACAGGAGAGCAGCCCTACCAATGTAAAGAATGCGGCAAAGCTTTTAATGTAAAATCAAACCTTATTCGACATCAGGGAATTCATACTGGTGAGAAGCCTTAGGAATATACAGATTGTTGTGAAACTTTTAATAAAAAATTATGACTAATTAACTACCAGGGAAATCATACAAATGCAAAGAATATGATGAAGCTTTTAATGGAAAAGTATACATTTCTCACTAGCAGAGAAATCACACTGAAAAGAAATCCTATAAATAAAAAGAATGTGACAAACATTTATTTGTCAATAATTATTTTAATTGTTTCCAATTAGTTATATATGACAGTAGAATGCATTCAGAAAAATTGTACATAAAAGGAGTACAAATTCTTCCAGACTACAAGTGTTGCCAACACAAAGGTAGGGTAATCACACATTTATTCAGGATAATGATGTCCAGATCATTTTACTGTCATTCCCCTCCTTACACTGATTCCTTTCCCCTCACTACCTTCTACAAAATCCAGACTCTTCATTCCACCTATCCCCGTTTATGAATCACCATTTGCCTGTCAGAGAAAATATGTGGCCTTTAGTTTTTTGGGTTTCACTCATTTCACTTATTGTGGTAATCTCTAGATCCATGCATTTACTAGAAAATGCCATAACTTTCTTTTGCTTTAAGTGTCAATAGCATTCCATTGTCTGCATATACTACATTTTCTTTATCCATGCATATGTTGAAGGCCATCTAGGTTGGTTCCCTAGTTTAGTTATTGAGAAATGAGCTGCTATAAACAATGATGTGGCTGAGTCACTGTAGTATGCTGGTTTTAAATCCTTTGTGTGTTTATATCAAGGAGTGGGATAACTGGGTCAAATGGTAGTTTCATTCTGTGTTTTCTCAGAAATCTCAATAAAATTTCCAGAATGGTTAAATCACTTTGTAGACCAAGCAGCACTGTATGAGTGTACCTTTTTCCATATATCCTCAGCAAAACATATTTTTTGTTTTATTTTAAAAAATATCATTGTAATAGGAGTGGGATAAAATCATAAAGTGGTTTTGAGCTGCATATCTCTAATTGCTAGAGATGATGAGCTATTTTTCATATTAATTGATCATTTGTAATTTTTCTTCTGTGAAGTGTTGGTTCAGTTCATTACCCCATTTATTGATTGAGTTTAATTTTTTTTTTATTTTTTGTGGTACTGGGAATTGAACCAAGGGCCCTGTGCTTGCAAGGCAAGCACTCGTCCATCTGGGCTACATCTCCAGCCCTTATCTGGTTATTTTTGGTGTTAAGTTCTTTGAGTTTTTTATATATTATGCATATTATTGCTTTATCTAAGATGTCTATTGTAGATTTTCTTCCATTCCATAGGTGCTCTCTTCATGTTACAGATTGTTTTCTTTGCTGAGAAGATTTTTATTTTGAGTCCATCCTTTTTATGATTACTTGATTATTCTTCTTGTGCTGTTGGTGACTTGTTAAGGAGGTCAATTTCTAAGTTGTCTAGGTAGAGATTTGGTCCTACTTTTTCTTCTATTATTTGCAGAATCTCTGTTATAATGCCTATCTTTACTCACCTTTGCTTTGATTTGTCCACAGGGTTATAGATAGAGTTATGATTTCATTTTGTTATATATGAATTTTCATTTTTCACAGCACCATTTTTTCAATAGGCAATCTTTTTTTTCAATGTATGTTTTTGTTGCCTTAATTTAGTATGAGAAAACCCTATTTATTTGGTTTTGTCTCTGTGTGTTCTGTACCATTGTACTACATGTCTATTTTGGTGCCAATGCCATGCCATTTTTGTTACCATTACTCTCTAAGCCTGTATTGTGATCCCTCCTTCTTTACTCTTCTTACTATGTATCACTTTGGCTATTCTGGGTCTCTTGTTTTGCAAATAAATTTCACAATTGCTTTTTTTAGTTCTGTGAAGAATGTCATTGGTATTTTAGTAGGAATCACATTAAACCTGTAATGGTCTTTTTTAGTATGATCACTTTGACAATATTAATTCTGCCTATTCAAGAGCATAGGAAATCTTTCCATCTTCTAAGGATTTCCTCTATTATCTTATGTAGGATTCTGTAGTTTCCATGGTAGAGGTCTATCCCCTCTTCACTAGGTTGATTCCCATTTTTTTGAAGTTATTGTGAATGGACTAATTTTAATAATTTCTCCTCCAGTTGATTCATCACTGATGTATAGAAATGCATTTGATTTGTGTTATTGGTTTTATACCCTGCTATTTTTCTGAATTTCTTTATTAGGTGTAGAAACTTTCTGATGGAGTTTTGGGTCTTTTAAATGTAGAATTGTGTCTTTGGAAAATAATGATATGTTACATTATTATTTTCCTATTCATATCCCTTTAATTTCTTTCATCTGTCCAATTGCTCTGGCTAGAATTTCAAGGACTATGTCAAAGAGAAGTGAAAGAGGGCATTCATTTCCTCTTCCAGTTTTTATGGGGAAGGGTTCATTTTTTCTCTATTTAGAATGATGTTATCCTTTGACTTAGCATAGAAGACTTTCATAATGTTGAGCTATGTTCCTACTATCCCTTGTTCTTCTAGTGTTTTAAACATGAGTGGATCTGCATTTTGTCAAATGTATTTTCTCCATCTATTGAGATGACCATATGATTCTCAACTTTAAGTCTATTGATGTGATTAATTATGTTTATTGATTTCCATATGTTGAACTAACCTTGCATCTCTGGGAGGAACCCCATTCGATTGTGAAGCACCATCATTTTAATGTGTTTTTGTATGTGATTTGACAGAATTTTTTAAAAGAATTTTTGGGTCTGGTTCATCAGGGATATTGATCTGAAGTTTTCACTCGTTCATGTGTCTTTGTTTATTTATTTATTTTTATTTTTTTGTATCAGCACAATACTCATAGAATGAGTTATGAAGGGTTCTCTTCTTTTCTATGTAATGTTATAATTTCAGGAGTATTGGTGTTAATTCTTCTTTGAAAACATTGTGGAACTCAGCTGAAAATTCATCTCTGGTATGTGGCTTTTCTTAGTTTGTAGAATTTTGATAGCATCTTCAATTTAATTGTTTTTATTGGTTTGTTTACATTGTACATGTACTCTTGATTCAGTTTGGGTAGTTTATTTGTCTCTAGAAATTTGTCAAGGTCTTCATAATTTTCTATTTCATTGAAGTATTCATTTTTAAAATAATTTTATTTTCTTCTGTACTTCAGTAGTGTCCACCATGATATTTCCTTTACATCACAATTTTAGTAATTTGGATTTTCTCTCTCTTTCACTTCAGTGTGTAGCTACGGATTTATCAATTGATCTTCTCAAAGAACAAACTTTTAATTTTCTGAATATTTTCAATTTTTTCTTTGTTTCAATTTCATTAATTTCAGCTCTGGTTTTAATTACTTCCTGTCTTCTACTACTTTTGGTGTTGATTTGTTCTTCTTTTTCTAGCGATTTGAGATGTAAAGTTAGGTCATTTATTTGTTGACCTTTAATTCTTTTAATGAATGAGCTCAATGCAGTGATCTTTACTTTTAGGCCTGACTTCATAGTGTTCCAGACATTCTGATATGTTTTTTAGGTGTTGTCACTTACCTCTAAGTACGTTTTTAGATTTTCTTCTTGATTTCTGTTGCAGTCCATTTGTTATTTAGGCTCCAGGTGTTGGAGCAGCTTTTATTTTCATTGTATTATTGATTTCTAGTTTCATTCTCTAATGATCTGATAGAATGCAGGGTAATATTTCTGTTTTTTTGTACTGGATAATTGTTGCTTTGTTTTGTAACATATGGTCTGTTTTAGAGAGAATCCATGTGCTGCTTTTGTGTATTTGATCAATGATGAATGAAATATTCTATATATGTCTGTTAGGTCTAAATTATTGATTGTATTATTTAATTCTGTGGTTTCTTTGCTTAGTTTTTGTTGGAGGATCTATCCAGGGGAAAGAAAGGTGTACTAAAGTAAGTGAGTATTATTGTTTTGTATTCTACTTGAATTCTTGAAGTTGAGAAGAGTTTGTATGTAGATGCTCCATTTGGGGGGGATATTTATTTAGGATTATTATGTCTTCTTGATGTATGATTCTCTTAAGCAGTATGAAATGTCCTTCATTATCCCTTCTAAGTTTGGCTTGAAGTCCACTTGATTGGATATGAGGATGGAAACCCCAACTTGTTTATGAAGGCCATATAAGTTATATGTTTTTTTCTCTTTTTTTCCCAAGCTTTCACCTTCAGTCTGTGAGTGTCTTTGAGTGTCTTGGTTGAAAAATCATTTGAAATCCAAATTGCTTTTCCCTATATGTAATTTGATTTGTTTTTGTCACAGATTTTAAAGTCTTATCTTTATTCTCTATGTCAGTTATTCTTATAATTTGCTTTGGTGTGGATCTGTTGTAATTGTGTACACTTGTGGTACTGTAAGTCTCTTGTATTTGATTTCCTGTATCATTCTTTAGATTTGGAAAATTATCTATTATGTTATTGAAAAGACTGTTCATTCCTTAGGTTTTTATCTCCATGCCTTCATCTATTCTGATAAATCTTAAATTTGGTATTTTTGTGTTATTCCATATTTCTCAGAAGTTCTGTCCATGGTTTTTTCCATTTTCTCTGGGTGGTTGAATTTATTTTTAAGGGTATATATTTTGTCTTCTTTGTCTGAGGTTCCAACTTCCAAGTGGTCTAGGCTGTTGGTGATGCCTTCTATTGAACTTGTAATTTGGTTTATTGATTCCTTCATTTCAAGAATTTGTGCTTGGTATTTTTTTTCACAATTTCTAATTCTTTATTGAGTTGATCTTTCATTTCCTGTATTTTTCTTTGATTTCACTCCTTATTCTATACTTTACTTCACAGGTCAGTTTGACTATGTACATTCTAAACTCCTTCTCTGGCATTTCTTCTAATGTGTTGGCAGTTGGTTAAGCAAATAGTGTCCAGCCTGCTAACTCAGTTGCCTATCCTATGCTTTACACAGGATCCCCCTGTGCATAGTGAAAGCCTCAGTGGCCAAGATTATTATAAGAATTTTATATTTTCTTAGACATTGTCAGGAGGCATGAGAAAGGCTGTCTCACAGGCAGTGTTAGACCAGGTTATGGCCACTGCTTGGCAGTAGATGAATGGTTAAGATTGAGGTCTGCATCATTCACTAGTGCAGTTGAAGTAACTGAGGTCTTTAGTATCTTCTCTTGGTGTCTGCAGTTAGCAGAAGCCGTGCTGCTATTGAAGGTGTGTGTGAGGTCAGGAATTATTTCTTTGCAAACTGAACAGCCATAGAATGGTGGACTCTAAGAATGACTTCATTCCACTTCAGTTCACAATGTAGTGTTTAATGGCAACAGTTTAATACTCTGTGTACCAATTTTTCATTTGAAATAAAATGTAACTTCATTTTACATGCACAGATCTAGTGACAATAAGGCATTTTTAAAGAAATATTAGCCTATTATATATCTTAAGTCAGATGCTCATAATTGCATTTCACCAACTCTAATAAATGCTTTAATTAAAACTAGGATAATTAAAGTAGAGTTTTAATGAACAATAAATCTGAAGTTATCAATCCTGGAATTTTAGTTGAATCATACCTTTCTCCTTTCCAACTCTTAAATTTGTGTCCATGTAATGTATTGTAAAGACAACAGTCATAAACAAGAAGCATTTTAAGTGCTTTTATTATGTACTATAAAATAGTGCTTCTTTATTGCTGCCCTATCTATGTATACACATTGCAATTCTGGGTTAATTGTACTAACTGTAATCCCTGGAGGCAAAGAAATGGCTCAGAAACTTAACCACAGTGATTGCCCATACTGAGCAGTGAATATTTATCAGATTATTAGGTAAGTATTTCTTGAATTAATTAATAAATAAACAAGATAGCACATGACATCTGGAAATGTGGTGTTGAATGAAGTACACTGGAATGAAGGATTCAGTCTCAACCCTGAAAATAGTGACTTAGTGACCTTGGGAAAGTCAGATAACTATCCTCAACAAAGCTGAGATAATGGGATACCTCAGATGAAGGTAGTAGTAGCTGCCCTCCTAAGTTCTTGGAGTTATGATTGCAAGTATTTATTTGTTGAATAAAATTGTATGTGGGAAAACATGCTTTCACCGGTAAAGTAAATATCATGTGGTGACATTATTATTTCCATGTCCATCTCTGCTGATTACACTCTAATTAGACACATGAATATACATTAATATTCAGATTTACCTGCTTATGTCCTTCAGAACTGTTTTTAGGTAGATTTTGCAAAATAAATTTTCAGGCTTTTCTAAGTGCTGCCTACCTCCTCAGACTGTTAGGAATTGTGCTCCATCAGCCCTCCCCTTCCCTTCTCCCACTGTGACAATGTTCTTGGGAAACTGAAACCATTCTAATATTGGCTGGGTAATTAGGGAGGCATCACAACTGTGCATCTCATGTGCAGTTCATTACCTAGTCAAATATGAGTGACTTTTATTAGTTTCTTTGTTGGATCTTCAGTGTCAGATACAGGTCATTTCATCATTTGTTCACTCATTTAAGAAATAGCTAATTATGCTCATGTAATCTATGAAATTTAACTCTTAAAACTCCAAATTCCCTAAATGGCAAATGTGTTTTGATCCTGGCCAGGGGCATGTTGTAACAGGGAGTTGGGAAGATTTTGCAAGGCTATGTAGTTGAATCCAGAGGTAGGCATGGCCCTTATGCACAACTTCTGATAATGCTCCAGGATGCCTGTCACATCTAAGGAAGAACTAAGGATCACTGGGATTCAGTCTGTACTGGCACTCAAAAGAGTGTTCATCATGATGATCTGATCATATCTCTTCTTATCCCAGGTGTTTGGCAGAAATATTGGCCACCAAAGTTTTATTCTCATACATAAAGAATGTGAGGAGAGGCTATTCTCTCATCCCTGGAAAAGAAACCCAAGAGAAGAGCTATACTTGGAGTTCAAGGTGCTGTATATCTCATGCCAGGGCATTGGCATTCTTCATGGTCAGGTCTGCCAGAAGCTTATAGACTGGAAAAAAGAAATCATTTGGGCATGGGCAGGGTCAAGTGTATTAAGGAGATAAAGGTAGGCCACTAAAAGTTGAATGCAACAGCTGATGTATTTGGACACTCTTGTGCAGGATGGGTGGCCACTGAGGTAGAGTCCTTGGAAGTGGATGAGGCACATTACTGTCTCAGAGTGAATGGAAGTGTGTGAGATCTGAATAAGTATGGAGAGAATACTGGGTTAGAGTGATAAAGGTGACCTTGAGACCCAGTGGTCCTCCTCAATCTTTTTCTGATTTTAAAAAATCCTAACTTAATATTTTGTGGATTCAATTTTTTTTCATGTGAAGTGAGTATACAGCAGTATTTTGACTATCTAACGTGAACACATCTTATCTTTTAATTATTTTTCCAGACTGCATTTTGATTCATTGTACACAAATGGGGTACATTTTTTGTTTCTATGGTTGTACACAATGTAGATTCATAGAATTCATGTCATCATACATGTACGTAGGGCAGTGATGTCTGTCTCATTCCACCATTTTTATAACCCCCTCCTCCCACTCATTTCCCTCTACATAATCTAAAGCTCCTCCATTCTTCTATCACCCCATCCCCCACCCCCATTTTATATCATTTACTTATCAGGAAAAAATGTTTGACCTTTGTTTTTTTGGTATTGCCTTATTTCACTTAGCTTGACATTCTCCAATTCCATCCATTGATCTGCAAATGCCATAATATTATTATTATTTATGGCTGAATATTATTCCATTTTGTATCTTTTTGTTTGATGTGCTGGTAAGGATGGGATGGGGTGGCAGATCCTTAGGAGAATGGAAACAGGAAGCAGGGTGGGAGACATGCAGTCAATTGGAATTATGTGGAGCCAAATACTTCTTACTCACCTGCAGGACCCCTCTCATTCTTCATGGCATACTCTGAAGGAAAACAGATGAACCATTATCAAACAGATGTTGTGGATAACTGGATAGGGAAAGAAAATGACTAGATGAACTAAAGCCAAATTATATGTTAAAGGTGGATATTGGGATGAACCTCAGCTCTTGAATGGGAACTTTCTGGTCATTTTTGTGAATGCTTGTGACATGGTTCATCTCCACTTTACACAATTGTGGCAATGTGGCAGAAGGCACTTTGTGCCAGGTCTCTGGTGTTGTGATGCCATTTGCAACCAGGGTCCAGTGCAGACTGTTAAGTTCTAGGAAGTTTCTTTTCTACATTTGTGAAGTTCAGGGATCATGAACTGGACTGCCCAACACATAGAACTTATATATATATGTGCATAATTATCAAATACTGGCACAAATCTTGGAGTCTTTTGTGAATTACTGAATTTCTTATCTGTGAAATCATGTCTCATGAGGGCTCATGCTTTGCTGTAATCAGAATGACCAAAGCCTAGCTAGGTCTAATGGTTTGATTATTTGCTTCAAAGATGGTCCCTAGTATCCAGCCTTTATTCAGTGTGTAAGTCTCACCTCTGTGCAAGGCTCTGAAGATTAAAAGATCAATAAAATGGAATCAGTCTTTTGGACTTGTGGTCTATTGAGTGGGCTATAGCTGCCTCACAGCAGTTCATCTCATGTACATTTTTTAGACAACAGCTTTATTGAGTTGTGATCTTCCCACCATGAAATTGACTTTATTAGCACATCCACACTGTTGTGCATGTATACAATTGCCTATCAGAAATTTTTCTTTACTCTTAAAGAAAACCCTGTTCCCATTTGTAGCCATTCCCATTATAACTCTTCTCTAGCTCCAGAAGCCATGAGGCTTTGTCTCAATGATTTGTCCATTCTGAACATTTAATACAGAAGTAATATTCAGTGCATGGCCTTTTGACACCATTCATGACCTTAAGCCAGCTCTCTTTTTCTTTCCTCTTGCCTTTTTTTGGTCATTATTATACTTCACTGAGTCATTTCATTGGTCCATTTTCTGGTCTGAGATCTTTGGAGTAAAGAAAAGCCACTCCTTCCTTCAACAGGTATTTGTCAGATGCCTCCTTTATGTCAAATTCCATGGATTTCTGTTCTCACTAAATTCACAGTATGCTAAAGGTAAAATGATAAACATGAGCAAAACACACTCATTAATGCAATCAAATGATCAGAGAAGCACTGTCCAAGGATAAAATATTTATACCCAAATTTGAAAGAGGACTCAGTGACACAAAGAGATTGGGTTAAACATTGGGTAAACCAGTTGGAGCCAAGTTTGTCAGGAGTCAGATGAGTTCCAAGGTTTGAAAGAAAGCCAGAATGGCTGCATTGCTATTAGTAGGGTGTCCCAGGTGAGAGGAGCAGGGCCATGGTCACCTGGCTCTTTTTTGTGTGAAACAGGTTTGGATTCTTCCAGGTGGAATGCTATGATCTGATTTGGTTTAAGAAAACCTGGCTGCTCTTTGAATAATGAAATGCAAGGGTCAAATTGGAAGAAAATACTTGGAAAGATTCTTCATGTGTCCTATCCATTAGCATTGGCAGCCTTGGTTAAGAAATGATAGAAGAAATGAACCAGAGTGGACACATCAAAAAGCTTTGCCAAAATGAGAATGGACAGGTTTTAAAGATGGGTTGAGTATAAAGTGGAGTCAGGGCCTAATTTGAGCTCTCTGGTATACATTTCTCTAAAGTTAAAAAATCTGGATTCAAATGACTTTGAGACATGTATGAAAACCCTAGGCAGAAGGATTAACTGGACATTTACATACACTCATGTATAGAGCTCACAGGAAAGCTGGGACTGGATAAGCAGATGTGGGATTCATCAGTTTGGAGGGAGTACTTGAAACCATGTTAGTAAACAAACCCTTCTAGGGGGAGATTCTAGAGAGAAGAGATGCAAGCTCAAATAATCTACATTCATAAAAGAACAGAGATAAGATTCCACACAAGTGCAGCTGAGAACATATCAGGGGAGCCTGGTTGCATGCAGTCAACAGGAAGCAGACTTTTCAGCTAATTCCAGCTTTATTGAGGAGTCTTGAATCAATAGGAGGTGAATTCCATATAAAAGAAATGAATAAGAAATCAGCAAATCAGAGGCAGAGTTTGGGAGGTATGAGAAAGAAAAGTGAGAAGAGAGGAGCGGACTGGGGAGCCTGTCTTTATAGCATTCATTATCTTTGTGTAAAACCTGAACATAACAGACTCAGCTCCAGAACCTGTTTGAGAAAATGTCCAGCTCCTCCCTCGGCAAAGTTATAAATTGAAAAGACCCCTTGGGAAAAAGGTTCTGTAGACTGATTAGAATGGTAAAAATAGACAACCATTGAAGCACTAGTTCATGCTTCATCCATATTGATTTTTCATGTTTTAATGCTTTGTTTTATTGCTTGCTGGTGGTATACACTCTTTTAACGTGGAAGGTTATAAGTGAGGGGTATCCTTAGAATTTTCTTAGGTTTTGAGAGCATGGATCTTTCATTCTTCAGTCTAGATTTGCCCATTATTAGAAAAGACAAATTATGATATCTGAGAGATAATTTATGTCCTCTGGTGATATATACAATGCTTATATTTTATAGTTGGTGTCTATAACTTAATGCATGAACCAATTTTGAGAATGGCCTATGCTGAGTTATTTTGGTGTTTAGAAAATCACCTTTGTGAAGACTGTGCTCATGGTCTTTTTAATACTTATCCTTCAATCTGTGAAATCACTGAGAAACCATTATTGCCCAATTTAGTGATCTAAGTTATCATTTACCTGTTCTCTGTAGAATTTGGCATTCTCTATGCAAATCTATCATGCCAAGTACATTGAACAACTAGGTGACTCTCAATACATTTATTAACTTTTTCTTAATTTTAAAATGGACAAATAATGTGAAATCATAATCTTGTTTGAAGCTGCTGTATGTGGGTTAAACTTACTGAGTTAAACTTCAGTTAAATTTAAGAATTTTATCTGTATAAATAAATGTGAAACAATATTCACATTAATTAAATTTGAAGAGAAAGAGGCATTGGTACCCTGCCTTTGCCTTATCTTTGATGCTTTATTTTGGGTGGACTGTCTAGCTCTTTAGTGCTTGACCTTCACCTATTATACTCTTTATGAATTTGAATAAGTTGTAAATGTCCTGAGTATAATTTAGTCACTTTTTTACAATGTAAAGAAATAAATAATTGTGGCAGTCATGGAATTTTGATAGCATCTAGTGATTAAATTTAAAAAAATACTATTTCTGAATTTTTCATGGAAAATGTCCCTGATTTAGTACAATTTTGTTATCTTACTATTCTTCTTAACATCTTTAGGAATATATAACTAGTAAATATTGAAAAGAGTAAATGATCAAAATGGTAGCTAAGTATATGATCTTGGAAATCAGACTGCATGGGTTTGAATCCTGTCTCTGACACATAACAGCATGTGTCCTTGGGCACATGACTCAGACTCTCAAGATAATATCTTTTTCCATCTCTCTGGAGGACATAAATCATACCTTTGACCAGTGTCTCTATACTGTATATGAAACCCCCATATTATTAGATTGTTGCAGTATCATATATTTTTTATCAAATAAGCTTGTTTTATTTAGTAATGGCTGCAAAGCATATGGATAGTGATGCAAAGGAGACACCAGGGTATAAAATATTAAGAATGGATAAATTCCAGTACTCTGTGGCAACACTGAAGCTACCTAGAAAAAATTACTTGGGGGGGATGGTAGTGTTCATGGTTTTAGACATTCATTGGGGGTCTTGGAACATATCCCTGGAGATCAGGGGTTGGGGATTCTGTATCATTACTTCTTTGCATGTTTCCAACAGAGGTAGGGACAATGGTGGAATTATTCTGTTGTTAGTACAAGCAACTCTAAGAAAGAAAAATCTTATTTTGTGTATTTGGTTACCCTCATGCAATCTGGAAGTGTAAAAATTATTGCCTTAATCCTTTTGTGAACAAGAGTCCAAATTCTTAATAACAGTATGTAGAAAGGAACTATTAGTACTTAAATTCTGTGAAATGAGTTGTAGCTTATGCAGGTTTTAAAGATATTATCTGAGCCAGGCTCAGTGGCACACACCTGTAATCCCTGTGGCTCAGGCAGCTCAGGCAGAAGGATCACAAGTTCATAGAAAATTTCTGGTACGTTCCTTGGTATGGAACTCGGAGAGAGAAACTTGTCTTCTTTTTGCTTCCTTTCCTTGACTTACACATTAATATTGAAAGTGAAGCAAAAAAATGTTTTGTCCTCTGTGTCCTCCACATGTGTCTCATGCTAGCATGTTAAAGCTATGTAATCTACCATAAGTGTTTGTGACTGCACAGATGCACATCTGTGCATCAGAAAACAACTACACCCATTTGATTTCTCTTTGGACTTTCATAATTAGATGTGATAGTTTTAATTTGATAATTAAATAATGTTGTTCACATATTTTAAAACCTATTTGAGTGTAAAATTATTTGACCTTTGCTGTGTCTCAAGTAAAATAATACTGATTTTTAGTGTATGATTTGTAATGAATATAAATTATCTCACATCAGAGAAATAAAAATCCATGTTTTTCTCTCCAAGTGTAGTAGTTTCAGGTGAAAAATAAATAAGCTGAAATTTGTTTCATACATACTTTTACCCTGATAACATTTTTAACTAAAGAAAATGTTTAAGAAATAGGATTTATTCTTGGGACCTATCTCCTTTGTCTCCTGGTTTTGTTGCTTTACTGTGAATCTTTTCTATTAGAAATTTCTGCTGGTATTGAAGGATTCATTTACCACCAAAAAAGATAAGAGGATGAAAGAAAGACTGTTTAGACCATATGTCTAGAGGTTGTACATGTGAGTGCAGGGTAACCAGCTCAGTCTAGTTTATCCTAAATTGTCTCAGTTTTTACAGTGAATATTTTCTTAGTCCCTAGGCAAACCAATGTGATTGGCCAACCTTCCTGTTTATAGCTCCAGGAGTACAAAACTTGCCTTATTGTAATTGTGTCTTTTCTTTACTACTGTTAAAGCTTCTACATCTTAAAGGAAGTAGAAGAAGTAAAAAAAAATTAAGACTAGCTAACTATCCTATAAATGTTAGGCAAGGCTGAAATATTTTGTGAACAGAACTAAATTTATTTTCATAGCATTTCTCTTAGTAATGTATCATTGTCACTATTAAAAGAACTTGCTGTTGATTCCATTTATAGAACATTATTGAAATATGCAAATTGCAGGTTACTGGGCATTAGTGAAGTAATGGAGTTTCAAAGGTGAGTGGACTATAGAAAGGCAGATCAAAGGAGCCTTGTGGCCATGAAAATTCTCTGCCTTTACTCTGTCACAGCAGCCTTCTGATCAGGTGTCCAGTGTTGATTTTACAGGCTGTTAAAGCTTCAGAAAATTGTGTAAATGGGACACAGAATCTGTGAATTATTACTACTTAAAACTGTGTGTTTGTGAATCTCCAGTTATTCAAGAGCTTAGAGAATGGGAATGGGAGGAGAATCATGATACCTTCTAACACTATTAGAAAACATTTTATTCCAAAAGACTAGATGGTTCCTGAAAGGAAACTCCTGTAGAAACTATTTTTAGCTGTTCTTGGGGGCAGGCAGTGTATTAAGAGCTTTAAGACCTTAGATGACTATTATGGTGACAGCACAGTCTGCTTAATTTCTGTTTGATGCTGTGCACTCCAAGTTCAGCATATCACTATTTCAAAACTGCAGATAATTCTGAGTACTCCTTAGGGATGTAATGCAACTCCCTCAAGCCCTAAAGTGCAGTGAAGTGAACAGGAAGCCCTAGTCAGTACAGTCTGATGATGCAGAACCTGGGCTTAGAGAACAAACCAAGGTTCACATCTCAGCTCCACCTCCTCTTGTTTATATGATCTTTGGCAAATCAGTTATTGTTTTGGGCTTCATTTCTTACATGTACTATGAGATCAGAGAAGTCAGTTTTGTCTCTATCATAGGATTGTTATGAAGAATAAATGGGACATTTAAAGAATGTCATAAGTGCTCTGCAGATGCCAAAATTGCTGCTCTTATTACTGGAAACATGTGTAGTAGTAGTGCACAGAAACCAAGAGATAGATTTCATTTTGCTTTCAACAATTGATTTTTAGAAAGCCTCTTAGCCTTCCATGGCTTTATCATTTTCTGCAGAATCTCAGTATGTCTGAGTAGATGACAGGTCAACAATCTTCCAGTTTCCAATTTCCTGGATAATGAGGTGAACATTTTAGTGTCAATAAAGGCATGGTTAAAAATCACAGGCTTGATTCTTCCAGGCCTCAATTTAAATTTTGCCTCTGCCTCAGTTCTGAGCCATGCATTGCTCACTGCCCATTCATAACTTGTTCCCTCTACTTTCCTACAAGAATGGGGTTTTTTCTCTGAACAGTGTGTGCAAATCACAATTACTACTACTTTTCTACTTCTTTTGTTACTACTACTGCTACTCTACTCAAACTACATACCAAGAGGCAAATATACATTGCCTCACCCTCTGCCTGTCTTGTATTTCTCTAGTAAAATTTTACTGGAGAACATCACTGATTGGTTTACATCTTGGCTGAGATTCTTCTTCAGTTCTATGGGTAGAGTTGAGCAGTTGTGGAAGAGACTATGGAGCCTGTAAAACCTACCTCTTTGCTATCTGGTTCTTTGAGAAACATGTTTGCTGAACCCTCATCTAAGGAAATTATAACAGCTGTGTCCTTCAGCTTCCTGTTTTTCCTCCAACCTGTGAGGATTATATGGCCTGTGTTTCCCTCCTCCCTTTTCCTGTTGGGTTGTATTAAGTTGTTTATAGATGGTATTGGTAAAAAAATCTGTCATTTTGCTGCCACCATTGTTCTGCACCACCCCCACCATCTTACAACCTAGATTGTTAGCCCACAAACTTCCTAGTCAATCATTGGTCAGAATGTTATTATCCCACAAAATTCTACTACCTAAGAATAGCTCCCCCATTCTCTCTCTCAAACACTTGTATTCAGACACTCTACCTCTCTGCTTAATAAAATCTCTTGTGTGTGTTCCCACATCAGGAATGGTTTCTGGGTGCTTTTATTTGTGCCATGATTTGGATGTGCTCTTCTACTGCCAATTAGATGAGTGAATTCCCATCTGTTGTCCCAGACCCTCTGATGCTGGTCTCACATTCCATTCACTGTGACACTTGGTTGCATATTCACCACCAGCTTCAGATTGGTAAGTTTCCCATAGGTCGATTTAAGCACTCCTCTGCTGAAGTGAGACATGACTGTTGGTCTAGTACCCTTGAGGCAGTTGAGGAATAGGGGTTTCACCTGTCATGACTTTTACAATTATGGTTGGCACCCTTAGTTGACCTTATCTGATGGGTGGATCCCCAATTTTTATGGTGGAGATTCCCTTTCTGGGTTGAGGCTCCTCTTTAGTATTTCTCTCAAAATTTCTGCCACCAGGTCCTTAACCCCCTTGCCTTTTTCCTGGCATGCACTGATGGGGGTGACAACTCCCATTATGTGCTGTCTTCTCATCTCCAGTCAACTAGTCTGTGACCTTGGGATGCCTTAGACACTGACTTGGCTCTTTATCAGTCTCCACCATGGGATCTGGGTCCTCCATTCTGGCAGATTTACCAGCTGAGGTTTCTACAAGATAATCTTAATCCTCTTCACCTGGCCTACAGCCACCAAAATTTTATTCAGTTGTGTAATGATATTTGGCCACAGTATCCTTCAGATAATCAATCAAAATGGTCACTTAATGGCATACAACTTCTGTGAGTCTTGCTGTTCCTGCAAACCTGAACACCTTCTTTTGGCTTCTTCTCCCTTCCTAATCCCTCCTCCTTCTCATACTCTGACCCAGAAAATGATCTACCTCCATACTGGTCTCCTGCAGCAGAGGCACCACTGGCCCTTGCTCCTCTGTCTTCTTTGTCCTGCTCTATTTGGACTTCTGCCCTGTCTACCCAGTCCTCCTGCCACGAGGTCTCAAACACATGTTCTAGCTCCCCTGTGGGAGATTGCTGGTGTGGAGGGAGGGTTGAGAGTCCACATTCCTTTCTCCCTCTCTGATCCTTCCCAGATAGAGAAGCATCTAGGCTCCTTCACCTCCAAACTCTGCAAACTTCATTAAGAAATTTCAGTATCTTACATAGTGTTATGATGTTAGATTTTGAAGTTGCCTTTTTCTGTACACCCTAGACTCTCAATCGCAATCTCTGTTTACCTTTAATGTACCAGATGGTGGATCTCAATTAACCTAGAAAATGTTGCTTCAAGGATTTGGCAATAGCCCTCACCTGTTCAGCCAAACCCAAGCTAAGAAATTAACAAGGATTAAAAATCCCAAGGCAGCAATTTCCTTTGCAATGAATGTTATCTAGCAGGCTCAGCGAGGGACCAACAAGAGACTGAAGAAAAAAAAAACTGTCCATTTAAAACTTCTGGGCTGAAAAACAGGAAAATTGTTTTAAGACTCTCACTCGTTTTCTCCATCTCCCTCTTTCTCCCCTCTTTCTCTCTCCTCCCCCTTGTGCCTGTCTTGTTCTCATTCGTATGCTATAATTAATGGCCATTAACAATTTTTCTTCTAGGATTCTTGTTTTTTCTTAAATGGTATATTTTCTGATTCACAATTTTGATCTTAAACACCTTAGGTTAAGTTTTTCTGATGAGTTCTATTTTTTTCAGGATGGATTTTCTTTTTTTATTGTAAACAAATGGGATACATGTTGTTTCTCTGTACATGGTGTAAAGACATACAATTTGGGTAATCATACATTTATACAGGGTAATAGTGTTTGATTCATTCTGTTATTTGTTCTCTCCCCCCACCCCTCCCATCCCCCTTTTCCCTCTATACAGTCTCTCCTTCCTCCATTCTTGCCACCTCTCACCCACATAATGTGTCATCATCTGCTTATAAGTGAGATCATTCATCCTTTGTTTTTTTTTTTAGATTGGTTAATCTCACTTATCATGATATTCTACGATTTCATCCATTTGCCTGCAAAGGCCATAATTTTATTATTCTTTATGGTTGAGTAATATTCCATTGTATATATACACCACAGTTTCTTTATCCATTCATCAATTGATAGACATCTAGGTTGGTTCCACAATATGACTATTGTGAATTGAGAAGCTATGAACATTGATGTGACTGCATCTCTGTACAATGCTGATTTTAAGTCTTTGGGGTATAGAGCAAGGAGTGGAAAAGCTGGGTCAAATGGTGTTTCCATTCCAAGCTTTCTGAGGAACCTCCACACTGTTTTCCAGAGTGGCTGCACTAATTTGCAACACCACCAGCAATGTATCAGTGTACCTTCTTCCCCACATCCTCTACAAAACATATTGTTGCTTGTATTCTTGATAATCACCATTCAAATTGGGGTGAGATGGAATCTTAGGGTAGTTTTGATTTGCATTTCTCTTATAACTAAGGATGTTGAACATTTTTTCATATATATGTTGATTGATGTAGAGCTTCTCCTGTGAAGTATCTGTTCATTTCCTTAGCCCATCTGTTGATTGGATTATTTGCATTCTTGGTGTAGAGTTTTTTGAGTTCTCTATATATTCTGGAAAATAGCGCTCTATATGAAGTATGAGTGGCAAAGATATTCTCCCACTCTGTAGGCTCTCTCTTCATATTGCTGAGAGTTTCCATTGCTGAGAGAAAGCTTTTTAGTTTGAATCTATCCCAGTGGTTGAGTCTAGCTTTTATTTCTTGTGCTATGGGAGTCCTGTTAAGGAAGAGTGATCCTAAGCCAACAAGTTGAGGATTTGGACCTACTTTTTTTTCTATAAGATGCAGGGTCTCTGGTCTGATTCCGAGGTCATTGATCCATTTTGAGTTGAGTTTTGTGCAGGGTGAGAGATAGGGGTTTAATTTCATTCTGCTGCATATGGATATCCAGTTTTCTCAGCACCATTTATTGAAGAGGCTATCTTTTCTCCATTGCATATTTTTGGCCCTTTTGTCTAGTATGAGAAAATTGTATTTATTTGGGTTTGTGTCCATGTCCTCTATTCTGTACCATTGATCTACCTATCTATTTTGGTACCAATACCATGCCTTTTATTTTACTAATGCTTTGTAATAGAGTTGAAGATCTGATATTGCGATACCCCCTGCTTCTCTCTTTCTATTGAGGTTTGCTTTACCTATTCTGGATTTCTTATTCTTCCAGATGAATTTCATAATTGCTTGCTCTATTTCTGTAAGGTACATCATTGGGATTTTAATTGGAATTACATTGAATCTGTATAGCACTTTTGGTAGTATGGCCATTTTGACAATATTAATTCTGCCTATCCTAGAACATGGGAGATCTTTCCATCTTCTAAGGTTCTCTTTAATTTCTTTCTTTAGTGTTCTGTAGTTCTCATTGTAGAGGTCTTTCACCTCTTTTGTTAGATTGATTCCCAAGTATTTTATTTTTTTCGATGCTATTGTGAATGGGGTAGTTTTCCTAACTTCTCTTTCTGAAGATTCCTCACTTATATATAAAAATGCATTAGATTTACAAGCATTGATCTTATATCCTGCTACTTTACTGAATTCACTTATGAGTTCTAACAGTTTTCTGTTGGATTTTCTGGTTCCTCTAAATATATAATCATGTCATCAGCAAATAGAGATAATTTGAGATCTTCTTTTCCTGTTAGTATCACTTTAATTTCTTTGGTCTGTCTAATTGTTCTCACTAGAGTTCCGAAGACATTGTTGAATAGAAATGGAGAAAGAGGGCATCCCTGCCTTGTTTCAGTTTTTATGGGGAATGCTTTCAGTTTTTCACCATTCAGAATGACATTGGCCATGGTTTTACAATAGATAGCCTTTACAATGTTAAGTAATGTTCCCACTATCCCTATTATTTCTAGAGTTTTGAGCATAAATGTATGCTGCATTTTATCAAATGTTTTTCTGCATCTATTGAAATAATCTTGTGATTCCTGACTTTAATTCTGTTGATATGGTGAATTACATTTATTGATTTCTGGATGTTGAACCAACCTTGCATCCCTGGGATAAAATCCACTTGATCGTGGTGCACTATCTTTTTAATATATTTTTGTATGGGATTTGCTAAAATTTTGTTGAGAATTTTTGCATTGATGTTCATTATGAATATTGGTCCTGAAATTTCTTTCCTGGATGTGTCTCTATCTGTTTTAAGTATCAGGGTAATATTGGCTTCATAGAATGAGTTTGTGAATTATCCCTCCTCTTCTATTTCATGTAATACTTTGAGGAGTATTCTAAGAGCTCTTCTTTAAAGGTTTTGTAGAACTCGGCTGAGAACCCATCTGGTCCCAGATTTTTCTTTGTTTGTAGGCTTTTCATGACCTCTTCTATTTCATTGCTTGAAACTGATTTATTTAAGTTGTGTATGTTCTCCTCATTTCAGTTTAGGTAATTCATATGTCTCTAGAAACTTGTTGAGGTCTTCGAGGTTTTCCGTTTTGTTGGATTATAGATTTTCAAAATAGCTTCTAATTATGTTTTGTATTTCACTCGTGGCTGTTGTGGTATTTCCTTATTCATTCGAAATTTTAGTAATTTGAGTTTTCTCCCTCTTTCTCTTTGTTAGTGTGGCTAAGGGTTTATCAATTTTGTTTATTTTTTCAAAGAACCAACTATTTATTTTGTTAATTTTTCCGATTGTTTCTTTTGGTTCAATTTCGTTGATTTTCGGCTCTGATTTTAACTATTTCCTGTCTTCTACTACTTTTGGTGTTGGTCTGCTCTTCTTTTTCTAGGGCTTTGAGCTGTAGTGTTATGTCGTTTATTTGTTGATTTCTTCTTCTTTTGTTCAATGTGCCCCATGAAATAAATCTTCCTCTAAGTACTGCTTTCATAGTGTCCAAGAGATTTTGATATAATGTGTCTTTGTTCTTGTTTACTTCTAAGAATTTTTTTTACTTCCCTCCTGATATCTTCTGTTATCCATTCATCATATAATAGTATATTATTTAATCTCTAGGTATTGGAGAAGTTAGTTTTTTATTCTGTCATTTATTTCTAATTTCAATCCATTATGATCTGATAGAGTACAAGGTAGAATCTCTATCTTCTTATATTTCATAACAGTTGCTTTGTGGCATAAGACATGGTCTATTTTAGAGAAGGATCCATGTGCTGCTGAGAAGAAAGTGTATTTGCTCTTTGTTGGATGGTATATTCTATAAATGTGTGTTAAGCCTAAATTATTGATTTGTTATTGAGATTTATGATTTCTTTATTCAATTTTTGTTTGGAAGATCTGTCCAGTGGCAAGAGAGATGTGTTAAAATCACCTTGTATTATTGTGTTGTGGTCTATTTGATTTCTGGAATTGAGAAAAATTTGTTTGAGGTACATGGATAAGCCACTTTTGGGGTATAGGTAATTATGATTGTTATGTCTGGGTGATTTATGCTTCCCTTAAGCGGTATGAAATTTCCTTCTTTATCCCATCTTACTAACTTTGGTTTGAAGTCCACATTATCTGAAATGAATCTAGATACTCTAATTTTTTCCTGTGTCCATGTAGATGGTATGCTTTTTCCCATCCTTTCACCTTTAGTCTGTGGGTATCTCTTTCTATGAGATGAGTCTCTTGCAGGCAGCATATTGTTGTATCTTTTTTTTTTAAATCCAATCTGTTAGTCTATGTCTTTTGATTGATAATATCAGAGCATTAACATTCAGCATTATTATTGATAAATGATTTGAATTCTGGTCATTTGACTCATTTTTGTTTTTTGACACGACTTGGATTCTCCTTCATTTGGCTATTCCTTTAGTCTACTTCCTCCATTTGCTGATTTGCATCATGGCTTTCCATTTCTATCTCATGAAATATATTGCTGAGAATGTTGTCTAATACTGGCTTTCTTTTTGTAATTTTTTTTAGCTTTTGTTTATCATGGAAGGATCTTATTTCATCGTCAAATCAGAAATTAAGTTTCGCTGGGTATAAGATTCTTGGTTGGCATCCATTTTCTTTCAGGGCTTGATAATGTTGTTCCAGGCCCTTCTAGCTTTTAGGGTCTGGATTGAAAAATCTGCTGATATTCTTATTACTTTCCCCATGAATGTAATTTGATTCTTTTCTCTTGTGGTCTTTAAAATTCTGTCTTTATTTTGTATGTTAGGTATTTTCATAATAATGTGCCTTGGTGTGGGTCTGTTGTAATTTTGTACATTTGGAGACCTATAAGCCTCTTTTAATTGGTTTTCCTTTTCATTCTTCAGATTTGGGGAATTTTCTGATATTATTTTATTGAACAGATTGTTCATTCCTTTGGTTTGTTTCTCCAAGCTTTCCTCAATCCCAATAATTCTTTAATTTGACCTTCTCATGATATCCCATAATTCTTGTAGATTCTGTTCATGATTTCTTACCATGTTTTCTGTTTGGTCAACTTTGTTTTCAAGATCAAATATTTTTCTTCAATATCTGAAATTCTGTCTTCCAGGTGTTCTATCCTATTGTTTATGCTTTCTGTGGAGTTTTTAACTTGGTTTATTGTTTCCTTCATTTCAGGGATTTCTTTTTTTTTCTTTCTATATCTCTAACTCTTTATTGAAATGATCTCTTGCCTCCCATATTTGCTCCTTTAACTGTTGATTGGTGTGATCATTTAATGCCTGCATTTGCTCTTTCATCTCCTCTTTCAATGTCTGCATTTGCTCTTTCATCTCCTCTTTCAATGTCTGCATTTGCTCTTTCATCTCCTCTTTCAGTGCCTGCATTTGCTCTTTCATCTCCTCATTTGCTTTCTGATTGTTTTAATATGTACATTCTGAACTCCCTTTCTGACATTTCTTCTGCTGTGCTGTCATTGGGTTTTATTGATATAGTATCTAGGTTTGTTTGGGATATTTTTTCCCTTGTTTTCTCATATTGATCAGATGTCAGTGGGAATTTGTGATATTGCAGAATTCTTCTATTGGCTTATAGTGTCCCCATACATTTCCAGTGTCTCACCTTCCTGCCTTCAGGAGCCTGAAGTCTTGGAATAACTTGATAATGCAGTGCTTTCAAGGAAAGCTGCCCCTAGCCTGCTACTGGTTCCAGGACTTGTAGCTGGCTCTGTGTGGAAAGGCTCTCACTGGGGGGCCTGCTCCAAGAAGCTAGCCTTGAAAGGCACTTCCCACTGGAGGGAGACATGCTGCTTGGGGAAGTCCCTGGCTGCCCTGTCCTGGTCCCCGAAGCAACCTGTGGGCAGGAACTCACCATGCTGGCTTTGGGACTTGGAGCTTGGTTCTTTGCAGAAAGACTCTCCCTGGGGGGACTGCTCCAAGATGCTGGAGAATCTGGCCCTGTGGGAGGAGCCCAAAGCCAGAATGTGCAGGGCTGCCTGGTGAAGACCCTAGCTACCCTGCCCTATTCTAATAAGCCACCCGAATCCGGCCTGACACTCAGGCAGAGCTTCACCCTATGGGGGAGAGTCTCCCCGTGACTCTATTTTAGTCTGAGTGTCTTAATGCCTCCCCTTCTTGAATCATGGTTTCTGGAGTGACTGGAGATGCAGCCACCCTCTCGTCTGCCATTTTGGATTGTCCTTTGGAAAAAGCCTGTCACTGGGGGTGGTGCGGGGGGGGGGGCAGGTGCACCAGGAGAGATTTCTGACTGCCTTGCCCTGGTCCCAGAGGCTGCTTGCAGGCCGGAGGTCTCCGCTGGCTTGGGGACTTGTGGCTGGCTCTGTGTAGAAAAGCTCTTACTGCGCGGTCTGCTCCGAGATGCTAGCCTGGAAAGGCGCTTCCTGCTGGAGGGGTTCGGCCTACTTGGGGAAGTCCCTGGCTGCTCTGTCCTGGTCCCTGAAGCAATCTGCGGGCAGGAACTTGCCGCGCTGATTCAGGGACTTGAAGCTTGGTTCTGTGCAGAAAGGCTCTCACTGGGGGGCCTGCTCTGAGATGCTGGAGAATCTCTTCTAATGCCTTTTATAGGATTATACAGCTCCAGTATTTTTTCCTCATATACGTGGCCACACTAAGATATCTGGACAACTCACTGAAGAAAATGGTCATACTGATGCTGCTATAAAATCACTTTATCCTCTCTTTTCAGATGCCATGGTATCACACACATTTTTCATCAAAATGTTTATGTTTTTTAATGAAATCCTTTTCTGTTTCCTCTTAACAGGCCCATATCATTGTTAATAATTTCTCTCATTTTAAACCCTTTTGTTTCCCCACTTGGGAAATGGTTAACCCTCGAGGTTTATATTATAATGCCCTTTGGCAAATAAATATAACTCATTTTCTTCCTTTTCACCCCTATTTATTTTACATGTTACCGCAGATACATCCCCAGGTCTTATAAGGGCCAGTGCACATTGTTCAGAGAAGGTCTCAGCCCTTTTCTCTCATGTGCTCTTTGTGCTGCCACCGTGAGAAAACCTCATCATTTAAAAACTGAGAATGCCCCTTCTTATACTCCTAGTTACTTTGCTAAGTTTTGTAATCAATGGAATATAATTTTAAACCATGGAAATCCTCACAATCCCACTGGGAGGGCTTTAGTAGAATGTGCACATCATACACTTAAAATGTGCCTTTTAAGAGAAAACAAAAAAGGGAACATAGACTTTCTCATGTTAATAATGCTCTCAATATTGCCTTGTTCACAAGAAATGCTCTTACTGTGCAGTATGAAGATAATACACATCATTTGTCTTCTGTCTTGGACAGGTACATTTCCTCTAAGAAACCCCTACCAAATATTTAGGTAATATACCAAGTTCAACCCAATGAATCAGCATCTCCAACTACACCCACCTGCCTAGAGTCACTACTCAGTTAATCCCATCTGTGATTAATTCACTGATTAGGTTAAGGCAATAGCACAATCATTTCTCCTCTGAGATTTCATGCATTGTTTCACATGTGAATATTTTTGGGGCCACCACATTTAAACCATAAACACATGTAATTACTGTTTTTCTTTTTTAACATGTAAATTGGGGATTCACTCTTGTGAGGTGCCATACAGAGACCAAGACCCAAACTCACTCTGGCTTCTCCCCACTGGTGTAGATCATGATTGCTATCTTAAAATCCTTTCATGATTACATTAGTGGGAAAATCTATAGGCACACTAGGAAATATACATCATATTTAATTTAGAACAGTAGTGAACTATATTGTGTATGCTATATTTCCCTGGTTTACATTTTAGTTTCTAGGCCAGTGCAGTGCACCTGCCTGTAATCCAGCTGCATGGAAGGGTGTAGCAGGAGGATATCAAGTTCAAAGCCAGCCTGAGCAATAACAAAGACCTAAGTAACTCAGTGAGACCCTGTTTCTGAATAAAATACAAAACAGGACTGTGGATGTGGTGCAGTGGTCAACTGTCCCTGAATTCAATCCCTGGTACCAAAGGAAAAAAAAAAAATTTGCAGGTTGCAGGTTCAAACACTGTATCACACAAAAATATTTTTGGATTCTATTTTTTGTAATTAATTTTGTATAACTTATGAATCATTGGAATAAAATGACTTACTTTCAATGTGAATTTTTTTATAGAATGAATATCACACAATATCCATTCTTCTCTTATTCATATGTTTCCACAGGTACAATGTAACTTTATTTCCATTGGTTATTTTCCCATTAGAAAACTTGGGTCATATTTTAACTTTTCCCATTAGTAATCACAGTTTGCCTTAAGTAAGGGCTGCACTGAAGACCCCTATCAACATTGAATGAGTTTCACCCCAAGTTCCCCAGCATAGGTAGATATCAAATCTTAAAATTTCTGACAATCTTGGAGAGAAAAATGTCCAGGTTTTTTCCCTATAGTCTGCAAGTAAAAAAGTCTATGATATTTATCTTTACTTTTTTATTTTTAAAATAATTGCATATTCACAGTCATTGCAAGGAATATCCAGAGCAGTCCCATGAACCTTTCTCTGGCTTTTTTCTGTGTTCATGTCATGCATAACTAGATCACAATTTCAACAAGAGGAAACTGTAATAGATAAGATCCATGGAGCTCATGCAGTTTTCACAGCTTACACTCATATTTGTGTTTGTGCTGGGTAGTGAAATGTGTTGTGATGGGTTGACATATTTGACTCCATGGAAATGTTATAAGCCAGGCTACATGGGCAATGACTAAAGAGACTCCATTTTACCTTGAGACTCCATGTTATATAGGAAGGGCTTCCCCCATGGCCCTGCATCTGCCCATCAACAGTTGCTTAGCATGACATGTTTGGCAACATAAAATAGCAATTCTTAACTTGTGCCCCACAACAGTGTGTGTGGTGCTGGGCAAGTTTATCCCTTCTACAGCCTGAATCACCCATGATCAAGCTATTCACATGAACCACCACCAGGAGTCCCCCAGATGTGTACCTATTACAACCAAACTGCTTCCTTCTCCATCCCTGACCCCACTACCACTGCAAGAAAGGCATATGGGGGCTGGGCTTAGCTCATGGCAGAGTGTGTGCCAAGCAGGGTCCAGGCCAGGGTCCCATCCCTGTTCTACATGAGAAAGCAGTCATATGATAGGCACCACATGACTCTGGTTTTCCACTCAGCATAAGACACTGGAGGCTCCTCAATGCTGGGTGCATCCATAACCCACTAGGCTTTATGCTCAGCAGTACCATGCTATGTCATAAAGACCACAGCTATTGTAGCTTCTCAGTCCCTAAAGGACACTTGAGTTGGTTCCTGAATTTGGCTGCTGTGGATAAAGCTTCTATGAACATTCATACACAAATTTGAGTGAGAAGCTTCCATTGTTCTGAGACAATTGTCCAACGAAATGTTTGCTTGACAGCATGATGAATTGGTTATTCAAGTGGTTATTTCCCCTTAACAAAATATTTTGCCAATCAAATTTTTAATTTCGATGTCAGATAATGTTTTTTTTTTGAATCTTACAGATTGTTCTATAAAACAATTTTCTGTCATCTTTATGGGGTATAATTCCAGATATTTCAATTTATTTTCACATATATGAGTTTCACCAAATATAATTTGTATTCCACATTGATTTTAGAACTGATTTAGCAAGTATTTTCATTTTCCATTGTTTTCTTTGACAATTGTTTTTAGTTTTGTTTAGAATTATTTGATCTCCATCTCATTCTCTCTATACCACATATTAAACATATATTTACATAAAATATTAACATGTCCTTGTAGATTTGTTTTTATATCCATGTATTTCATAAATGTGATTCTCAAATACATGATGTTGTGTGATTTCATGTATCTTCACTTAGATATATTGCCTCCTACATCATTGAATCACATTTTATTTTCTATATCTAATTTGTAATTAAAGTGTATCAATTATCAACACATATTGAACATCTTCTCTGTGCTTTCTCCACAAGCCTCTGTAATTCATTCTGTGTTCTGAGGGACTGTTCTTGAATTCCTACCTCTTCCTTTCTGTCTGGTCCTGTAGCTGGGAACCTTGTGTCCCTCTGCTCACGTTTCTCCCTGCGTTATAATAATCTCTTAGGTCTTGCTTTTGTTTCCTTTTAGTCCACACCTGGAGCTGGAGGCAGTCACTCTTCAGGGCATTTTTTGCTCAGTGTTTCATCTGTAACTCTGAATGTCCTATGGGTTTATGTCTTTTTATTCATGATTTTGCAGGAAACACCTTTCTTTTGTTGGAGGGCATTCTTCTCTAGAGTGATCTAGCTTTCTCTAAGCTCCTTCCCCACATGCCCTTCTGCACCCTGGCATATGCATAGGCTGCAGTACATTTCACTCCCCTGACTTGCCTTGATGGGGTTGCTCTGTTAGTCTTCTATTTTCCAAGAGACCACATAGTGGATTCTCCTTCCCTCCTCCAAGCACACCTGGCCTCCTATTATCAACTCCTCCCCACATATCTGGACACACCCTGGATTGATTCAGAGACTGTGGACTTGCAGCTGCACTGAGCAGATCATTCCATCCCTGGGTTGTGGATTGGTGCTGGGGCGCCTGGCTCTCCTTGCAGTGCTTGACAGAGTTCCACTGAAGGATGATTGCAGAGACTCATCCTAAAAGGATTGCATGCCAGATGTATGCCTCCCTTGTTGGATGTTATTCTGTGGAGTTTTCCTAATAATATATTACTCACTTCAGTCTGAGGATCTTGCTAGAGGTGATGGGAATAATTCTACAAATTTCCAGAAAAACATCATGGAGACAAAACACATGTTGAAACCCTGTGATGTTAACCTCACTACAGAAGAATGTTTTTAATATGTTAAAAATTAAACACTGCATTACTGGTACATCCAGAACCTGTTGGGGCACAGAAAATTATAGATAACAATGTTTCCCCAAGTTCTAAGCACAAAGCACCTCCCACAGTAGCTACTAGATATAGACCAGCTTATTTTATCAATGGCAAGCCCTGGTACCCCACTAAAGGGAAGCCCTTAGAGAAGGTAGATATAGATCTCCCCCTGTCTCCTACAGGGTGGTTTAATCCAGATGATGGTTTGTTTATGTGTGGTGGTAAGGTAAAAGAACAAGGTTCCACAACATTCCTTCCTTCCTACAAAGAATAGGTCACCCCTATAATAATCATTGGTACACAATGCCCTGTTCTGGGAAAAAGAGCTACATAAGGCAAGGTAATCTATTCAGTAAAAAAACTTGGCCACGAGAACCACTGTGACTGCTGCCCTCCTGTAACCCTGAACTCAACAATTTAGATATTAACCAGACGGACCTGGTAGAGCTGTTCACATGACATTATTTGTCTATTGCTTTACTGCAAAAATAATACAAATAGTCTTAGGTCATATAGAGTTTAGATATTAAGGAAATAAACATTGTATTACCTCATTGATATGTATATTCTTAAAATAATTGTGATTAGGTAAGGATAATCTGTAAGGTTACAGTTTTCTCATAATCTTTTGGTAAAAATAATTTCTGCCTATGCTTTGGAAACTTCGTTGATTTTATTAATCACAAGCCTGTCATCAAAGCCTGAAAAAAATGTATATAAACCCAGCCTTCCCTAGAATAAAGTGAGATTGATTGCACCAGAACTAGAGTCTGTGTCTTTCATTCTCCATCCATCACTGACGCTGTCTCCCTGGACCCCGTTTATCAGTGTGGAACCCATGGACTCCTGCTAGGGCTGGACCCTGGCAGATTGAGTGATGAATAAGGTGCTGGACTGTGGAATATCAAGGTTGTGGAGTTTATCTCTGATGTGCTTCATGGAATCCTCTCAGTGCCTTCCCACACAGATTGCTCTGAAAAGTGGGGAAACTCTTTTCTACAACCACCTGCCTTTGAATTCCACCTCTTCTGCTCTATCCCTCGTCCATCACTGCAGAGTGGCAGAGTCCAGGGACTCTTTCAGCTAACCTTGTCATCAAAGGGTAGGGCCTTCCACTGGGCCTGTGTGGAAATTTTTCTCCTGGCTCCTCTGAGATCTTTGATCTGTCTCACTAGGCTACTAATTGGAGGTGGCCTGTTGTGCAGATAGGTGCTTGACACCATTGATACCACCATTTATTGGTGATGATTTCTGCTTCCTCACATGTTGAAGTTAATAAAAGAGGCACAAAAAGGCAGGCATATTAAGCAGGTTTTATTTAAAAGTAGTAACACAGACTTCTCCTGGGAGGGAGGGGGGGGCATAGTTGATGTTCTAGAATTCCAAGATGTGAGTGCACACTGCATTTTTAGAGGTTAGAATCTCCATTGTTCTCCTGTTCTCTTCCCCCTTATCTTTCTCCTTCCTTCCTACATGACCAGACTCAGGAGATGACTGAGATTGCAAAAAGAAGAGAAGCAGATGGGCAGAATGAAAGGACCAAAGGGGTCTGGGGACACTAATTAGCATTTCCCTGCCTATATCTGTTTGGGAGGGATAGTTAGACAAGTAAACTTATGATCAAAAAGGCTCTGGAGAAACTGACATTCTAATCTCCCAGAGGTGGTATCCAACTTCCCAGACTTAGGTGGCCTCCAATCCTTGATTCCACAAGATTCAAGAATTGTTCTCAATTCTAGCTTCACCAGCAATCTTGAAGTTTGAGACTACTGGCTAATGTTCTCTGTTAATAAAGAACCAACTCCACTGTGCCCATTACCTTCCAGAAGTCTGAAGATGGGTAAGCATGATTTGATTATTAAGGAAAAGCCTGATGTTGCTTACTTTCCATTAAAACCTGCAGCACTAGCCCAATTCCATAGTCTTCACTCCTGTAACATTTTTGTTTAAAAAGAATCATATTAATTTCTAAATTTGTAACCCACAGATATGTCTGTCTACATATCAAGCTGCATTATTGGAGTATATTTCTCCCAGTCCATGGTAAACCATCACACACTCAGTGGCCTAAACCCCTACACATTTAAAGTGCCTATCTCTGTTAATCAGAGATGTGGGTAGGCCTCAGTGTGTCCCCTCCTCAGGGCTTCCTTGGCTACACTCTCATGCAGAGACTTGTAGAATCTCCTCCCAAGTCCTTTCAGATTTTTGGCAGAATCTTTTCTTCACAGCTGTAAGAACAATGGTCCTGGCTTTTGGTTATCCAAGATTCTCCAAAAGATCATGGCCCAAGTAAAGTTCACAGACTGAAGATTCTAATCACTTGAGATACTCAGTAATTAAATCAGTCAAGGAGTTTTCTGGATAATAGGGGAAGTTTGGTTGCTTTTAAGTTAAGTCCATCCTGGATGATTACCCTTTAATCCACTCAATATCGGATATTCTAACTACATATGAAAAGTCTGTATACTTTTGCAACATTGTTAGGGCTTGAAGTAAAACAGAGCTTCAACTACCCTCAAGAGGAGGCTTTGTGCAGTTGGTGAACACCAGCGATATGTATCCTGGGACCATCTGGGGTTCTCCACCTGAACCATCATAGTATTGATGGTTTTGTTCGTCTTCTTCCTGTGTCTGGCCACTGGCCCCTGCACTAAGGTGTCCCATCTGGGAGCTTCACCTCATAAGGTGTCTGAGCATCACAGCACATAGTAACCTCAGGTGGGGTCCTCACTCAAGCTTCTGCTGTTTCTTCCCATGTGAATAAATGGACAAGATGCCCTCTTTCAACAGGGTAATTTCTTTTTAACCAGGGAATGAACCCAGAGGTGGTTAGTCACTAAGCCACATACCCAAAAATTCTTTATTTTTTATTTAGATACTGATTGGTAAGTTACTCAGGACCTCATTCCATTGCTGAGTCTGGTTTGAACTTGTGATCACCTGCCTTAACCCCCTTAACTGCTGTGATTACTAACGTGCACCACTGTACCTGGCAAAGTAGAAATTTTTAAATTAATAAATAAATGCACTTGAAAATATAAATTTGTAATTTACAATACTGGTAGTAATCCCAAAACTATCTAAATCAATTATATAACACTTATGAAACAAAAAGGAACCACTAGAGAAACCCAGATCAAGCACAAGTAAGAAAATGACATAGAGTAGTAGATTGATCAATGAAATAAAAACCATAAAATCACTGAAACCAAAAGTTGTTTTCTTGGAATAATTAAGAACATTGGAGATCCTTACAGAGACTCAAAAAGAACAAAGAGAAAAGGCAGAGATGACCAAAGTTAGTGTCATAATCACTTACTAGTCTAGAGAAATTTTAAAAGGATGAAAGAGAATATGATGACATTATGCCATTATGTCATTATGAAAAAAGATAGTAGAATGGATTGGGCATGATTTGCTAAGTTCATATGTGAATACACCAACCATGTGATTCCACATCATGTATGACCACAAGAATGGGAAGTTATACTCCCTGCATGCACAATATGTGAAAATAAGATTTACTGTCATATGAAATGATAAAGAACAAAGCAAATAAAAGGAAGAACTTGCCAACATGTGCTATGTGGACAGTTGTGCCTAAGACCATAGTCAAGGCCCTGGTAGAAAGAAAAACTGAGTACCATTAGACCTTATCTCCTGGTTCTCACAGCAGGGACGCTGAGGTTGTCCCTGGGAGAATTCCTCCATCAGAGAGGCCCTGATGCAGCCCCCTCCACCCTGAGGAAGCTCTGGAGGTACCTTCAGGCTTCCTCCTGGTCTCTGCATCTCTGCAACATAGATGAGAATGGGAGACAAATTTGCTGTAAGACAGGATAAATCTTGTCACTACCTTGCCTTGATAAGACTCGCATAAACATTCTGACCCCAGGGCTGTCACTCACTTTTTGATAATAAAAAACATCATTTATGTAAACACTATGCTCCACATTCCCAGAGAGAAATGTGACTTCAAGCTTAAACCCACAGTAACTGGGCAGTGTTCCTATTGAGGATAAATGATTATGCCTTTAAACTGCTGTTCCTCAGTATAAGTCTGTCTTCAGCTTCCCAAAGTCCAGAGTCCTGTTAAAATCAGCCTGGGATGGAGTGCTGCAGAAATTGTCGTTGGAATGTGCAGAGAGCTGAGTTTCCTTCATCTGCACAGTGTCCATGCTGGGCTCATTAGTGGTGGTTTCAATCTCTGCATGCAATCCCTGCTGGATTCATGACAACATCCCTGAAGATATTCAGTTTCAGCTCACACTGGATTTCAGTCATCTGAGCAGGTCATGAGGGATGGGAAAGTTATTGTAGCCACTGGTCAGGAGAGAGGAGGCAGGGTTTGGGAGAGGACACTCTGATGGACAGCCCATGTGGTCAACCTTGTCAAGTCTTTTTCACAGAGGACACTGACTAGCTACAGACAGGAGCACAGTGCCAGCATGACTTTCCTTGTTAATTTTGTCAAATGAAGCCCAGAAACAAAGTAAGAATCTGGACCAGGAGCTCAGGAAAACAATCAGAATCCTGCATTTTTAGACCACTTAACTTCTGCAGTAGAAGGACCATGTGGTCTATAAGCCAGGGTTGCTTAGCCCACCCTGGTGATTTGCATGTTTCTTCCTCAGAAACAACAGAACTCTGCTCCAATTTAAGGGGTGCCCTAGGGAAAGAGGTGAGCTCAGGCACACAATGGACCTTCAGGCTCAAATGCTCATGTCACAGGTAAGAAAGAAACCTCACATCCAACCTCAACTTTCCCATATGAGTTAGTTTGAGTCTAACATAATGTAGAAACAAATGGAGACTTGTTTAAGACTGCTTTCAAAAAGTAAAATAAGGGCAAGGAGTAAACCACTTGCATGAGAAACTTAGTGGTCTGGCAGTGCCCCTGTTCAAGGACAGATAAGCTCTCTGTTTGAGAACATTAAGAAACTTAAAGATATTTGGTTTCTGCTGTCAAGGCCTGGCTCATGGCCAGATCCAGGTCTGGAGACCAAATGTACTGATGGCACTGAGGCTACTGGCTCCAGACAATAACTTTATATGTTTACACCAGTATATTTAAGAGTGATGAGAACTCAAAGGTAACAAGATGGCTTTCTTTGGTTATGTAAGCTGTAAAATACCTGTGATGTCTCTCTGGTGCTGAGTTGGAATGCTACCAGGGACAGTTTTCATTTTGTATATACTTTATATGTCTTAATAAATACTATCATTTTATATATGGTGGTACCTATTTTAAATTTATTTTTATTATAAACAAATGGGATACATGTTGATGCTCTGTTTGTACATGGAGTAATGGCATACCATTTGTGTAATCATACATTTACATAGGGTAATGGTGTTTGATTCATTCTGTTATTCTTCCCTTCTCCTTCCACATTTTCCACCCCTCCTTTCCCTCTATACAGTCCCTCCTTCCTTCAATCTTGCCCCCTTCCCCCATTATGTGTCTTCATCTGCGTATCAGCGAGATCATTCTTCTTTTGTTCTGTAAAGATTGGCTTATCTCACTTAGCATGATATTCTCAAATTATCTCACTTAGCATGATATTCTCAAATTTCACACATTTTACTGGAAATGCCATAATTTTATTATTCTTTATAACTGAGTAATATTCCATTGTATATATGTATACCACAGTTTCTTTATCCATTCATCAAATGAAGGACATCTAGGTTGGTTCCACAATCTGGCTATTGTGAATTGAGCAGTATGAATATTGATGTGCCTGCATCTTTGTAGTATTCTGCTTTTAAGTCTTTGGGTATAGGCTAAGAAGTGTGATAGCTGGGTCAAATTGTGGTTCCATTCCAAGTTTTCTGAGGAATCTCCACACTGCTTTCCAGAGTGGCTTCACTAATTCGCAACCCCAACAGAAATGTATGAGTGTACCTTTTCCCCCACATCCTCACCAACACCTATTGTTGCTTGTGTTCTTGACAATCACCATTCTAATTGGGGTGAAATGGAATTTGAGGGTAGTTTGAATTTGCATTTCTCTTATTACTAGAGAAGTTGAACATTTTTTCATATGTCTGTTGATCGCTTGTAGATCTTCTGTGAAGTGTCTGTTCATTTCCTTAGCCCATTTGATGATTGGATTATTTGTATTCTTGGGGTGCAGTTTTTGAGTTCTTTATACATTCTGGAGATTAGTGCTCTATCTGAAGTATGGGTGGCACAGATTTTCTCCCACTCTGTAGGCTCTCTCTTCACATTGCTGATAGTTTCCTTTGCTGAGAGAAAGCTTTTCAGTTTGAATCTATCCCAGTTATTCATTCTTGCTTTTATTTCTTGTGTTATGGGAGTCCTGTTAAGGACGTCTCATCCTGAGCGGACATGTTGAAGATTTGGACCTACATTTTCTTCTATAAGATGAAGAATCTCTGGTCTGATTCCGAGGTTCTTGATCCACTTTGAGTTGAGCTTTGTGCAGGATGAGATATAGGGTTTTAGTTTTATTCTGATGCATATGGATTTCCAGTTTTCCCAGCACCATTTGTTGAAGAGGCTATCTTTTCTCCATTGCATATTTTTGGCACCTTTGTCTAGTATGAAAAAATTGTATTTATTTGGGTTTGTGTCCATGTCTTTTTCAGTACTATTGATCTACCTGTCTCTTTTGGAACCAATACAATGCCATTTTTGTTAAATGGCATTGCTGTGTAGTATAGTTGAATATCTAGTATTGCGATACCCTCTGCTTCACTCTTACTGCTAAGAATTGCTTTAGCTATTCTGGGTTTCTTATTCTTCCAGAAGAATTTCATGATTGCTTGCTCTATTTCTGTAAGATTCATCATTGGGATTTTAATTGGAATTGCATTGAATCTGTATAGCACTTTTGGTAGTACGCCATTTTGAAAATATTAATTCTGCCTATCCAAGAACATGGGAGATCTTTCCATCTTCTAAGGTTTTCTTTCTTTCTTTAGTGTTCTGTATTTGTCATTGTAGAGGTCTTTCACCTCTTTTGTTAGATTGATTCCCAAGTATTTTATATTTTGTTTGAAGCTATCGTGAGTGAGGTAGTTTTCTTAACTTCTCTTTCTGAAGACTCATCACTTATTATTAAAATGCATTGGATTGATGAGCATTGATATTATATCCAGCTACGTTAATGAATTCACTTATGAGTTCTAAAAGTTTTCTGGTGGAATTTCCCGGTTCCTCTACATATATAATGATGTCATCAGTAAATAGGGATAGTTTGAGTTCTTCTTTTCCTATTCGTATCCCTTTAATTTCTTTAGTCAGTCTAATTGCTCTGGCTGGAGTTTCAAGGACAATATTGAATAGAAGTGGTGAAAGAGGGCATTCCTGCCTTGTTCCAGTTTTTAGGGTGAATGCTTTCAGTTTTTCACCATTTAGAATGATATTGGCTATGAGTTTAGCAAAATGGCCTTTACAATGTTAAGGAATGATCCCACTATCCTTATTTTTTCTAGTGTTTTGAGCATAAAGTGATGGTGTATTTTATCAAATGCTTTTTTTAAATCTATCAAAATAATCATGTGATTCTTGACTTTAAGTCTGTTGATATGATGAATTACATTTATTGATTTCCAAATGTTGAACCAACCTTGCATCCTTGGGATAAAACCCACTTGTTTGGGGTACACTGTCTTTTAAATATATTTTTGTATGTGATTTGCTAAAATTTTGTTGAGAAATTTTGCATCGATGTTCATTAAGGATATTGGTCTGAAATTTTCTTTCCTCGATGTTTCTCTGTCTGGTTTAGAAGACAAAATATTTAATCTTGAAAACGAAGTAGATCAAACAGAGAAGATGGTAAGAAATCATGAACAGAATCTACCAGACTATGGGATATCATGAAAAGACCAAATTTGAGATTTAAATTAAATTAAATTTGGTTTAGATGTGTCTGGGTGATATTGACTTCATAGAATGAGTTTTGGAGCATTTCCTCCTCTTCTATTTCGTGGAATACTTTGAGGAGTATTAGAAGGAGCTCTTCATTAAATGTTTTGTCAAACTCATCTGAGAACACATCTGGTCTCGGACTTTTCTTTGTTGGTAGGCTTTTCATAACTTCTTCTATTTCATTATTTGAAATTGATCTATTTAGGTTGTGCATGTCTATGTCCTCCTGGTTCAGTTTAGGTAACTCATATGTCTCTAGAAACCTGTTGATGTTTTCAAAATTTTGTGATTTGTTGGACTATAGATTTTCAAAATAGCTTCTAATTATATTTTGTATTTCACTCGTGTCTGTAATGATATTTCCTTGTTCTTTCCAAATTTTAGTAATTTGAGTTTTCTCTCTCCTTCTCTTTGTTAGTATGACTAAGGGTTTATCAATTTTGTTTATTTTTTCATCAAAACAACTATTTATATTGTTAATTTTTTCTATTTTTTGCTTTGTTTCAATTTCATTGATTTCAGCTCTAATTTTAACTATTTCCTGTTTTTTACTACTTTTGGTGTTGATCTGTTCTCTTTCTAGGACTTTAAGGTGTAGTGATAAGTCATGTATTTGTTGATTTTATTCTTTTATTAAATATGCTCCATGAAATAAATCTTCCTCTAAGTACTGCTTTCATAGTGTCCCAGAGATTTTGATATGATGTGCCTTTGTTCTTGTTTACTTCTAAGAATTTTTGTTTCCTTCCTGATGTCTTCCATTATCCATTCATCATATATAGCATATTATTTAACCTCCAGGTGTTGGAGTAGTTTCTGTTTTTATTCTTCATTTATTTCTAATTTTAATCCATTATGATCTGATAGAATACAAGGTAGTATCTCTATCTTTTTGTTTTTGCTAACAGTAGCTTTGTGGCATAAAATATGGTCAATTTTAGAGAAGGATCCTTGTGATGCTGAGAAGATGGTATATTCGCTCTTTGTTGGATGGTAACAAATTACTGATTATGTCTAAATTACTGATTGTGTTATTGAGATCTATGGTTTCTTTATTCAGTTTTTGTTTGGAAGATCTGTCCAGTTGTGAGAGAATTGTGTTAAAATCACCTAGTATTATTGTGTTGTGGTCTATTGGGTTTCTGGAAATGTGAAGGATTTGTTTGACATACATGGATGAGCCAATATTTGGGGCATAGATATTTATAATTGTTATGTCTTGATGATTTATGTTTCCCTTAAGCAGTATGTAATGTCCTTCTTTATCCCTTATGACTAACTTTGGCTTGAAGTCCGCATTATTTGATATGAGGATGGATACTCAAACTTTTTTGCTGTATCCATGTGCATGATATATTTTTTTTCCATTCTTTCACCTTTCGTCTGTGGTTATCTCTTTCTATGACATGAGTCTCTTGCAGGCAGCATATTGTTGGGTCTTTCTTTTTAATCCAATCTGCCGGTCTATGTGTTTCGATTGATGAGTTCAGTCCATTAATATTTGGTGTTATTATTGAAATATGATTTGTATATTCAGTCATTTGGCTCATTTTTGTTTTTTGACACTACTTGGTTTCTCCTTCTTTGGCTATTCCTTTAGGCTAGTTCATTCCTTTGCTGATTTTCAACATTGTTTTTCACCTCTTCTTCATGGAATATTTTGCTAAGATTGTTCTATAATGACAGCTTTCTTTTTGTAAATTTTTTTAGTTTTTTTTTTCATCATGGAATGATTTTATTTCATCATCAAATCTGAAGATAAATTTTGCTGGGTATAAGATTCTTGGTTGGCATCCATTTACTTTCAGGGCTTGTGATATATTTTTCCAGGCCCTTCTAGCTTTTGGGGTCTGGATTGTAAAAGCTGCTGATATCCTTATTGGTTTTCCCCTGAATGTAATTTGATTCTTTTCTCTTGCAGCTTTTAAAATTCTGTCTTTATTTTGTATTTTAGATATTTTCATAATAATATGACTTGGTGTGTGTCTGTTGTAATTTTGTGTGTGTATTTGGAGTTTTGTAAGCCTCTTGTACTTGATTTTGCATTTCATTCTTCAGATTTGGGAATTTTATGATATTATTTCATTGAATAGATTGTTCATTCCTTTGATTAGTTTCTCTGTGCCTTCCTCAATCTCAATAATTCTCAAATTTGGCCTTTTCATGATATTCCATAGTTCTTGTAGATTCTGTTCATGATTTCTTACCATCTTCTCTGTTTGATCAACCTCATTTTCAAGATTAAATATTTTGTCTTCAATGTCTGAAGTTCTGTTTTCCAGGTATTCTATTCTATTGGTTATGCTTCCTATGGAGTTTTTAACTTGGTTTATTGTTTCCTTCATTTCAATGATTTCTGCTTTTTTTTTTTTCAGTATCTCTAACTCTTTATTGAAATGCTATTTTGCTTTCTGTATTTGCTCTTTTAATTATTGATTGGTTTGATCATTTAATGCCTGCATTTGCTCTTTCATCTCATCCGTCAATGCCTGCATTTGATCTTTCATCTCCTCGTTTTCTTCTCTGATTGTTTTAATTAGGTACATTCTGTACTCTCTGACATTTTTTCTGCTGTGCTGTCATTGGTTTTTTTTGATATAGCAGCAAGGTTTGTTTGGTACACTTTCTTCCCTTGTTTTCTCATACTGGTCAGATATCAGTGGAACCCTGAGATATTGAGGATTTCTTCTATTAGCTTATAGTGTCCCTGTAGATTTCCAGTATATCACTTCCTCACCTTCAGTAGCCTGAAGTATTCGAGGAACTTGATAATGCAGTGCTTCCAAAAAAAGCTGCCCCTGACCTGCCCCTGGGTGCAGGATTGGGGGTTGGGTGTGTGCAGAAAGCCTCTCTCTGGGCATTTCTGCTTCGAGAAGCTGGCTGTGGGCCAGGCCTGCCACTAGATGGAGCTGGGCTTCTTGGAAAAGCCTCTCGCCACCCTGCCCTCGTCCCAGAAGCTGTCTGAGGACTGGGACGCACTGCTGGGTGTGAGACTGGGCACTGGATGTGCTCCAGAAGCCTCTCATTAGGCAGGTCTGCTCGGAGAAGCTGGCTGTAATGGTCCTGCTGCCAGATGGAGCTGGGGTGCTCAGGAGAGCCTCTCACCACCCTGCCCTGGTCCCAGTCTGCTGCCTGGGTCAAGCTTCACCCAGTTGGAGCAAATCACACAGTAACTCTGAGGTGGTCCAAGTCTCTCAATCCCTCCCCTTCTTGAATCTTGAATTCTGGAGCAACAGGAGATGCAGTCACCCTCTATATACCATCTTGGAAATCTCATGGTGGTACATTTAGCAGATCAATACATATAAATTTTGTTTGTGCACAGCAATGGAAAGTATGTTCCCAAATTAGCATAGTCAGCAGGATCCATTTGAGTGCCAAAGCAATACCATTGTTTAAGAAAAAGGACAGGGTTAGATGTGTCATATGTGATATTCCCAGATGGAAAGATGATCATTGAGGATGGGTTCTGTTATCCACATATCAGAAAAAGTGCTTGTAGTCACAAGATCTATTTCAGAAAAAAAACTAGCTATGGAAAGGAGCTTACTGAACTACAAAGTAAATTGACTATACTACATATCAGAATTTTATTTTGGTAGATCAGGCTCAACATTATCAGAATGTAGCTGAGAAGGTTGCAGTGCAGTGTGCTAAATATAAATATAAAAAACAGAAGGGTAAGATAAATGTGAAGAAAGTTCATGCCATAATCGTTACTGTAAAGGCTGATTGGGATCATGATAAATGGGATGGGGATAATTGGGATGATACTGAGGATGATGTGAACTGGGATCCTTTGGGTGATGAAGCTCATAAAGACGATGAGCAGAAATATCCTCCAGTTTTGCAGGCAAAACCCTTATGAAGGAGACATGGAAATGGTATGTAGAAAATTGAGTCAAAGCAATACCTGCAGGTATTTTAAAATTGCATGAACTTAGAACAAATTTTCCTTATGAATAATTACACAAAGTATCTAGTAAAGAACTTATATAAAAATCTCCTGTTAAATATAATGAAGGATATGATAAATTAACACCTACACAACAAGACATGCATGGTTTACAGCCAAATATATAGAAAATGAATGTTATTGGAGGGCCGTAACTTTTAACCCATCTAATAAAATATATTAGTAAAACAGGGTAAGGAACAAAGTAGTCAATATGCTGAATTATGTGCAGTATTCCTGGCTTTACAATATGAAGAGGAAAAGGAATGTCATTAGTTTACAAATTCCTGGGCTACAGCAAATGGATTAATTACTTGGTTACCTAAATGGTATAAAAATGTTTGGAAAATAAGGGATAAACAATTATGGGGAACAGAAATATGGAAATGTATTTGTGAAATGCTTAAATGTACTAACGTGTCTGTATTTCACATAGATGCTCATTCTTGGAGAGACACCCTGGAACATGAGTATAATACAACAGTGGACAATCTGGCTAAAATGAAATATGTCAGATCTGCTGCTATGTATATGTGGGCATCTGGCTAAAATAACCATTTTAGAAGAAAACAGCTCACAGTCTGAAGAAGATAGAATTATCCAGTTGGCTAAATGGGTTCATCAAAAGACAGAATATGTCAGATCTGCTGCTATGTATAGGTGTGCATGTGAACAAGGAATATCTATTCCATTATCTAAATGTAAGGAAACAGTTATGCAATGTCCCATTTACCAATTGGATAAAGACTGGCCAGTGCTTTCCTTGTCACTGGAGAATTAATTAGAGGAACTCACCCAGGTCAGATTTGGCAAATAGATTATATAGGACCTCTACCCATGCCTAGAGGATGTAAATATATTTCTACTTGTGTAGATACATATTCTGGGGTGTGAGTAGCTTATGCATATAGAGATGCTACACAAAGGAATACTTTTAGAACTTTAGACATAATAACTTCATATTATGGAACAACTTTGCAAATCCAAAGTGATAATGGCTCTCATTTTAAAGGAAAATTAATACAATTATACTGCCAAGAAAATAGTATTGAATTGACATATTATATTGCATATTATTCACAGGCTGCAGGGCTGATAGAATGAATGAATGGTGTTTAAAAAAAAACTTAAAAACTGAGAAATGGTAAATATGGACAATGAAAAGATAATTTATTTACAGCTTTAAAACAATTGAATAATCAAATATTAACCAAACCAGAAACTCCCTTGTCTCAAATGATGACTCCAAATTTACAAATTCAGGATGTGGAAATTTCTCATATAAAATGGTGGGCCTTAATCCTAAAGCCCAACTTCCCTGGCAAGGCTCTCCTGCTTCTTCTGGTTATGACTTGCATGATGTAAAAGATATTCTTATCCCTCCAAATCAAACTCAAGTAATACCAATAGGTCTGAGAATTAAAATCCCTCCCCAACAATTTGGGCAGGTTGCTCCATGATCTAGGCCCTACAAGGAATCCAAATCATGGCCAGGGTAATTGACTTTGATTATTGAGGAGAAATTAAAGTTATATTACATAATGTATCCCCTGATTTATTCCAAATTAAAGCTGAAATGTGAGTTGCTCAAATAATTTTAATACCTTGTATAATGCACAACAGACTCAAATAAAACAACCTAGTCTGGATACCAATAGGAAAGGTGGTTTTGGATTGACAGATATTATTGCAGGGAACAAAGTGTGAATAAAAGGACAAGAAACTGATGTTCCTATAGTTGCAGAAATAATATCACAGGAAAAGAATAATACAGTAATAGCAATAATTCCTGAAGATGAACAACCTAAAACATTACCTACTAACCATCTATTTTTATGGAACTAGATTATGAAATGTATCTTCATGACAAGTCCTTTAATATGGGCCTGGACTTCTGGAATAGAACTTCATGCACTATCAAACAGCACCTTGGTCAGATGGTATTGGAGGAATCACATAGGTAATAAGATGAAGATAATTTTACCTACTCAGCTAAGAAAAAAATGTAACTTTGCTAATGTGACTGTGAGTGGACAAAATATAACTGGATGGAAGAGAAAATCATATGCATATTGGTTAATATTCTCCAGTAGTAATGAAATACAAGTAAATACTACCACTAAGAATAAGATGAAAATTTTCCACATTAAAATTGCAATTCAAATATAGATATCATTTGACACAAGCTATAAATAATTGTAGTATCAATGGTACTAAGGACTTCACTTTTAATGTTAATATTTCTGCCTTTATTCTATGGAGTAATGGAACAAATATTATGGGACTAAAGTATGGGTTAATTATATATGATATTCTATTAATAAAAAGCCTGAGATTAATGCTCCACAACTAATATGTGTGTCCCATACTTGTAGTAATGTAAGTTTCTTAGCTAGTAAGTTATTTATACATTTTAATGTTTCTTTTTCCCTGACTTCCTTGTGCACCCAAATAAGAAGGGCCTGGTATGATACTTTATTACGAGGATTAGGATCTTGGAAAAAAATCGCAAATTTCATAGACTTAAAAGTATTATATTCTCATCTATGAAATGCTGGAAAAGATATAGCTCAAGGTATAAATTTAAATGCTCAATGGCTGCCTACTAGTATTATCCCTCATCAAATTACCTTAACCTATTAAGAGCAAATGTTATAAATATTTAAAACTTCCCAAGTGGAAAAATTAAAGTAGATACTAATATTAATACTTGGTTAAATTGGACTAGTTGTAATATTCAAATGTTATTTATTTACCTCCAAAAGTAAAAGGCATGAGGATTAATTCAACAAGAGCATAGTAATATCTAGGGATATCTGCTTCCCCCAGGAGCTCAAAAGTCTCCCCCCATTGTGGTGGATTGTACTTTTGCTTGGTGTACTGGAACTTTACCTATTTGGTAAAAACTTATAAGGCTTTATGTTTTCATGTTTTACAGATAATCCATAAAAATTATATAATGTTGCCCCAAGTTGAAGGGACTCATGTTGATGAAGAGAATATAACATAAATTAATGAATTATATGTCCACCACCCATAGGCCTGTGTGTAAAGGATTAACCCACATAATGAAACACTGTTTGTTATAGAACTCTATCAATATTTATTTATGAACATTGTATCCTCTACAAAATTTTACCCTACTTTATGAAATTGAACTGCAACATATTTCTATGTTAAATAATAATGATACTAAATTACAATAGATAAATTTATCCTCTCCTTTTGTGGAATGTTTAAAAGATGTGGAAATCTTGTATTGGGCCAAGAAACATTCTAATTATGCCCTGATATTAATAAATAACTCAATATTACTTGGTTTTCTACCCCCTTATCAATGTCAAATATTTATATTTACTTTATCCCCACCTACTATCTTAACACATTCAAATTTATTGCATCAATATCTAAAGCATAATACACATTCTCTAGCAGAGCATCAAATACCCACAACTATTGTTTCCAATAATTTAACTAATTTGTCAAATGCAATAACTAATCATAATAGGTCTGATTTACTGTTTCCTAGTGCTAGTGATTCTAAATACTTTTCAGTTTTGTTTTCTCTGATCTTCTGTATTGGCATTATAATCATATTACTTATATGTAATTGTCAAATGTTTTGTAAAATCAAACAATGTATCATACAATGATAATGACTTCCTTTACTTACCGTCTTAAATATTCCTAGGGCTGAAATGTAGAAACAAATGGAGTCTTATTTATGAGTGCTTTAAAAAAATGAAATCAGGGCAAGGAGTAAGCAACTTGCATGAGAAACTTAGTCGTCTGCAGTACCCTGTTCAAGGATAGACAAGCTCTCTGTCCAAGAACATTAATAAATAAATAAATAAATAAATAAATAAATAAAATAATTAATAAATTAAAAAAAAACTTAGATATCTGGTTACTGCTCTCAAGGCCTGGCTCATGGCCAGATCCTGTTCTGGAGACCAAAAGTACCAACGGCACTAAGCCCACTGGTTCCAGTCAATTATATTATATGTTTACTCCATTGTATTTATTTGACACCAGATCAGGTAGTGAGAATGATTTCTTTATATATTTGACAAATGCTCATTAATTTAAATATTAAAATATGGAAATGTAGCATAATAAGAAATGCAGAGCAATTTCATTTGGAATTACAAATGAGAGATGAGAACTCAGGGTGACGAGACTGGATCCAAGATGGGAGTCTAGAGGGTGACTGCATCTTCAGTTGCTCCAGAACCCAGGATTCAAGAAGGGGAGGCATTGAGAGACTTGGACTAAAACAGAGCCACCGGGTGAGTTTCCCCACCTGTTGACGTGTTGCCCAGGTGGCAGGCCTGGATTCGGATGGCTTACTAGAGTAGGGAAGGGTAGCTAGAGTCTTCCCAGAAGCTCTTGCACTTTGGCAGTGGGCTCCTCCCACAGGGCCAGATTCTCCAGCATCTCGGAGCAGGTCCCCCAGTGAGAGCCTTTCTGCACAGAACCAAGCTTCAACTCCCTGAACCAGGGTGGTGAGTTCCTGCCTGCAGGTTGCTTCAGGGACCAGGACAGGGCAGCCAGGGACTTCCCCAAGCAGCCCAGAACCTGGCCCCCTCCATCAGGAAGCGCCTTTTCAGGCTAGCTTCTCGGAGCAGGCCCCCCAGTGAGAGCCTTTCCACACAGAGCCAGCTACAAGTCCTGGAACCAGTAGCGAGCTAGGGGCAGCTTTCCTTGGAAGCACAACATTATCAAGTTACTCCAAGACTTCAGGCTATTGAAGGCAGGAAGGTGAGACACTGGAAATGTATGGGGACACTATAAGCCAATAGAGAAATTTTGCAATATCACAGAGTCACACTGACATCTGACCAATATGAGAAAACAAGGGAAGAAAATGTCCCAAACAAACCTAGATAGTATATCAATAAAACCCAATGACAGCACAGCAAAAGAAATGTCAGAAAGGGAGTTCATAATGTACATATTAAAATAATCAGGGAAGCAAACAAGGAGATGAAAGAACAAATGCAGGCATTGAAAGAGGAGATGAAAGAGCAAATGCAGGCATTAAATGATGACATCAATCAACAGTTAAAGGAGCAAATACAGGAAGCAAGAGATCATTTCAATAAAGAGTTAGAGATATTGAAAAAAAAACAACAGAAATCCTTGAAATGAAGGAAACAATAAACCAAGTTAAAAACTCCATAAAAGCATAACCATAGGATAGAATACCTGGAAGACAGAACTTCAGATATTGAAGACAAAATATTTAATCTCGAAAACAAAGTTGACCAAACAGAAAAGATGGTAAGAAATCATTAACGGAATGTACAAGAATTATGGGATATCATGAAAAGGCCAAATTTAAGAATTATTGGGATTGAGGAAGGATTGGAGAAACAAACCAAAGAAATGAACAATCTATTCAATGAAATAATATAAGAAAATTTCCCAAATCTGAAGAATAAAATGGAAAACCAAGTACAAGAGGCTTATAGGTCTCCAAATGTACAAAATTACAACAGACCCACACCAAGGGACATTATTATGAACATACCTAACATACAAAGACAGAATTTTAAAGGCCGGGAGAGAAAAGAATCAAATTACATTCACGGGGAAACCAATAAGAATATCAGTAGATTTTTCAATCCAGACCCTAAAAGCTAGAAGGGCCTGGAACAACATTTACCAAGCCCTGAAAGAAAATAGATGCCAAACAAGAATCTTACGCCCAGCAAAACTTACTTTCACATTTGATGATGAAATAAGATCCTTCCATGATAAACAAAAGCTAAAGGAATTTACAAAACGAAAGCCAGCATTGCAGAACATACTCAGGAAAATATTCTATGAGGCAGAGATGAAAAACAATGATGAAAATCAGCAACGGGAGGAGCTAGACTAAAGGAATAGCCAAATAAAGGGGAAACCAAATCATGTCAAAAAAAAATGAGTAAAATGACTGGGAATACAAATCATATCAGAATAATAACCATGAATGTTAATGGCCTGAACTCATCAATCAAAGACATAGACTGGCAGAATGGATTAAAAAGAAAAATCCAACAATTTGCTCTGGAAGAGACTCATCTCATAGAAAGACATACCCATAGACTAAAGGTGAAAGGATGGGAAAAAGCATACCATGCACACGGACACAGCAAAAAAGATTGAGTATCCATTCTCATTTCAGATAATGTGGACTTCAAACCAAAACTAGTTAGAAGGGATAAAAGAAGGACATTACATACTGCTTAAGGGAAGCATAAATCAGCAAGACATAACAATCATAAATATCTATGCCCCGAACATTGGCTCATCCATGTACATCAAACAAATCCTTCTCAAATCCAGAAATCAAATAGACCACAACACAATAATACTATGCGATTTTAACACACCTCTCTCAAGGCTGGATCGATCGTCCAAACAAAAATTAAATAAAGAACCCATAGATCTCAATAACACAATCAACAAATTAGACTTAACCAACATATAGAATATACCATCCAACAAAGAACGATTACACTTTCTTCTCAGCAGCACATGGGTCCTCTCTAAAATAGACCATGTCTTATGCCACAAAGCTACTGTTAGCAAATACAAGAAGATAGAGATACTACCTTGTACTCTATCAGATCATGATGGATTGAAATTATAAATAAATGACAGAATAGAAAACAGAAACTTCTCCAATATCTGGAGATTAAATAATACATTATTATATGATGAATGCATAACAGAGGACATCAGGAGGGAAATAAAAAAAATTCTTATAAGTTAACGAGAGCAAATACACATCATATCAAAATCTCTTGAACACTATGAAAGCAGTATTTAGAGGAAGATTTATTTCATGGGGTGCATTCAACAAAAGAAGTAGAAATTAACAAATAAACGACTTAATGCTACACTCAAAGCCCTATAAAAAGAAGAGTAGACCAACACCAAAAGTAGTAGAAGACAGGAAATATTTAAAATAAGAGCCGAAATCAATGAAATTGAAACAAAAGAAACAATCAGAAAAAATAACAAAATAAATAGTTGGTTCTTCGAAAAAAAATAAACAAAATTGATAAACCCTTAGCCACACTAACAAAGGGAAAGAGGGAGAAAACTCAAATTAATGAAATTTGGAATGAACAAGGAAATATCACAACAGACACGAGTGAAATACAAAACATAATTAGAAGCTATTTTGAAAATCTATACTCCAGCAAAACAGAAAACCTCAAATATATCAACAAGTTTCTAGAGACATATGAATTACCTAAACTGAACCAGGAGGACATACACAACTTAAATAAATCAATTTCAAGCAATGGAATAGAAGAGGTCATCAAAAGCCTACAACAAAGAAAAGTCTGGGACCAGATGAGTTCTCAGCCGAGTACTACAAAACTTTTAAAGAAGAGCTCATTCCAATACTTCTCAAAGTATTCTAAGAAATAGAAGAGGAGGGAACCCTCCCAAATTCATTCGATGAAGCCAATATCACCCTGATACCTAAACAAGACAGAGACACATCAAGGAAGGAATATTTCAGACCAATATCCTTAATGAACATCGATGCAAAAATTCTCAACAAAATTTTAGCAAATCGCATACAAAAATATATGAAAAAGACAGTGCACCACGATCAAGTGAGTTTTATCCCAGGGATCCAAGGTTGGTTCAACATCCTGAAATCAATAAATGTCATTTACCGTATCAACAGACTAAAAGTTAAGAATCACATGATTATTTCAATAGTTGCAGAAAAAGCATTCGATAAAATACAGCATCCCTTCATGCTCAAAACACTAGAGAAAATTGGGGTAGTGGGAACATTCCTTAACTTTGTGAAGGCCATCTACACTAAGCCCATGGCCAATATCATTCTAAATGATGAATAACTGAAATCAATGCCCCTAAAAACTGGAACAAGGCAGGGATGGCCTCTTTCACCTCTTCTATTCAACATCGTTCTTGAGACTCTACCAGAGCAATTAGACAACCAAAGATATTAAAGTGATCCGAATTGGAAAAGAGGAACTCAAACTATGCCTGTTCGCTGATGACATGATTATATATTTGGAGGAACCTGGAAATCCACCAGAAAACTCTTAGAACTCATAAGTAAATTCAGTAAAGTAGCAGGTTACAAGATCAATGCTCATAAATCCAATGCATTCTTACACATAAGTGATGAATCTTCAGAAAGAGAAATTAGGAAAACTACCCCATTCACAATAGCATCGAAAAAAATAAAATACTTGGGAATCAATCTCACAAAAGAGGTGAAAGATTTCTACAATGAGTACTACAGAACACTAAAGAAAGAAATTAAAGGAAACCTTAGGAGATGGAAAGATCTCCCATGTTCTTGGATAGGCAGAATTAATATTGTCAAAATGGCCATACTACCAAAAGTGCAATACAGATTCAATGCAATTCCAATTAAAATCCCAATGATATACTTTGCAGAAATAGAGCAAGCAATTATGAAATTCATCTGGAAGAATAAGAAACCCAGAATAGGTAAAGCAATCCTCAATAGAAAGAGCATAGCAGGGAGTATCACGATACCAGATCTTCAACTCTATTACAAAGCTATAGTAACAAAAACAGCATGGTATTGGTACCAAAATAGACAGGTAGATCAATGTACAGAATAGAGGATATGGACATAAACCCAAATAAATACAATCTTCTCATACTAGACAAAGGTGCCAAAAATATGCAATGGAGAAAAGATAGCCTCTTCAACAAATGGTGCTGGGAAAACTGGAAATCCATATGCAACAGAATGAAATTAAACCTTTATCTCTCACCCTGCACAAAACTCAACACAAAATGGATCAAGGACCTCGGTATCAGACGTGAGACCCTGCATCTTATAGAAGAAAAAGTTCCAAATCTTCAACTTGTTGGCTTAGGATCAGGCTTCCTTAACAAGACTTCCATAGCACAAGAAATAAAAGCTAGAATCAACCACTGGGAAAGATTCAAACTAAAAATCTTTCTCTCAGCAAAGGAAACTATCAGTAATGTGAAGAAGGAGCCTACAGAGTGGGATAATATCTTTGCCACTCATACTTCAGATAGAGCGCTAATTTCCAGAATCTATGAAGAACTCAAAAAATTCTACACCAAGAATACAAACAATCCAATCAACAAATGGTCTATGGAAATGAACAGACACTTCATAGAAGAAGATGCAAGCAATCAACAGATATATGAAAACATGTTCAACATCTCTAGTAATAAGAGAAATGCAAATCAAAACTACCCTAAGATTTCATCTCACACCAATTAGAATGACGATTATTAAAAACACATGCAACAATAGGTGTTGGCAAGGATGTGGGGAAAAAGGTACACTCATACATTGGTGCTCGGGTTGCAAATTAGTGCAGCCACTCGGGAAAGCAGTATGGAGATTCCTCAGAAAACTTGGAATGGAACCATCATTTGACCCTGCTATCCCACTCCTTGGCCTATACCCAAAGGACTTAATATCAGCATACTACAGAGATACAGCCACATGAATGTTCATAGCTGCTCAATTCATTATAGCCAGATTGTGGAACCAACCTAGATGCCCTTCAGTTGATGAATGAATAAAGAAACTGTGGCATATATATCAATGGAATATTACTCAGCCATGACAAATGATAAAATCATGGCATTTGCAGGCAAATGGATGAAATTGGAGGATATCATGCTAAGTGAGATAAGCCAATCTCAAAAAACTAAAGGATGAGTGATCTTGCTGATAAGCAGATGAGGACATATAAGGGGCGTATGAGGGATTAGCATTAGGTTTAGGGTTAGGTTTAGGGTAAGGGATAAGGAGGGTGGTAAGAATGGAGAAACGAAGGACTGTATGAAGGGAAAAGAGGGATGGGAAGGGTGGGGGGGAAGGGAAAAATAACAGAATGAATCAAACAATATTGCCCTATGCAAATTTATGATTTTCAATTAAAGGAAAAGGTGACAAGATTGCTTTCTTTGGTTATGTAAGCTGTGTCATGCCTGTGATTTCTCTCTGGTGCTGAGTTGGTATGCTACCTGGGATGGTTTTCCTTTTGTATATACTTTATATGTCTTAATGAAAGACTTACTATCTTTTCCTATATGTCTTATGGTGGTACATTCAGCAGATCGGCCCATATAAATTATGTCTGTGCACAGCAATGGGAAATACACACAAAGTTTTTTCTTACTTGCTTCTGCACCTTGTCTGGTATTAAGACATCTTTCTGTCTCTATCTCTGCTGATATGACTATTTATTTGACACCAGATCAGGTAGTGAGAATGATTTCTTTATATATTTGACAAATGTTCATTAATTTAAATATTAAAATATAGAAATTTTGCATAATAAGAAAATGCAGAAGAATTTCATTTGGAATTACAAATGCATAAATAGTAAGTGTACCTTAAGATCTCTTCCATATATTAAACTATTAATAGTTTATATAATATTTATATTAATTGTTGACTATATGGTGTCAATATATTTTGACACATTAAATTGAAGTAACATAAGAAACTTGCAATACTACAAAATCACTTCAATACTAAGAAATTTATAGGAAGGAAATGCAATTGGAAGCAGAGCACTAGCAATTGTGCTGGGGATGCTTAGGGAAGGCTGTGGTCAATACACAATCTTCATCACTTATGCAATGTGTAGAGGACCATCTCACGTGGATGGTTCTTTCTGCTAAGAGTCTGTCTTAAAGTAGAATTGAGTAATGTGAGTGAAATTTCTCTTAAGAGCTATCTCAGGACCTCAGGAAAACTGACAGCCACCTTCTGGGGAAATGAAGGGGAGCAAAGGAGCATCCCATGAGATTTCCTAAAGGAAAGGAGATAATGGGAGTCTATAGGATTAATCTAAGAAGAAAGAGTAAAAACAGTCTCACTAAAACACCCCAACCCAGCTTTACCAATGAGGACTCAAATAAAATATACTGTTGGCTACTTGGAGTTGAAGGAAGTTAAAATCAAACTTCTTTCCACATGGGCAAGTCTGAGACTGATTTCTAAGAAGAGTAGCTTTTCAAAAGTGCACTTTTACCCAAAGTAATGATAATCTTTAAGAGTTCCCATGAGTCCAGGATGTTTAAATTCACATTACCAAACATAATGATGGGTTACAGAATTAAAGATCAACAATATTGAGAAATGAAGTAAAATGTTTGTTTATCTATATGTATTACTAATTTTTAGTTAAGAAATATCTCAGGGCACTTGAAGGAAAGAGAATCAAAATATAGAGTGATCACAGAGTTTCACTGTGAGGATAGGAAGGAGAGCTATTCCTGATCACACTGGAGTCCTCTCAGACTAAGAAGACAGACTTATCCTAAGAGATTACAGTGTGATCAGAGACAGTGAGAGAAATAGGAAAAATAATGTAGGAAATCAGAAAAACATAAGAAACAAAATACAATAGTCTCCAAAACGAAGGATCACACTGGCCATAGGAATATGTTCCAATAATCTGAGTCTTCCTTGGTTCACAGCATCCCCAAGAGGTATGACATGGATTTTCTCCAAGACTTACTCCTTTCCAGACTGCCTAGCATTTCTCCTAATCCAAGGTTAACACAGAGTCATCTTTTTTATAGCCACCTATAGAAGATAATATTCTATAGAATTCTAGGAGGGCAATTAACATCTTCATATTATGGATCAAACCAGAAGATCAGAGAGCATTTTGTTTCCTCATTCTTAGAAGAAGGGTGCCCTATTCTAATTATAAACACGTACACCCTCAGTAGAAAAGAGAACCAGAAATAGCAGAGATATTTTTATCTCACAAGGCCAAGAAGAATCTCCTCTGGGACTTCTTGTGTGAATGCCAGGAGACACTGAGCCCCCAGGAGGGGCAAATCTGCAGCTGCCAGGCAAGGTCTGCCCAATTCTTGCTGATTGCATGGTTCCCCATAGCCCATTTCTGCTTCTCAGAGTCCCTGTTAACAGGTTTCTTGGTGAATCTGGGCAACAGGAGCCTCAGGCTGGGCCAGACTGAGCATGGGTGACATGTTTCCCTCTTATGCCTTCGGGTGTTCTGGTGCACAGGTGAGGATGGAGCACAAGAAACAGCCTGAGGTGAGAGAACCCTCTCCTTCTAGTGTGAAGTAATCCCAGGACTCTGTGCAACTCCAGCCAAGTCTCCCCCAGAGACCCAATAGCTCTCAGGTAATGGACCAGGAGAACCAGGTCTGCTTGGGGAAATGGAGTTCAACCCAGTTGACAACAGAAATGCTATTTCTTTCTTCCCAGGTGGCAGTGGTTGCCTGGGCTGATGCAGTCTCCAGCCTTCTTAACTGTGTCTCAAGGAGAAAGCATCTCCTTTACCTGCACTGTAAATCAGAGCACCAGTGCGTAACCTGGTACAAGCAGAAACAAGGCCAGTTCCCAAGATTCTCATCTATGATGCTGATAACCAAAATCATGGTGTCCCAGAACATTTTGCTGGGCTACAGTCTGGGACAGAATTCATTCTCAAAGTCAGCAGTATGGAGACTGAGGATGCTGCCAGCTATTACTGCCAGCAGGACTATGCAGTCCCTCCCACATAATGACAGGCCTGCACACAAACCCTCCTCCCAGGGATGGTGCTGGAAGATCACATGGTGTTAACTCCTGCCTTCTGCTCTGTGGTGTGTTCAGAGGCTCAGTGTCTGTGTGGGAAGGGCTGGCAGGGCTCAAGGTAAAGACCTGAAAGGACTTCAGACTTCTTAAAGCATGCCTTCCCACTGCTACCAGCACAAATAACACTGATAAGCAGCACAATACTCCACAGCCTGTTGCCATTGACAGAAATTGGGAGACTTGCTTGGTGTCAAATACCATGCTAGGGGCTCCTCTGTCTAGAGTGGATGACTCCCAATAATCCTCCACAAATGAGTAGTTGAGGCTCTCAGAGCTTAGCTTGCTTTCTGTGCTTGTAGTGATGGAGATGGAAACAGACTCTGAGGCTCTGACTCCCTAACTCCCACTCATGCATTATTCATTCACTTAAAACCAGATATAATTAAATGCAGTAAAGTACACATGTTGTCAATAAATGGATTATAAAGTGATGAGCTGAATAAACATGAGCTACCTGTGCCCCATTAGCCACTCTCCAGTGGGGATACAGAAGTCCCAGCATCACAGAGGTCCTCCTTCTCCTCCCACTCTTCCCTGCCACCTTCACCACCACCCAGGCCCCCTCATCTTCACTTCCTGTCAGCATGGATCAGATCTTCTGGAACTTCATTTCAGTGGAACTCTAGGAGGCTTTCTTTGATAACTTGATCTTTTTGATCAATATGTTCTTTGAAATTAACATGTATTGTGGGCATGGAATCAATTCATTCCCTTTTACTGAGGATAGTTTCTTATTATACGAACATGCAAGTCACTCTTCATGTTAATGAGTTGGCTTAGTTTTCAGGCTGTTAATTTCTGGAGTCATTCTTGCAACATCCTTTGTATTTGAGTGCATTCACTTGTCTTAAGTATATTCCGAAGAATGTAAGTGGTGAGTTAGAGAGTTGGTTGGCATAGTTTAGCTTTAGAGAACCCTAATATAAAATAGTAATATGTTTTCTAAAACTTTTGAGCATGTTTAAAATCTACCAACATACACCATGCTCAAAAGTTCCAGTTGCTATAATAATTATATTAATATTATTATATTATATTTTTATAATATAATAATAATCCAGTTTCTTTCTAATAATAGTTGATAATGTCAGACTTTGTGAAATTTTATCCATATTGGTAGATCTTGAAATGGTATTGTGGTGAAAATGTAAATTTCTTTGATAAGTGATAATATTGAGTAAATTCTTCACTGTGCTTTCACAAGAAATTTGGGTACTTTTCTCAGGCATAGTTAGTGATCAAATCAAAACACACACTGTTTTTCTTTCCTCCATTTTGATAGTTCTTTATATATGTTAAAAGCAATGTTTTTACCAGTGTACAAGTCAGGATTCTCCAGAGAAACAAAATATGCATACACACACACACACACACACACACACACACACACACACACACAAACGTACAGACATATATTTACAATGCATGCTGATACATACATACATATATATGAATATTATATTGGGTCACAAGAGCACAGAGACTGAAATGTTTCCCAATAGCCAATTTCAGGCAACAGACCATGGAAACTGGTAGTTGCTCAGTGTAAGAATCTGAAAATCTCAGACAAATAGAGGGTGCCCAGTAGGCACTCCTATTTCTAGCCCTTCCTCTCAAACCCCCTGATGGTGCTCTGGGGCAAGATTCTATTTAAAAGCAGAGGAGACTGGAGTTTAATGCCAGCAGGGAACAATAGTCAATTGGAAACGTACACCTAATCATGGGGGAAAAGAAGAGAGAAGAGATGAGAGTTTCTTCTATTTTTTGCTCACATTCAGGCAGGATCTTCTCCACTCATTTCCCAGAGCCACCTGCCAATCATTTCTTGAATCACCTCCATGCACCCACCCAGATGTGTCCTTTACCAATGCTCTAAGCATCCTTCAATCCAGTGAAACTGACACCATCAATTGACTATCACATCCATGAATATGCACTGAAATATATTTGCCCAGTCTGTGGCTCATCAATTTGACTTCTATTTTAAATTTTAAAATATTTTACTGGCACAAAAAGTCAAATGATTTTATTCATGTGTCTGCATTTTGGATTTAAGCAATCATAGATTGAACATATTTTAGAAAAAATATTTGTATTGAATATGTACAGATCTTTTTCTTGATGTTTTTCTCCAAGCAGTAGAGTTGAATCACTATTTACATAAATAGATTATTGAAAGCACATGGGGATGACATTTCCTCCTTCAGCCTAATTAGTCCATCAGGTTTAAATTCACTCTCATAAATGTATCAAGTTTTCAAAAACTGCAAACATCCTTGCTAGAATGTAACACAAATGACCCCTAGTGCACTTTCTAATAGAATCTTCCTTCTCTGAAAACTCATGACCCTAGTCTTTGCTGTTCACAGTTCGTAATAATGACATTGAGCACCTATTTAAATATTTGTTGACTACTTGTACATTTTCTTTGAAAAAAAAAGTCTGTTCCGGACCTTAGTTTATTTTTAATTTTTTTTCCCTTTGCTGTTGAGTTAACTACTTATATATCTTGAATATTAGCCTTTTGTTGGATTTATTATTTGCAAATATTTTCTCTCATTCTGTAACTTTCCTTCTCCTTTGTTACTTCCTTTGCTATAAAGAATTTTTCAGTCCATCTTCTCTATGATTTTTTTTTTTTGCCTGTGCTTTTGGTGTAACTTCTGGAGAGACATTGCTAAAACCAATGTCATGAAATTCCCTGCCCCCATATTTTATTTTAGGTTATACAGATTCCAATCTTATATTTAGTCAAATTGAGTTAAATTTTGTATATAGTGTAGGAGAAGGGTACAGTTTCATTCTTGCATATGTGCATGCATTTCTCCCAACACATTTTATTGATGAGAATTTCCCTGTTGTGTGTTCTCAGTGGTTTTGTCAAAGATAGGGTGACCATTTATGTGTGGGTTTATTTCTTGGTTCTCAATTTATAGTCACTGGTTTCATATTGGACTGTTTTTGCCAATACCATAAGGTTTCCATTATTATACTTTTACAGTACAGTTTGAAATCAGGAAGTGTGCTCTGGAAAGACCTTGCCTCCATATTGTTCTTCTTTCTTGAGATTCCTTTGGATCTTTAGGGTCTTTTGTGATTCCACATAAATTTTGCATTAAAAAATCCATTGGGTTTTTGATAGGGATTACACAAAATTTCTATCTCACTTTGTGAATTATGGGCATATTTCAGTTCATGAACATGGAATATCCAGTTATTTTTATCTTCAATAATTTCTTTACAGATCCAAGATGGCAGACTAAAGGGAGGCCGCCTTCCTTGTCACTCTGTAACTCTGGTTTCAAGCAGAGGATATCTGTTTCTTGGTGATGCAGATTTGCTGCTTATTGATCCCCTGCTGTTTAGTCCATTTGTCTGCTGTGATCACCTGCAGTCTGCCAGCATATCCACGCTTTTTTTGAGTGCAGTTTTCTCACTGTCAGGCATTTATCATCCACCATTTGCCTGCCTCTCACCTGTCCATCACCAGCTTTGCACATATCCATTACCTGATGCACAAGGTTCACCTCCCAATCATCCAAGAACAGTACCCAAACTGATCGCCAACCACCAGTGGAGCAGCAGCTGCCTGCTGTTGCCTGGAAGTTCACTGTTACAGTACCTGTAGGTTTGATTACAAGTGACTGCTGCCATTTTGAGACAACAGCCAGGCCCCATAGGAGCCCTGGCCAGACTGACTGAGCCCAGTCTCCAGAATCCCCCAGCCCGACCAATCATTCCCTGCCTCTGGGGCCTCACATTGACTGACTTCTCCCTGTCACCAGGAATCCCAGACCAACAGACTGCTCCCTATCACCAGGCCCTCAGACGTACTGATTGCAGTCAGCCTCCAGGATCCTGAAACTACACCAAGCACACCCGACCTCCGGGACCCCTGCCTGAGCAGCTGCATCCCGCCTCCAGGACCTCCAGCTGACCACATCCACACCCTGAGCTGCAGCTCCCCATTTGCCAACACATTTAGAAGCCAGAGCAGCCATCTTGATAATTCTGGAAGCTGTAGCTCCAATCTTTAGGTGGGGCAAATCCCAACCTGAGAAACCTGCTGCAGACATGAAGCTCATTTTCAGGCACTTCTCATGCATCAGGCTACTGAAGACTGGGAGGTTTCATTACTATATATCTGTTACACTGTATATTTTCTTTTTCTCCTTATTGAAAAATTTTAAGTTTTTATTTCTTTCCTTTTCTTGCTCTCTTTTCCATTTGTTTACCTATTCCCTCAGAGTCTCTTTCTCCCTTTTTTGCATGCTAAAATCCAATTTCTTTTGATTACACTCTCACCCGTTCTATTATCTAGAACGTCTATATATTCTTTTCTTATCCCATTAAGAGCTACATTCTTCTTCCCTCTGCATCCTCTTTGTCCTCCATGAGAAACTGCAGAACTTGGGACTGGGTCTTGACTCAGCGTCAGAGAGCTTGACTGGCATGTGTGAGGCCCTGGGTTCGATCTTCAGCACTGCATATAAATAAATAAATAAATAAATAAAAAAGTAACTACAGACTGTATTGAAAATCTGTTTATATACTGAAGATAATATTTGAACTCATTCTGTTTACTATGACAATATTGTTATTGTCCTCATAGGGGATAATTGCTCTACATTGGATAGTGTCTGAATTGGGCATTGCTAATATTGATCTCCCCTTAAAGAAAAGATTTTGGAAACCTACAGGGCCACTATAAGCCTATAGGGGGAAATCTACAATATCCCAGATCTGCACTGCTAGAGGTGAAGATTCATGAACAACATGAAAAAACAAGAGAAGAAACTGATCCAAACAAATCTAGATTCTATACTAATAGAATCCAATGACAGTATGTTAGAAGAAATGTCAGAAAAGGATTTCAGATTATACCTGATTAAGATGATTTGCAAAGCTAAGGATGAGATAAGAAAGCAAATGCAGGCAATGAATGATAATACCAATAAGCACTTGAAAGACAAACTGCAGAAAGCAAAACATTTCAACAAAGAGATAGATATTCTCAAAAAACACCAAATGAAAATTCTTGAAATGAAGGAAACAATAAACCAAATAGAAAACTCATTGGAAATCATCACCAAAAGACTAGACCACTTGGAAGACAGAACCTCAGACAATGAAGATGAAATACTTAATCTTGAAAATAAAATTGCCCAAACAGAGAAGATGGTAAGAAATCATGAACAGAGTCTCCAAGGACTATGGAACATCATGAAAAGACCAAATTTAAGAATTATTGGGATTGAGGAAGGCACAGAGATACAAACCAAAGGAATAAACAACCTATTCAATGAAATAATATCAGAAAATTTCCAAAACCTGAAGAATGAAATGGAAAATCAAATACAAGAGTCTTACAGAACACCAAATTAACAAAATCACAACAGACCCACACCAAGGCACATTATAATAAAAATGCCTAACATTCAAAATAAAGATAAGATTGGGAAGACCGCGAGAGAAAAGCATCAGATTACATATAGGGGAAACCAATACGGATAGCAGCAGACTTTTCATTCCTGACTCTAAAAGCTAGAAGGACCTCGATCAACATATTTCAAGCTCGGAAACAACATGGCTGCCAACCAAGAATCCTATACCCAGCAAAGCTAGCCTTCATATTTGAAGATGAAATATAATCCTTCTATGATAAACAAAAGTTAAAAGAATTTACAAATAGAAAGCCTGCACTACAGAATGTTCACAACAAAATATTCCATGAGGGGAAAATGAATAACAACAATGGGGGTCAGCAAAGGGAGGAACTACCTTAGAGAAAAACCACTCAAAGAAGAAACCAAGCCAAATTAAAAACAAAAAGTGAGCCCAAATGACTGGGAATACAAATCATATCTGGGAATACAAATCATAATAACCCTGAACTTTAATATCCTAAACTCATCAATCAAAATACATAGACTGGCAAAGTGTATTAAAAAGAAAGACCCAACAATATGCTGCCTGCAAGAGACTCATCTCATAGAAAAAGACATCCACAGACTAAAGGTGAAAAGATGGGAAAAAAACTACCATGCACATGTACTCAGTAAAAAAGCGGGGATTCCATCCTTATATAGATAAAGTGGACTTCAAGCCAAAGTTAGTCAGAAGGGATAAAGAAGGACATTTCATACTGCTTAAGGAAAACATAAATCAGGAAGACATAACAATAGTAAATATTTATGCTGCAAACAATTGTGCATCCATGTACATCAAAAAAATCCTTCTCATTTTCAGGAATCAAACAGACCATAACACAATAATTCAGGGTGACTTTTATGCACCGCTGTCACCACTAGATAGATCTTCCAACAAAAACCAAACAAAGAAACCATAGAACATATTAACACAATCAACAACCTAGACTTTATAGACATATATAGAATATTGTATCCATCAATGAGCAGATTCACTTTCTACTCAGCAGCACATGGAACATTCACAAAAATAGACCATATGTTATGTCACAAAGCAGCCCTTAGGAAATGCAAAAAAATAGAGATACTGCCTTGTGTTCTGTCAGATCATAATGGACTGAGAGTAGAAATCAATGACAAAATAAAAAACAGAAATTACTCCAAACACTGGAGACTAAATGATATGCTATTGAATAAAACATGGATAACAGAAAACATCAAAGAGGAGATAAAAATTCTTAGAGTACAATGAGAACAATGATACAACATATCAAAATTTCTGGGTCACTATGAAAGTGGTACTAAGTGGAAAACTCATTGCATGGAGCACATGAAAGAATGAAAAGTCAACAACTAAATGATCTAAAATTACAGCTCAAAGCCCTAGAAAAAGAAGAACAGAATAACAGCAAATATAGTAGAAGACAGGAAATATTTAAAATCAGAGCTGAAATAAATGAAATAGAAACAAAAGAAACAATTCAAAAATTGATGAAACAAAAAGTTGGTTCTTTGAAAAAGTAAACAAAATATACAAACCCTTAGCCTCACTAACACAGAGATGGAGAGAGAAAACTCAAATTACTAAAATTCGTGATGACAAAAGAAATATCACAACAGACACCACTGAGATACAGAACATAATTAGAAGCTACTTTGAAAATCTGTATTCCAACAAAATAGAAACTACCAAAGACATTGACAAATTTCAAGAGACATATGCTCCTAGCAAACTGAACCAGGAGGACATACACAATTTAAACAGATCAATATCAAGCAATGAAATAGAAGAAACCATTAAAAACCTACAATCCAACAAAAGCCCAGGACCTGTCAGATTCTCAGCCTTGTTCTACAAGACATTCAAGAAGAACTCATTCCAATACTTCTCAAGTATTCTAGGAAATAGAAAAGGAGGATACCCTACCAAACTCATTCTATGAATCTAATATCACCCTCATACTCACACCAGGAAAAGACACATCAAGGAAAGAAAACTTTAGACCAATATCTTTGATGAATATAGATGCAATAATCCTTAACATAATAATGCAAACAGTATTCAAAAACATATTAGGAAAATCATGCACCACGATCAAGTGTGGTTCATCCCTGGAGTGCAAGGATGTATTAACAACCCTAAATCAATAAACATAATCCATCATGTCAATAGACTTAAGGATAAGAATCATATGGTTATTTCAATTGATGCAGAAAATGTGTTTGACAAAATACAACACCCCTTTATGCTCAAAACTCTAGAAAAAATAAGGATAGTAGGAACATACCTGAATATTGTAAAGGCTATTTATTGCCAATCCCATGGCCAACATCATTCTTTATTTTTTGGGGGGGTACTGGAGATTGTACCCAGGGTCTTCTGTTTGCAAGGCAAGCCCTCTACCAACTGAGCTAAATCGCCTGACTCAACATCATTCTAAATGGAGAAAAACTGAAACCATTCCCTTTAAAAATGGGAACAAGTCATTGATGCCCTCTTTCACCACTTCTATTCAACATTGTCCTCGAATCTCTAGCTACAGCAATTAGACAGACTAAAGAAATTAAAGGGTTGAGAACAGGAAAAGAGGAACTTAAGCTGTTACTATTTGCTGATGACATGATTCTATATTTAAAGGATTCAAAAACTCCTCCCCAAAACCTCTAGACCTCATCAATGAATTCAGCAAAATAGCAGGCTATAAAATCAACACCCATAAATCTAAAGCATTTTTATATGCAAGCGATGAAACAGCTGAAAGGGATATGAGGAAAACAACTCCATTTGCAGTAGCCTCAAAAATAATAAAATACTTGGGAATCAATCTATCTAAAGAGGTAAAATATCTCTACAATGAAAACTAAAAAACATTGAAGAAAGAAATTGAGGAAGACCTTAAAAGTTGGAAAAGTCTCCCGTCTCCCATGTTCTTGGATAGACAGAACTAATATTGTCAAAATGGTCATACTACAAAAACTGCTATTCAGATTCAATGCAATTTCAATTAAAGTCCCAATGATGTACCCTAAAGAAATAGAGCAAGCAATCATGAAATTCATCTGGTAGAATAAGAAATCTAGAATAGCTAAAGCAATCCTTAGCAAGAAGAGTGAAATAGGGGGTATCACAATACCAGACTTTCAACTATACTACAAAGCAATAGTAGCAAAGATGGCATGGTATTGGCACCAAAATACACAGGTAGATCAATGATGTAGAATAGAGGACACGGACACAAACCCAAATAATACAATTTTCTCATACTAGACAAAGGTGTCAAAAATATGCAATGGGGAAAAGAGAGCCTCTTCAACAAAAGGTGCTGGGAAAACTGGAAATCTATATGCAACAGAATGAAATTAAACCCCTATCTCTCACCCTGCATAAAATCAACTCACAATGGATCAAGGATGTTGAAATCAGACCAGATACCCGGCATCTTATAGAATAAAAAGTAGGTAGCCAAATTTTCAACTTGTTGGCTTAAGATCAGTCTTTCTTAACAGGACTCCCATAGCACAAAAATAAAAGCAAGAATCAATAACTGGGATAGATTCAAACTAAATAGCTTTCTCTCAGCAAAGGAAACTATCATCAATGTGAAGAGAGAGCCTACAGAGTGGGAGAAAATCTTTGCCACTTGTACTTCAGATAGAGCACTAATCTCCAGAATATATAAAGAACTCAAAAAACTCTACACCAAGAATACAAATAACCCAATCAACAAATGGGCTAAGAATATGAACAGAAACTTCACAGAAGAAGATCTACAAGCAATTAACAAACATATTAGAAAATGTTCACCATCTTTAGTAATAAGAGAAATGCAAATCAAAACTACCCTAAGATTCCATCTCACCCCAAATAGAATGGTGATTATCAACACTACAAGCAACAATAGGTGTTGGCGAGGATGTGGGAAAGAGGTATATTCATACATTGCTGGAGGGCAGCAAATTAGTTCAGGCACTCTGGAAAGTGGTGTGGAGATTCCATAGAAAACTTGGAATGGACCCACCATTTGACCCAGCTTTCCCACTCCTTGGCCTGTACCCAAAGGACTTAAAATCAGCATACTACAGAGATACAGATCAATATTCATAGCTGCTCAATTCACCATAGCCAGATATTGTGGAATCAACCTAGATGCCCTTCAGTTGATGAATGGATAAAGAAACTGTGGCATATATACATATATATATATATATATATATATATATATATATATATATATATATATATATATATATACAATGGAATATTACTCTGCCTGATACCATCAGAAGCCTAGGCAGGGGCTGGGGAGATAGCTCAGTTGGTTTGTTGACCTTAGGATGCATTGAAGTCACTGGCAATTTTACTCAGTATAATGTGGGTTAGAAGCATGCATGCACTCATTCTTCCTACACCATTTAGGAAAGATGAGGTGGATAAAGAACAGATAGATGATGTTTGTGTGTCAAGGTCTCTCAACTGTTGAGGAGCATTACAGGGAAATTGGAAATTCCAATTCAGGACAGGGTTGTTCTTTAATAGTTGTAAAGATGGGTCAACTGGAAACATACAAAGGACTTCTGAGAGCAAGAGGTCCCTGATGTAGGACACAAATACCTGCTTTGGGTACAGTCTTGTTAGTCTTTGCCCAAAGCCTCTTTGCTCTTGAAATTTGAGAGTTGTAGTTAACATTTCATGGTATATAATTCACACAGAGATCAATTCATAGTTTCAGTTGGACAGTTCAGTGGCTTTTAACATCTTCATATAGTTGTGTAATCATCAGAAGAATCAGCTGCAGAACAGCATGTTCATGCCAAAAGGAGCCCTGTACCAATTACAGCCACTCTCCACATCCCCATCTACCCACCAGACCTACATAAACATGAATCTACTTTCCATTTCTATAATTGTGTTATCATGTAGTTTCATAAAAATAAATTTATACTCCATGTACTCTTCAGTAACTGGACTTCTTCACTATGTGTAGCACTCTTGAGTTCTCCATTTGTATTCATGGTCAAATAATATTCCACTGTATGTATAAACACATTTTGCTTTTCCATTCAGCACTTGATGGATATTTGGGGTATTGATAATTTTGGGTTTTTAAATAACAGTGCTATTAACACCGATGTACTTGTTTTTGTTTTTGTTTTCCTGTGATATGGCTATTTGAACTTAGGTCCTCCCACATGCTTGGCTAATGCTCTACCAAAAGAATTTTAATCTATAGACAACACTGCCAGCATCCAGAGTGCAAACTTTTAAATGGACAAATATTTCCACTTCAGGGAGAATAAACTTATGGGTGGGACTGATAAAGAGTAGGGTAAATCTATGTATCACTGTTTAAGGAATTGCTAGACTGCTTTCCAAAGCAGATGCACCATGAACCTTTGTAATAAGAAAAGATGTCCTAGTGAATAAACTATGATAATAGATAGAATACACCACGTTGTATGAAAATCAATCTGTCAGAGCTCAGAGGAACTCACTGATATATCCTTTTAATCTGTCTACACTTCACATACCAGGGTCCATGCCATTTCTTCCTGGTAGATGCCAGCTCACTCCAAAAGTTATGGAGAATAGTAAACCAGCTGAGAAGGAGAGGGAGAAAATGAGTCCAGTTTTGGGGGAACGTGCCATGTTGACGGTGCCAGAACGGCACCTGATCACATCGGCAGCGAGGAGGTTAATTGACATAAGTACACTCAGGTGATTTATCGTCCACACACACAATGTATACACCTGTGTTCTCAAGCACTCCTAATTGTGCCTGCTCGGACATCTAGTGTCTTGCTAATCTTTGCATAAGAGGCGTGGCCCTGCTCTTCATCTCCTGGAGAAGATATAAGCATAGGTTGAGTGAGGCAGCGAAACACACAGCAGCTAGTAGGGAAAAGCAGCAGCAGCAGCTAGCAGAAAGAATCAGCAAGAAGAAAGAAAAGACAGCGGAGCAGCAACTAGCAGAAAGAAGTGCAGAGAAGCCATTAGCAGAAAAGATAGCAGAACAGCAGCTAGCAGAAAGCGGTGGAAGGCAGATCGCAGAGCAGAGAACTGAGACGCATCACTAAAGCACCTTAGGTAGACGCATCCTTAGTTCACAGGATGCAAGATACACCAGTAAGAAGCAGCAAAAAACTAAGAAGACATAGATATCTCTTAAAGGAAAGTCTCTCTCTCTCTCTCTCTCTCTCTCTCTCTCTCTCCCTCCTCTCAAAGCAAGTAAGCCTCATTTTCTCTATCCTCTATGAACAAACAAATAAGAAAGCAGTGCACTAAAGAGAAAGATAGAAGTAGCTCAGTTTCCAGTCCACCACCCATAAGACCCGTGCAAATTGTTGCTGCAGGCAGTGACAAATATCCGCGGATTTGATACCGCAAAGAGCCAGCGAAAAATGGTGGCCAGTATGGGGAATGGAGAGCGTATGGGGAAGGAAAATTAGCAACAATCTTACAGGAAAAAAGGGAAATCTGCATGGTGGGGAAACTGAGGAATCTCACAGGAATAGGTTAAGGGAAAATTCAAGATCCGTCTCCAGGAATAGATACAGCAGGGAAAGTAGGAAATTCACAGGAGTCTCTGGCCAGAGCAGTTTAAGGGCGAGGGATAGTAAAAAGAAATAGTGTTGGTTGGTCAAAAACTAAAGGTCATAAAGGACACGACAGTGAAGTGCAAAAATGCATGTATGTGTGTTGTTTGTGTTTAAAACTAAAACAAGTCAAGTAAAATAAGTCAAGAAAGGTTAAAATAGTATACAGGAAGCTGGGTAAAGTAACCCCTGGTGAACAGGGAGCTGGGTAAAGTAACCCCCGTCGAACAGGGAGCTGGGTAAAGTAACCCCTGGCGGACTGGCCAGGTATTAAAATAATAAGATTTTGTGTGTTTGTTGTTTGTCAAGAGTTCATGTCTTTGGTCACATTGTAAAGAGGATGATAGAGGAGCTCCAGAATGTGTGTATTTTGTATTGTTTGTGTGTTTGTACTACTGTTAGTGTGGCCTTTGTACAGTGCAGGATGGATTCAGAAATATCATGAAGTCAGTCTGAAGGGATAATTCAAAAAGAGGCGTGAAAAATATATTACAAGAAGGAGAAGTGCTGGGAGAGATTAAAAAGGAAGTTAGCTGGGGTAACCAAAAACAGGAAAGTTCTGGGGCGGAAGGAAACACTGGGGAAGAATTAGAAAATAAGGAAACCACTGTACAATCATATGTTCAAACCCTAGCAGAAATAAGCCCAGGGTTTATAGAGAAAAAGTTGCTCAATGTGCCACAAGGGGATCTTCATAAACAGGATCTAATAGCAACAGAAAAGAACTGTTAAAGAAAACAAAGTGAGGAGTAATTGGGTGGTAATGACTTAGAAAACAATTACTCAGAAAGTTTAAGAACAAGGGAAAAATGTAGGAGAGAGCTAAACCTAATACAAAGAACCTCAAAAAGGAATAACTAAGTGGTAGTGAAAACTTAAGAACAAGGGAAAAAGGTAGGAGAGAGCTGAATCTAATACAAAGAACTTAGACAGTGATGACTGGAAAAAGCTATGCAGAGCAGTGTTATCTGGAGGTCAATGTCTAGTTGGAGAGCTCAGTGGCAAGAAATAGCTTTTGAAACTGCTTGCAGAAATGCAGTAGCAAGGTAGAAATGTTGATATGCTAATAGAAGGCTAATATGCTTCAATAGATACTCAAAATTAATATGATCCTGGAGTGTATGCACATATATACAGCAGCAAGGAGAAAATGCCCTAACAACAACAACAAAAAAAAAGCCAAGAGATAACTATAGTAAAATATGTTACACCTTGTACCCCAGGCCTCTGCCCAAAGTGCAGAAAGGAAAACATTGGGTTAATGAGTGCAAATTAGTTTCTGGTGTTGATGGCAAGATGTTGCCAAATCATTTAAGAAACAGGGCACAGGGCTCTTCAACTCAGGGCTCACAAAATGGGAGCACAGTTATAGCCCTTGTAGAGTTTGGGGAGTAACAGATCTTTTTGTTGATAGTGATTGCATCACTCGGGCAATTCCTAAATTGGAATTGGTTGGACCCATAGCCCCACATAAGTTGAATTAGCCACACAGATAATTTTCATCTTTTTCTCAGTAAAGCAAGCTGCTTATTTTCATCCTGTGTAACTCATTTCTAATTCCTCATGTTGATACCTCACCTTTAAGAAGGGTTTATAAGTAAAGGGAAGTGCACTGACTAGAAAGTTAATGGAGTTAATATTAAAAATGTGGAGAGGGTGAAACAATTGTTTTTTCAGAACAGTTTGGCACCAGATTTTGGGAATTTTTAGGTTTTACACTAATAGGTTTGGGTGTGCTTGTGTTAATTCTATCTTACATCTACAAACACCTCAAAGCCAGTCAACAGGCTTATGTCATCATAAAATAGGTCATGGCTGCCCTTGAAGAAGAACAATCTCCCAGTATATGGCTTGGTGTGCTGGATCAGTAGTCAAAGATGGGTAAGATTCATGGGGAGATCATACCAACCTAAGACAGGAAATGAGGGCTAGAAACTCATTGTCCAATGACAGGTAAGGATGTTACTCTGCCATGGACAACCTAAGACAGACACAATCCCTGCCAGCTTTCTTTTCATTTTATATAAGAAAAGGGGAAATTGTTGGGGGCTGTGCCATGTTGACAGTGCCAGAACGGGGCCTGATCACATCAGCAGCGAGGAGGTTAATTGACATAAGCACACTCAGGTGTTTTATCATCCACACACACAATGTATTTGCATGTGTTCTCAAGCACTCCTAATTGTGCCTGCTCAGACATCTAGCATCATGCTAATCTTTGTGTAAGAGGCGTGGCCCTGCTCTCCGCCTCCTGGAGGTGATATAAGCATAGGTGTAGCGAGGCAGCGCAACACACAGCAGCTAGTAGGGAAAAGCAGCAGCAGCAGCTAGCAGAAAGAAGTGGCAAGAAGAAAGAAAAGACAGTGGAGCAGCAGCTAGCAGAAAGAAGTGCAGAGAAGCCATTAGCAGAAAAGATAGCAGAACAGCAGCTACCAAAAAGTGGTGGAAGGCAGATCACAGAGCAGAGAACTGAGCACTAAAGCACCTTAGGTAGACGCACCTTTAGTTCACAGGATGCAGGACACACTAGTAAGAAGCAGTAGACCTTAAGTAAGGTGTAGCAAGTCTCTCTTCCTTTAAGCAAAGCCTGTCCTTCTCTCAAAGTCTCTCTCTTAAGCAAAGTCTCTCTCTCTCTCCTCTCAAAGCAAGTAAGCCTAATTTCCTCTATCCTCTATAAACAAATAAGCAAGGAAACAGCCCAGAGATAGAAGTGGCTCAGTTTCTAGTCCAACACCCATAAGACCCATGCAAATTGTTGCTGCAAGCGGTGACAAATATCCGCGGATTTGGTACCACAAAAAGCCAGTGACATCCAGTCAGGAAGAAATGGCTCAAGACATAGACTAGGGAAAAATATACAGGGATCAGACTAATGAAAAATGAGAACTTTCCAGAAATGTAAGAGAGTGTTTCAGAAAGAATGCCTTGTCTTTATGCAGTGTGCCTGCCTGTAGAATCCAGGGATTCTAGATGTCTGAAACAAAATGCCTAATGTAGAATGACCAGGGCACTTATATCCACTCCTTTTATTAATCAAGTTCTTGTTGACAGTCTTAACTCCTAACATAAAGTAGGAAGTCTTTGAAAATGCAGATACTTTATGTTCCTCTTTCTGTCCCTCACTATATTGAGAGCTATGCATCTCATATAAAAGGGCTGAATGCATTTTACTATGAGAGGGTCACTGAGAGTCCTGAACAAGAAGGGGGGACAATGAGTGGTGCATAAAAATAGGAAGAACAAATAATCCTTCTCACATCTGTTGCTGCCTTCAGAGAAGTGTGGATAGGCTAGGGAGACTGAGGTTCCCTCACTGATGCAGGGGGCACATCACCTGCAGACAGGAGGGTATGAGATTCTGCAGCCACACATGGTGATATGGAGAGAGAATCTGACCAGGTACACAGGGACAGTCTAGGCTGTGTCCTGAGCATCCTGCTGTGAGGTGCCTGTGCACCCTTAGATCTGGGTTCAAGGAATTTTACTGTGTCTTCCCTCTGCATCTGCTCACTGAAGGCATCTTCAGCTCCAGGAGCACAGGCTGCCTGCATAGCTGTCTGTGAGAGCCTGATGGCCAGAGCTGTCCTGAGGATGATGCTCAGTCCCATGCAGGAGGATCCTGATTCCAGAGAGGGGAGGAGGGCCCTCAGGTCACAGGTGACCTCCCAGGGGTAGGGCCCTGATTTGTCAGCACCATCACCTGGGTTTTTTTTCAGGAGTGCAAAATAGTTATCATGTTGTCATCTCAGAAATTATATAGCTTGTATGTTCATTGTTTCCCATATTCCTTTAAATCTAACCATGAAAGTAATTATGTATGCACATTTAAAATTTTGCTTAGCCTATGTAAATCTATTTTACATTTCTAGTCAAGAAAAATATTAGTTAACTTGAACCATTTTTAAAATTATTATAATGGCAAAATATGCTTCTTTTTATTATTTCTTAACCCAATATTACTTTACATTTTTGCAAGAAAATTATAATTGAATTGAGTTGCATTGCATGAATTATATTTGAGGACTTATTCCTTTGTGATGAATGAATTTTTAAATAAATTTTATTGACTTTCGATACTAAATTTGATGATTTCCACTCTAGAAAGAACTTATTAATTTTTATTGGTCTGATTGTGTGTGTGTGTGTGTGTGTGTGTGTGTGTGTGTGTGTGTTTGACAGTTATGGTCACTGGTCAATGGTGTGTTTTAAAGGAAGGGACTTGAGGTGTGGAGGAGGTTGGTGGAAGAGCAGAGCATCATCCCCTCCATGCTTCATCCCCAGCTCAACCCTGTGCTAACAAAACCTGAGGCTCTCTCTTCCAGCAGCCTGTAACACTACACACCACAGCTCTTTTTAAGTACTCTGTTCTATATCAACTGTCAATCCACTGGGATCAATGGACTGGAGTGCATTCTCTCTTTTAAGTATGTTCAAGAACTTTGCATTGCACTGTGGCTTCTGGACTGCATACTTTCCTGACTTGGTTATTTCCTTATTTCACATGGATGAACAAAATCACTTTTCATCATCATTTAGATATTCCTGCATTTTGTTCTGAGAGTTAGGTTTTCAGACTGCAAATTTGAAGAAATTTGGATTTTTATATCTTTGAAAACACTTCTTCATATCTTTTGGATTTTTGTTTGTTCTTACTACTTCAACATGTAAAAATCATTTGTTTTTTCACTTCATATAAGTTTTTGCCTAGAAATCTGACCACAATAAATTTGTGTTCACATATATTTACTAGACACAGAAGTAGCATTTTATATTATATTTTCCTTGTTTTTATCTTTTAATGACTAGGTTATTTTGTAAGAAAAATGTTTAATTCTTAGTTTTGGCTTTCAGTCCTGTTTCCTATCTATCCATTTCAACTTTTCTCTTTATTTATCCCACTATACTTCAACTTTGTGAACACAGACTGTTTATTCACTTTTTTTTTTTTTTTTACTGACTTGATTAACTGTAGTTCCAGTGGTTGTTGCTGTTGCCCTAAATACCAGCTATTTATTCAATGGCACATTTAGACTTTTATTTTTTCTTACATACCTGCAGAGTATCTCCACTGCCTTGTTCCCCTATTTACAACTCATTCCTATTGCCCAGACAGTGGAGAGAGCTTCCCACACTGGCTTTCCTCAGGGAGAGCTGGCCAGGGCCAACAAGGGAAAGTGTTGGTGTTTGCTAGTGAATATGGTTAACTAAATTAATATCATATACAAAATTCTCATGCTAAAACTTTGTCAGTTACCTGTGCCTGATTAAAAAATGAGTTCTTGAAATATCAAATGTTGGGCTTATTTTTTTAAAAAGCATAAACTTGGAGATTTGAAATATAGAAACTTTTCAAAATACCACTGAAAATCCAGAACTGAAATGAAAATTTCTTAATTTTTCATGAAGTTTAGATTGTGTAGAATGTAGGAAACACTGAATCAGAAATATACTGAATCTGAAGGGAAGTGTGCACAAACCATTGAGATGCACAAAACAGTTGAAAATCTCAAGGCACATGCTCTGGCTATGACCTTCTGAAATCAGGGAAATGCCAGTCAAGCACAGGGAAAACCAGGTTAAAATGTGCACCTCTAGCCTGGCTCCATCTCCAGGCTGGCCCCTGATACATTCCTGGTATAAATACTGGTCCCCCAGCCAATGCAGTGTTGCTCAATCTCAAGACAGCCTTCATTCTCCCTTGAATGTTCCTCTCCTTTCTCAATAAACATCTGTCTATGCCTTTGGTATAGGCTGGATTTTTTTTTTCCATCATATATGTAAAGATCCCTGCTGGTCCTGAGGTAAGTTCCCCTTCTCCACTGTAAACCCCTGGGACCCTCTCCAGAGACATCTTCTATCCCATGTCAGTGCTACATTGTCTTTAAAAAAGTTTGCAAATAATATATAAATGAATTTTTTTCAAAACATATGGTCAGAACCTGAAAATTAATCTGGTTGGTACATTTTGGCAGTAATGTGGAGTTTGCATCAGGAGGAAGAAGAGAGAGAATCTTCACTCTCCAGTTACAAAATATACACCCAAAGTTATGCCCCAATTTCAATCTCCTCTAACCACACCCTACCACATTAAACAATCTCATCAGGAATTAATTCACTGACTAGTTTAAGACTCTCAAACTCAATCATTTCCTCTCTGATCCTTCTTACATTGTCTCACACATTTGCTTTTAGGGGACGCATCTCATTTAAACCATAAGAAGAGCTAAGTGAAAATTCATGGTAGAAGACTTTTCCATATTTTGGCAGATTGCCTGGTCTTTTTATTTCTCTATATTTGCATGATAGGTCCTTGATCAATGTTGGAAGCAGGGATGGAGATAATGACAGGAGTCACATCTCACCAACACCACCTGTACTGGTGCTGCTGGAACTATTGCCAAATCTGCATATCTGATTACTTGTCAACAAAACCAAATATCGCCAGCCACCTGTGGGAAGTTGGAGTTTTATATCACTGTCTCCTGGAGGGCTGTGATGCATTTCTACTGGATTATGCCTGTGTTGTGGGTAATGTTTGTCTTTTCTGCCCATGGAACTCTGAGGAGCATCAGTATCCAGGCCCTAAAGAGGTTAGAGAGACTGAGTAGTAATCTTCACACCAGGAACTACTGTGTGGTGCAGGACAAGGAACAGTAAGTGTATAATCAGGGCTTCCACTAGTCTTCCAACCACAGCATCACCCAAAACCTACTTGGGGATAATTTCCTACAGACTTCAGGAGTCCCCTTCAAGATGTGCTTCATCTTTAATAATATGACAAAGATCACAGGAATGTATGTCTTAGGAAGTTAGGGGGCATGACTTTCTAGTGTTGTGACTATAGAACCTGCTAGTTAACAGGTCCTGATTTCAGCAGTAAAACTTCTTGCTGGGAATATTATAGAACACCCTAACATATATTTATTAACTTGGATCTTTCAAGAACATAGACAATCATACATAAATATAATTCATTTTTGTGATAAATTGTGTAATATATCTATAATATATAGGTCTCTGCTCCTCTTTTGGTGGTTGAGAGTTGGAGGTCTGGGAGAACCTCAGTACAGAGGAGCAAACTGTTCTCTTCATCAACTTGACCTCCACAGTATCTGTTGTCTGGAGAAGATTCCTGTACTGGTGAGCCTCAGACACCTTCACTTTCTCTTCCTGTTTCCTTGTCTTCAGTCCCTGTGTTAGTGGTCAGGATAAGTCACAGACATGATGTGCTGAATATCTGCTGCCACGGCTGACTCCAGACCTGAGCCAGGGACCAAACTCCTGATTCAGCCTCACTTGTGGTGTCACAAATTTTCCAACCTCCTGGTCCAATTCCAAGATGGACTGTTTTCAATTTAGAAAATAATCTAAGAAAGTTGCTTTTGGATTTAAAATCTAAGAAATATTCTCAAAGGCAGGTAAACACTAGTCACACATGAACTTGGAGACCTGAGACTTCTAAAGGGAAGATGCAGGTCTGAGCTCAGGAGTCCAGTGTAGGACTCTCCCATCTTCAGCACCCTGCAGAGGCTTTGGAAAGAGACACTGGGTCCAGTGATAATGAGCTGTGACACCTCTGGACCCTCTCCTGATGCACTCCATGGGTTTTGACAGAACCCTCCGAACTGCAAATGTTGGCCCTGGGCATGATACCTCTGAGAAGCTCAGGGTCTCACAGGGGCTCTTGGAAGGTTTGAAGTAGAAAGCATGGATCAGGGTTGGAAGCTCTAGATGAGGAGGCCTAGCCTGCCACTACCCTTTGCATGTGCCCTTCAGGGACACTAGGCCCATTCTGTTTGCCAAAACCACATCTTTGACAACTCTTAAGGGTCACAGAGTCTAGATGTCAACTGCCCTGAGACAAGTATATGTTTTGAATTCCTAATGAATTGTTAATCATTTGTCCTTCAGCAGTTGGGCAATTTCTTAGGAGAGGAATCATTTGAGTTTCTTACAGAATCCATTCTAGTGATGAAGGAAGGGGAAGAGCTTCATGAATGGGGGAGAAACAATCCATGGTCAAGACTTTGGGACTCCAGAATACAAAACCTCTATGTTGATGTTCCACAGACCTGACAGTACAGAGCAAACACACCAGACAATAAATAATCCCAGGAATCTGGTATGGAAGCCCTGGGACAGGAGCAGTGATCCTGTCCTGCGGTGGCCACTAAGGCTTGTGAGCACTGCCCTGCATTCAGGACCACAGGGCTGCTAGGGCTCTGCACATGCTCTGTGTCTCCCCAAATGCAAACTCAGGCACATTATCTGATCTACTATTGCATCTGAAATAACCACAACCTGACAAGGAGAGCCCTCTTTCAGGGATTCCTGGCATGGAGTCAGAATACAGGTCAGTTGTGGACCAGTCTGGGGAGAGAATAAAAGTCCCTACTCTGAGGATGCCCCAGGTGAGCAGTGAGGATGGATTGTTCTTGTGAATTCAAGAGGGTTCAAAACACCCAGTGAGCCCATTCAGACATTATGACCAGACTCTGGTGATATCCACAGTGGAGGGAAGGGAGTGGGAGGGGAGATGGGTTGCAATTGCAGTGCTGTCCACACCATGTCCTGAGCCTTCAGCAAGGAGCAGGTAACTGTTCAGTGCACAGGGGTCCAGGGTGGACTGAGTTTCAAGCTTTACTGCAGTCATGAGAGAAACAAAACTGTTCTTCTTAAATTATTCTAACTTCTTCCAAAAAGACACCTAAGAAAGAACCTGACTGGCCATAGGCCTGCTCTTCTAGGGAAGAGAGGAAACATCCTGTGCCTGGATGAGTACTCTGGAGAGATGGAGGCATGAAGGGCAGATTACAATGATTCCATCATCCTCTGGCCTTGTGGTACAGCAAAGCCAATGTCTAAAGAATCATGCAGTGGTCAGAGAGTTCAGATTCTACCTCCCACCTACCTTCAGTCTTTTTACATCTTCAGCATGAGATGTTTATTTCTCCATTAATTCCTCCATTTTCCTGGGATCAAAAATTAAAAATTGCCATTTGGAAACACAAGAAGCCTTTCCCAGGCTGGGGATATAGCTCAGTTGGTAGAGTGCTTGCCTCGCATGTGCAAGGACCTAGGTTTAATCCCCAGCATCACAAAGAAAAGAAGCCTTTCCTGGATCTGGAAGAGAGAAGTATATCACTCCTCACAGGAGAGTACACTGGTTCTGTCCTGTGTATTCCAGGCAAACACAATCAGCTCTGGTAACTCTGTGTTACCCTGATCTTATCTGGCTCAGGGGGGATGCCTTGCCTTAGCTGCATGAAAGATGAGCAAACTTCACAGCTGTGCCAGGTAACCCTGCTCTGCTTATTTGCATGTGGCCAGAGTGTGGCCTGTGCCCTGAAAATTTCTTAGTAGGACAGTTCCATTCTGTACAGGTGTCTGTTTGACAGGACAGAGCATGTACATGAGGGTCCCCACTCAGTTTTTGGGGATCCTGCTTCTCTCCCTCCATCCCAGATAAGGAGGGAAAACTCTGGGGATATGCTCAGCCAAAAGTGGTCAGTGATATGCCTTCAAGTATAGTTGTGTGGGAATTTACTTTTTTTTGGTTGTATTGTGTGTGTTTTTTTCTTATACTTTATTTATTTTGATTCATTGTAAACAAATTGGGTACAGCTGTTGTTTCTCTGGTTGTACATGAAGTGGAGTTGCACCATTTCTGTAATCATACATGGATGTAAGTTAATGATGTTTATCTCATTCTGTTATTTTTCTTCCCCCACCCCTTTTCCCTCTATACACTCCATCTTTCCTCCATTCTTGTCTCCTTGACAACCCCCCATTATTTATCATCATCTGCTTATCAGAGCGATCATTTTCCCTTTGTTTTTTTGGGATTGGCTTATCACACTTAGCATGATATTCTCCAACTCCATTCATTTACCTGCAAATTCCATAATTTTTTCTTCTTTATTGCTGAGTAATATTCCATTGTGTATATGTACCACAGTTTCTTTATACATTTGCCAATTGAAAGGCATCTAGTTTGGTTCCACAATCTAGCTATTGTGAAAAGGGCAGCTGTGAACATTGATGTGGCTGCATCATTGTAGTAAGCTGATTTTAATTTTTTTGGGGTATAGGCCAAGGAGTTGGAGAGCTGGGTCAAATGGTGTTTCCATTCCAAGTTTTCTAAGGAATCTCCACAGTGCTTTCCAGAGTGGTTGCACTAATTTGCAACCCCACCAGCAATATATGAGTGTACCTTTTTCCCCACATCCTTGCCAACACCTATTGTTGCTTGTATTCTTGATAATTGCCATTGTATTTGGGGTGAGATGGAATTTTAGGGTTGTTTTGTTTTGCATTTCTGTTATTAATAGAGATGTTGAACATTTTTTCATATATCAGTTGATTGCTTGTAAATCTTCTGTGAAGTGTCTGCTCATTTCTTTAGCCCATTTATTGAATGGGTTATTTGAATTCTTGGTGTAAAGTTTTTTTTGTGTTATTTATAGATTCTGGAGATTAGGGCTCTATCTGACATGCATGTGACAAAGACTTTCTCCCACTCTGTAGGCTCTAACTTTGCATTGCTGATAGTTTCCTTTGCTGAGCAAAAGCTTTTTTGTTTGAATCTATTCCAATTATTGATTTGTTTTTATTTCTTGGACTTTGGGAATCATATTAAGAAAGTCTGGTCCTAAACTGACATGAAGAAGATTTGGACCTACTTTTTCTTCTATAAGGTGCAGGGTCTCTGGTCTGATTCCAAGATTCTTGATCCATTTTGAAATGAGTTTGTGGGGTAAGAGATAGGGATTTAGTTTCATTTTGTGCATATGGATTTCTGGTTTTTCCAGTACCACTTGTTGAAGAGACTCTCATTTCTCCATTGTATGTTCTTAGCACCTTTGTCTAGTGTGAGGACACTGTATTTATGTGGGTTTGTCTCTGTGTCCTCTATTCTGTATCATTGATCTACCTGTATGTTTTGGTGCTAATACCATGCTGTTTTTGTTAACATTACTCTGTAGTATAGTTGAAGTTCTGGTACTGTGAGACTCCCCTGCTTCACTCATTCTGCTAAGGATTGCTTTATCTATTCTAGCTCTCTTATTCTTCCAAATGAATTTCATGATTGCTTGCTTTTTTGTATGATGTATATCATTGAGATTTTAATTAGAATTGCATTGAATTTGTATGGCAACTTTTCATAGTATGGCCATTTTGACAATAGTGCAGTGGGAACTGAGGCAGCAAATGGTGCCCAAGGTTCTGGGAATTAACTTCATGTAATTGTTGTTTCTGATATTAGTTGTGAGATGTGTAACTCACAACTCAGTACCCTTTATCCCTGTCAGCATCTCAAGGGAGACAGAGTCACCATAACCTGCAGGGCCACTCAGAACATTATTTATTCTTTACAGTAGTATCAGCAGAAACCAGGGCAATCTCCTAAGCTCCTCATTTAGGGTACCAATAGTTTGAAAAATATGATCCCATTGAGGTTCAATGGTAGTAGATTTGACTCAGACTTCAGCCTCACCATAAAAGCCTGAATGCTGAAAAAGTTGCCAATTATTACTGCCAACAAAGTTGGAATTACCATCCCACAGTGATTGAACCCATGACACAAACCTCCAAGGGAAGAATAAGTGTGAGGCTGGGCTGCTCCAGCTGCTCTTCCTGCTGCTTTGACCTGCTGAGAGCACTTCACAGGGGCAGTCAACCTCTGAGGTCACTGGGAGTGTTTTCTTCAAGGGGAGAGGGAATATTGTCTGCTCAGGGTTCCCCTTGCTCCTATTCAATCCCAGCAGCAGAGAGAGAACAATAAATCTCCAGGTCTAATTCAGGACAATGCTTGTTGCTGTGTGTCAGTGTGTCATGATGATGTTATGGACACTGTGTGGTGTCAGCTTGGGTGGATGGAGAGAAGCCTGGAGTGGTAGAGTATTAGCAAAGCATGGTCAGAAAATTGGCATGATTTTCAGGATACTGAGTGAGGAAATCCCTCTTTCAGTGTAGGTGGATGGACTAGGTGGACTGTAGGAGAAACAGAGGACACTCATCTTTTGTGTTCCCACATGCTTTTCCTCCCTAAGAGCCTGCCTTTCTCCTCTCACCATGCATGGACATCAACCCCAAGTATTTGCCATTTTCACCTGTATGTGCATCTGCTGCCCTCTTTGCAGACATTGACATGTAGACAATAAACTGGAAATGTGTTATGGTCTCTCTCCTTCTGAGACTTCTGGCTTTTTGGACTGACATGTAAATGGTTTTGTCAGATTATCATGTCTTGCAAAAAGCACAGTGGAAGTAAAGGGACAATGTTCTTTTGGAGGAGGTATCCCCAGACATTGAAAAATGAGAAATAACTTGAAATAATTACTTTCCAAATGAATTTACCATTTCATGTCATTATGGAGCATTGACTATCAATAATTAACACGAACAAATGCACAGATTGTATATAGTCATCTTCTACTATTCCATTTATGCTCATGAACCAATGTTTTGAAATCCTGCTTGGATTTCAATAGTATAAACTTCATCCCACCCAGTTCATGTGACCACTGGCACTTGTAACAATTCAACTCACAAAGAAGGCAGACCACTCTTGATCTCTATTATTATATACACTCCATGGGATCAGACTAACATCCAACATTCTTGTGGCCACAGTGGCCCTAAGGGAAGGCTGTGAGGGATTCTTGTGTGTGCCTTTGCTTTCATTCTTGTGTCTGCCAGGAATATGTGAAGATTTTTGGAAAGCTTTAATATGTGCTATAAAGTTCTTATATAATACACCATTGGACCAAGCATCTGACTTACAGAAAAATAACAAACCTGAGTGAACTTGACCATGATGTCATCATGTATGCAGGTTCAGCTGCATTAAAAATAAACTGTCAAGTAGGACTAATTGGAACAAATAAAATTTAAAAATTTTCAATTGAGGAGAAACTAACAGGAATCAAGATACTTTGGTACTCAGCCCTGTTAAATTGATTCCTTTTCCTGCTGGGCATTTAAAAGGCTCAGAAGCAATAACCCTGTGAAGATCTGGTTCTGCTGCAAAGAGAATATTAGCTCTTCAGAAACAAGACGTATATTTTGCCTACTGAGCCCCTTGAAATCTTCTGTTTCTATACACTCAGCTTTGAAATTCTCTGGTCTTCAGTTCTTGATCCAAAGGATTGCTGTGGTCACTATTCCATTAAACTAGGTGAAATTATGAGCACATGATCACTAGATATCATTAGTACAGTGGAGTACTTTTGAAGAAATAGTGCTGTTGTTTGGGTTAGGTTCATACATTCTGGTGATTAATGGCTCATAGGAATCTGTCTACATATTTTAAGAAAGGGACTGGAAATGTATCAATTCTGTAAGAGCTTTTGGAATGTTTCCCCTCATGACATTTCCATTTGTGAAAGCTGGTAAAATATTTGAGCAAGTATGTAAGTATGAAGTTTCAGGTGATGCAGGAATTGAGCAGCAGAGGTCCAGGCAACCTCATGAGGCACAAGGAATGTGACCTGCACAGTGAGACATGGAGACGTCAACTCCAGCCACTGCCTCCTGCTCAGACTGAGGATTGAGAAGTATGGGGTCTAGTTCCTTCCTGCTCACTGTGATGTCATAATGTCACCTGGATATGTGAGAAGCCAATCTTGGCTGCTTAAGCAAAAAGGTGATCATGGCCATGGATTAGGATAAGAAGCCAGTAGGAGCAGTTCAGGCTCCTTCCAGTCCTAACCCCCTCACTTCAAATGCCCTGTGTGTTCTAAGATCAGGAAATACAAGGAACAGTTTATGTGGCTGAAGAATTTGTGAAGCTCCGAGCTCTTCTGCTCCACCTGTTCTCCCAACAGCAGCCCAACACCAAGAAGGCTCTGACAATTTCACCTCAGGGGATCCTCCTGCTTTTATGTCAGGCAAACCATGATCAAAACCTATTACACAGCACAGGCGGTAGGAAATTATTAAATATTAAAAAATAACAATGTGGGGATATAGCTTAGATGTAGAGTGCTTGCCTTATAAGCACAAGGCCCTGGGTTCAATTCCCAGCACAGCAAAAATAATAATAATAATAATAATAATAATAATAATAATAATATAATAACAACAACAACAAAACCAAAAGGTTTCAGGAAGGTACTAGGTGTTTTATGACAAAGAAAACATGGCAATGCTAATGTCATGCCTTCAGGAGATGTGAACTCCAAGGATGATGACAGCAGTTTGTATGTTGAACATGGTAAATTTATTAAACATTGGCTGAATGCCTTATGCATTTAAATAACATGGTCTTTCTGATATAACAGAACTTCTCATTACACTGTACTCTCAACAGAGTGCCACACCGCTATACCACAATTGGAGTCTTTTCTGCTTAATAATAAAATTGAAGTCACCCAGTATGAAGAATTAAAGCAAGTGTTACCTCTCTGGCTAGGACCAGACTTACTCCAAAAATAGATGAAGAATTCTAGAAATACATTATCCATGGGCCTTCTACACCAGAGTCTAACTATATCTCTAATTCTAGAAGATAAAATAATTTAAATTACCATTCAACAATGGGTATTAATATTGAAGCAAACAATGTGTGTAAAATGTTAATATTGCAGTGAACCCTGTACCAGACTTTAGGGAGGAAGGGGGGACACATTTGGAATGCACCCACTCTTTATGGGTTACAAACAATAGCAATATACATACACAAGAAATTAATGATATGCTAAAAGTGTTAAATGGAGAAACAATCAGCAATGGTCTGAGGGTGAATGTTCGTGGCCCCTGAGGTATGTGAACCACAGAAAGAAAAGAGCTGCTAGCTTGATTATTTGAAGTTCAACTATTCTCATATCACTGATACATTTTATTAACAAGGTACATATTAGTAGCCTTATTAAAAAAGGAGTAGTGGCTGCAGATATAGCTCAGTTAGTAGAGTTCATGCCTCCAATGTATAAGGCCCTGTATTCAATCCCCTACACAAAAAAAAGAGAGGAAAAAAAACTGTATTTAACATTAATTCAGTACAAATTGAGTTGTGAGGACTCGGAGCAACCACTGAGGCTCCGGTAGCTGCCCAGGGGAGGAGTGGCAAGGAGAGCTGTGTGGACTCAGAACACTGGGGCCTGCCCTGAGGAGGAGGAGGAGAAACGTGGCCGCTTGGATTCGGAGTGACTGAACCAGAGCTACAGGTGGTTACCAGAGGAGGGGCTGCGTGGAGAGCTGTTTGGACTCTGACCACTTCTGAACACGGGGGCCTGCCGAGAGGAGTAGGAGGAGGAGGAGGAGGAGCGCGGCGGGTCGTTTGGACTCGCAGTGACTGCATTAGCACTCCAGGCGGCTGCTCAGAGGAGAAGGCGAGTGGTGAGTTGTTTGGACTTAAAGTGACAGCTCCTGAACACAGGAGGGCTGCTTGGAGGAGAAGCGTGGTGGGTCGCTTGGTCTTGAGTGGCCGCACCAGAGCTCCGGGTGGTTGTCCAGAGGACCCGTGCAGCGGGTCACGTGGATTCAGAGCCACTTAGAGCGACTGCTCCTGAACACCCGGGGGGTTATCTCGAGAAGGAGGAGGAACGGGGAGGGTCACTTCGACTCGGAGTGATTGATTGCCCAGGGCTACGGGTGGTTGGTGGGAGGTGGAGGCATGCAGTGAGTTTCTTGGACTCCTAGTGACTGCACTGGAATACTGGGAGAGGCGTGTGGCGGGTCTCTGGGACTCAGAGCGATTGTATGGGGCCCCAGGTGGCTGATCAGAGGAGGGGCTGCATAGCCAGGCGATTAGGTGCAGAGCAGGGTTCCAGGATCTAGGAGGCTTCTTGGTGGAAGAGCCACACAGAGACAGGCTTAGGGCGGAGCGAAGGTTCCAGGCCTGCAGGCAGATTCTCTGAGGAGGGGCAGCCTAAGGAGATTCATCTGCGAATGGTGAGGATCCCAGGCCCAGGAGGTAGGGCCAGGCCCCTGGGAACTTTGCAGAGGAAGGCAGCCCAGCCCAGGTGGTAGCTGTAAATTGAGGGGAACCTCTAGGAGGGAACTGAGCAGTGACACCTCCCCACCGGGTGAGTCTTCCCTGCCGGGTGAGGTTTCCCCACAAGGACAGTAAAACCAGAGACTCAGGCCCAAACAGGCCTTGCCTCAGCCCGCAGCCTAGGTCCCCTTTGGATGACCATTGGTCAACAAGTGGAGGCACCTTTGCCCACAGGCAGGGATTATACCCCACCTGAGGGCCACAACTCCTAGAGAGGCAGCTTCCTTGTGGAGCACCGCATTATTAACTTCCTCCAAGACTTCAGCCTACTGAAGGCTAAAGGGGGATATATATATAGAAATCTTCAGGGACATTGTAAGTCAATAGAGGAAATCTGCAATATCTCAGCGGTCCACTGATACTTGAACAATATAAGAAAACAAGGAAAGAAAATGCTGCAAACAAATCTAGATGTTACATCAATAAAACCCAATGACAGCATGGCAGAAGAAATGACAGAAAAGGAGTTCAGAATGTACATAATTAAAATGATCAGAGAAGCAAACGATGAGATGAAAGAGCAAATGCACGCACTGAATGATGAGATGAAAGGGCAAATGCAAGCATTGAATGATCGCACCAATCGACAATTAAAAGAGCAAATACGGGAAGCAAAAGATCATTTCAATAAAGAGTTAGAGATATTGAAAAAAAACCAAACAGAAATCCTTGACATGAAGGAAACAATAAACCAAATTAAGAACTCCATAGAAAGCATATCCAATAGGATAGAACACCTGGAAGACAGAACCTCAGACATTGAAGACAAAATATTTAACCTTGAAAACAAAGTTGAACAAACAGAGAAGATGGTAAGAAATCATGAACAGAATCTACAAGAACTATGGGATATCATGAAAAGGACAAATTTAAGAATTATTGGGATTGAGGAAGGCCTAGAGAAACAAGCCAAAGGAATGAACAATTTATGCAATGAAATAATATCAGAAAATTTCCCAAATCTGAAGAATGAAATGGAAAATCAAGTTCAAGAGGCTTATAGGACTCCAAATACACAAAATTACAACAGACCCACACCAAGGCACATTATAATGAAAATACCTAACATACAAACTAAGGACAGAATTTTAAAGGCTGTGAGAGAAAAGACCAAATTACATTCAGGGGGAAACCCATACGGATATCAGCAGATTTTTCAATCAAGACCCTAAAAGCTAGAAGGGCCTGGAACAACATTTTTCAAGCCCTGAAAGAAAATGGATACCAACCAAGAATCTTATACCCAGCAAAACTTACCTTCAACTTTGACGATGAAATAAAATCCTTCCATGATAAACAAAAGCTAAAAGAATTTACAAAAAGAAAGCCAGCATTACAGAACATTCTCAGCAAAATATTCCATGAGGAAGAGATGAAAAACAAAGAAGCAAATCAGCAAAGGGTGGAATTATCCTAAAGGAATTGTCGAATAAAGGAGGAAACAAGTTGTGTCAAACAAATAAATAAATAAAATTTTAAAAATGAACCAAATGACCGAGAAACCAAATCATATCTCTATAATAACCCTGAATGTTAATGGCCTGAATTCATCAATCAAAAGACATAGACTGGCAGACTGGATTAAAAAGAAAGATCCAACAATATGTTGCCTGCAAGAGACTCACCTCATATAAAAAAGATACCCATAGACTAAAGATGAAAGGATGGGGAAAAACATACCATGCACATGGACTCAGCAAAAAAGCTGGAGTATCCATCCTCATTTCCAATAATGTGGACTTCAAGCCAAAGTTAGTCAGAAGGGATAAAGAAGGACATTTCATACTACTTAAGGGAAGCATAAATCAGCAAGATATAACAATCATAAACATCTATGCCCCAAACAGTGGCTCATCCATGAATGTCCAACAAATCCTTCTTAATTTCAGAAACAAAATAGACCATAACACAATAATACTAGGTGATTTTAACACGCCTCTCTCACCACAAGACAGATCTTCAAGACAAAAACTGAATAAAGAAACCATAGATCTCAATAACACAATCAATAATTTAGACTTAAAGGACATTTATAGAATATACCATCCAACCAAGAGCAAATACACTTTCTTCTCAGCAGCACATGGATCCTTCTCTAAAATAGACCACATATTATGCCATAAGGCTAATGTTAGCAAATACAAGAATATAGAAACACTACCATGTATTCTATCAGATCATAATAGATTGAAGTTAGAAATAAATGAAAGGGTAAAACTCAGAAACTATTCCAACATCTGGAGATTAAACAATATGCTATTATATGATGAATGGATAACAGAAGATATTAGGAAGGAAATTAAAAAATTCTTAGAAGTAAATGAGAACAAAGAAACATCATATCAAAATCTCTGGGACACTATGAAAGCAGTACTTAGAGGGAAATTTATTTCATGGAGCGCATTTAATAAAAGAAGTAAAACTCAAAAAATAAATGACCTAACACTACAGCTAAAAGCCCTAGAAAAAGAAGAACAGAACAGCACCAAAAGTAGTAGAAGACAGGAAATAATTAAACTTAGAGCTGAAATCAATGAAATTGAAACAAAAGAAACAATACAAAAAATTGACAAAATAAATAGTTGGTTCTCTGAAAAAATAAACAAAATTGATAAACCTTTAGCCACACTAACTAAGAGAACACGAGAGAAAACCCAAATCACTAAAATTCGGAATGAACAAGGAAATATCACAACAGACAGGATTGAAATACAAAACATAATTAGAAGCTATTTTGAAATTTATACTCCAACAAAATAGAATATTTCGAAGACATCAACAGGTTTCTAGAGACATATGAATTGCCTAAACTGAACGAGGAGGACATACACAATTTACATAGACCAATTTCAAGTACTGATATAGAAGAAGTCATCAAAAGCCTATTAACAAAGAAAAGCCCGGGACCAGATGGGTTCTCAGCCGAGTTCTACAAAACCTTTAAAGAAGAGCTCATTCCAATACTTCTCAAAGTATTCCATAAAATAGAAGAGGAGGGAACCCTCCCAAACTCATTCTATGAAGCCAATATCACACTGATACCTAAACCAGACAGAGACTCAACAAGGAAAGAAAATTTCAGACCAATATCCTTAATGAACATTGACGCAAAAATTTTCAACAAAATTTTAGCAAATCGCATACAAAAACATATTAAAAAGATAGTGCACCATGATCAAGTGGGTTTCATCCCAGGGATGTAAGGTTGGTTCAACATCAGGAAATCAATAAACGTAATTCACCATAATAATAGACTTAAAGTCAAGAATCACATGATTATTTCAATAGATGTAGAAAAAGCATTTGATAAAATACAGCACCCCTTCATGCTCAAAACACTAGAAAAAATAGGGATAGTGGGAACATTCCTTAACATTGAAAAGGCCATTTATGCTAAGCCCATGGCTAATATCATTCTAAATGGTGAAAAACTGAAAGCATTCCCCCTAAAAACTGGAACAAGGCAGGGATGCCCTCTTTCACCACTTCTATTCAACATCGTTCTTGAGACTCTGGCCAGAGCAATTAGACAAACCAAAGAAATTAAAGGGATATGAATTGGAAAAGAAGAACTCAAACTATCCCTGTTCGCTGATGACATGATTATATATTTAGAGGAACCTGGAAATTCCACCAGAAAACTCTTAGAACTCATAAGTGAATTCAGTAAAGTAGCAGGTTACAAGATCAATGCCCATAAATCCAATGCATTTTTATACATAAGTGATGAATCTTCAGAAAGAGAAATTAGGAAAACTACCCCATTCACAATAGCCTTGAAAAAAATAAAATACATGGGAATCAATGTCACAAAAGAGGTGAAAGACCTCTACAGTGAGAACTATACAACACTAAAGAAAGAAATTAAAGAACACCTTAGAAGATGGAAAGATCTTCCATGTTCTTGGATAGGAAGAATTAATATTGTCAAAATGGCCATACTACCTAAAGTGCTATACAAATTAAATGCAATTCCAATTAAAATCCCAATGATGTACCTTACAGAAATAGAGCAAGCAATTATGAAATTCACCTGGAAGAATAAGAAACCCAGAATAGCTAAAGCAATTCTTAGGAGGAAGAATGAAACAGGGGGTATTGCAATACCAGATCTTCAACTCTACTACAAAGCAATAATAACAAAAACGGCATGGTATTGGTACCAAAATAGAAAGGTAGATCAATGATATAGAATAGAGGACACGGACACAAACCCAAATAAATACAATTTTCTCATACTAGACAAAGGTGCCAAAAATATGCAATGGAGAAAAGATAGCCTCTTCTACAAATGGTGCTGGGAGAATTGGAAATCCATATGCAACAGAATGAACCTAAGCCCATATCTCTCACCATGCATGAAACTAAACTCAAAATGGATTAAGGACCTCGGAATCAGACCAGAGACCCTGCAGATTATAGAAGAAGAAGTAGGTCCAAATCTTCACCTTGTTGGCTTAGGATCAGACTTCCTTAACAGGACTCCCATAGCACAAGAAATAAAAGCTAGAATCAACCACTGGGATAGATTCAAACTAAAAAGCTTTCTCTCAGCAAAGAAAACTATCAGCAATGCGAAGAAAGAGCCTACAGAGTGGGAGAATATCTTTGCCAATCATACTTCAGATAGAGCACTAATCCCCAGAATCTATAAAGAACTCAAAAAACTCTACTCCAAGAATTCAAATAATCAGTCGACAAATGGGCTAAGGAAATGAATAGACACTTCACAGAAGAAGATCTACAAGCAATCAACAAAGATATGGAAAAATGTTCAACATCTCTAGTAATAAGAGAAATGCAAATCAAAACCACCCTAAGATTCCATCTCACCCCAATTAGAATGACGATGATCAAGAATACTAGCAACAACAGGTGTTGGCGAGGATGTGGGGAGAAAGGTACACTCATACATTGCTGGTGGGGCTGCAAATTAGTGCAGTCACTCTGGAAAGCAGTGTGTAGATTCCTTAGAAAATTGGAATGGACCCTCCATTTGACCCAGCATCCCACTCCTTGGCCTATACCCAAAGGACTTAAATCAGCATACTACAGAGATACAGCCACATCAATGTTCATAGCTGCTCAATTCACAATGGCCAGACTGTGGAACCAACCTAGATGCCCTTAAATTGATGAGTCGATAAAGAAACTGTGGTATATATATACAATGGAATATTACTCAGCCATAAAGAATGATAAAATTATGGCATTTGCAGGCAAATGGATGAAATTGGAGAATATCATGCTAAGTGAGATAAGCCAATCTCAAAAATCCAAAGGACGAATGATTTCGCTAATAAGTGGAGGATGACACATAATGGGGGGGGGAGGGAATGGTTAGTGTTAGGGTTAGAGTTAGGGTTAGGGAGGGGGGCAAGTATGGAGGAAGGAAGTACTGTATAGAGGGTAAAGAGGGGTGGGAGGGGTGGGGGGAAGGGAAAAAATAACAGAATGAATCAAACAACATTACTCTATGTAAATTTATGATTACACAAATGGTATGCCTTTACGCCATGTACAAACAGAGAAACAACATGTATCCCATTTGTTTACAATAAAAAAAAGAAATTGAATTATGAGAAATTGCCATAGCAAAAGGGGAAGAAGCAAATATATGAAGAAAGGCAAGTCAAAATACTTTTATTAGCTCAGTAGCCTTAATCACTGTTTTCATGTGACTTCTTTGAGATCAGAATGAATAAATTTCTAATAGAGGATATCTGTTGATAATTGTTTAAAATTTTTCCAAGAGACTAAGATAAACTTCCTTTTTCTCTCCAAAAGAAAGGGAGTATTTGTGTAATGTACCAGTTAAAGTCAAATTCAGTGGAGCATGGATGCTTTGGCTTAGCAAGGATCATATTTTATTTTCAGATCGTTCTATTGCCAACCACTGTCTTTCTGGTGGTGTTCAGGATTCTGCTACCCTGGGACCAATGAGGAAAGGGACGTCACATGGTAATGAGAAAAGAGAATGTTTAATGTAAAGAATCAGTATCACAGGCTGTTGCCTAGAAATATGTAAAGAGAGCTATAAAAAATTATAATTGATGCCAGAGCACCCTATGCTTGTAGGGCTGTGATTGAGTAACCATGCAAACAGCTTACACAGGTTTTGAGATGCAGGCCTCATCAGAGAGGGCTTGTCTATGACTCACTGGACAGTAGAGAAAGTGTGTTGATGAAATTCGTTAGAACGTTACACTCACTGGTACCAAAGACATATGTTTATAGGAGGTATTTCAGCAGTACCTTGTTCTACAGACTTTTAGACTCAGGAGGGAGGGTGTAGAGGAAGCTGTGGGCTCTGGTTCAGAAGAGGACCCTGGTGCTGTAGACCCCTGCCCAAGCAGTGCCCTAGAAAGAAGCAGAACTCTTCTCTCCTGCAGTGTCTCTGGTGACATCTGCTGAACATTATCCATCAGTTGACATTGGTACAGAAACTAGAATAGTTTTTTTTTTGTACCTAATCCCTGGTTTAATCATGGTGGCAAATTGCTGTTCTAGGCTTTTACTGAAGAACATGTTTATAGCTTTTGCACCCTCTGCCATCCAGAAACAACTTTTTGGATGTGAAGTGTTTGTATATCCTTTGGTCTTAGAGTCCACTCCTGCCTTTGTTGTTCCAATTTAGCTGATCATGGTCATTTTCCTGCTCTGTACCCTCTCACATTTTTAAATGTACAAAGGGAGTCATAGTCCTGGACCAAATTTTGGGGTATTTTTTTCTTATAAGTGGAGTGATAAGATTAATGGTTCTTTTATATTAGCCTTAGGAAGTATTGCACAGTTCCTTTGGATTATTTTACCATAAGGTTTTTGTTCTTGTTTTATAAACAGCACTAAAATAATCACTTTTCATAGCTTTTATTTTATAATGTTTTTAAAATCAGCCAGGATGCTATAACCATGAATTCTATCAGGATGTCCTTCAGTGAGTAGTTCTTTTCAATGAAAACATAAACTAGGTAATTTTAGGGTTTTCTTCTTTGTCATTATTTTTGTTGACTTTCTTTACACATATATTAAAGTGCTGTAATTTGTTTGTGTTTATGGTCACAGGAAAATTCATGTATGAAGATGCTTTCAAAGTTTTATGATGGGGTTCAAGCATCAGTAATATAGTGTGTTGTTCTTCACTAGCTCTCATTTTGTTGCTATTTCCACCATAAAGTAGCAAGAATTCAGAATCAAAAACAGTTCATGTAACTTTATGCCTGCTGAGTTTTATAGATCAAGGAAATGATTTGGACAAGATTAGTGTACATTCCTCAGTTATTTTCAGGTTGTTACTCTGAACACATTTTTTAAATCTCTTGGGCATTTTACCAGTATTTTATATTCTTTATATTTACAGTACTTAAAAACCTGTTTATAATATTTGGTATTCTCTGAAATTTACTGTAGTTTAACACTGTATGAATAATTCAGAAGAGAATCTGTTGAGTCTCTTTCCTCCTGCTCCTTGTTTCTGTATCTGTCTATACATTTTCATGTTAATAATTTTACTGATTAGCCTGAGCACACTGAAATAGCAACTCTTCCAACTTTATTGTGGACTCAGATATCACTACCAAGTTCATTGCTCCCCAATTTTCAGTGTTATTCAAACTATTGAAAATTGCAAGTTTTACTACTTTGTAATTTGTTAATACCTTTGTATCAGGAGTTTATCCTGTCTGCCTATTGTATTCCTTATTAACATCTTCTGATTTTGAACCCTTGAAGCATTTATCTTACCAGTTTTCTCCCTCCATTCCTTCTTATATTCTAGTGTGGTATACTAACTAAATTGTAAGCCCCTTAATACTTTTTTCTCTTCATCAATAAAATATGTTCTTCTTTATATTTAATTTAATTAATTAATTTTGCTCTACTGGAAAGTGAACTTATGGGTGCTGTACCACTAGGTATCTCCTTAGCCTTTTTAATTTATTTTTAAAATTAAAGACATTGTCTTATATAAGTTAGTTCTTCCAAAATACCCATTAGTCTGTGAACTTGTGATTTCCCTGCATCAACCTTCCACATCACAGGATTATAGGCATGTGCCAAACTGCCCTCCACTCTTCATAATTTAAATGACTTGGAAACTAAATTTCTCATTAGCAGGGGTCTTGAATAATCTCAGTTTTAAGGTATTCTGCTAAGTGAAAGAAATAAGTAGGTGAATAGTATTTAGAGTTATACCTTGAAATAATATTTTGTACTGGGAATTTAACCCAGGAGTGCTCTACCAGTTAGCTACACTCTCTTTTAAAATTTGGTGTCAGATTATTGTTAAATTGTCCAGACTGGCCTCCAAGTTAAAACCCTTGTTCCTCAGCCTCCAAATAATTGATATTGTGTGGGTGACACCATTCCCAGAATGTCAAAAGAATGTTTTAATTATCCTGGGGACAGGAGCTAACAGTATAGCTGAAAACATCTCATTAGTTCCATAGACTCTAAGGCCTAAGATTAAAATTAACTAGAAATGTTAAAGAAATAGGATATACATAGACCTTCCTTCCTTTTTTTTTTTTTTTTTTTTGGTTAAGGAATTGATTTTTTTTTTTTTTTTTTTTGGTTAAGGAATTGAGCCCAAGACCCCTTTAATACTGAACTCCATACCTAGCCCATTTAATTTTTTTTAAATTTTAAGACAGAGTCTCACTAAGTTGCTGAGGCTGACCTCAAACTTGTTCCTCCTGCCTCAGGTTCCTAAGGTACTAGGATTATAGGCTTGTGTCATCACATACATACCTTGAAAAGGACACTGAGTGGAAACCTGAAAAATCACTTTTTGAACAGGTGATAGAATATAAACTCAAAGTGTTTATGACACTTCAGCGGACTCAAGTTATATTTTAAAACACTGACTTCTCATTTGACAGTTTTTGGAGTTTCTCTGAAGAAACAGAAAAGTAAAATAACATCAGAAACCTGGGGCCATGATCCAATGGTATTATTAAGTGCCCTTTCATAAAGAGCTATCAGAGTTCAGTCATGCTTTGAAGTACATGTGTACAAACAAGGTCAGTTGAGGACACAGCAAGATAGTGGTCATTTTCAAGCTGTGGAGGAAGACCTCACCAGAAATTGATCCTGTTGGCTTCTTAATTTGGACTTCTGTCAGTAATGTAAGAAAATACATTAGTTAAGCCCACCCCCAGTCTGTGATATTTTGTTATGTCAATACAAGTAGACTAACACAGGTTTATAAGTATTCTGGAGTTGGTTCTAGAAAATTTTCCTAGCAGAAAGGGACTTATCAATGATATCTGTGTTAACAATGGATTTCCAGGTTGAGGTTTAGTGGATGAAAAGGCATGGAAGTATGAGGAAGTGTGTGGAAAAGAGGATAAGGGAACCTCAGTGAAGAGATGTTTTCAGGTGTTTTGAAATGGGATGCAGGGTCACATAAGACAATGCACTGCTGGTAATGTGGAATAATGGAGCTTAGATACGCATACAGTTGTGTGACTTTGGACATGAACCAAAATTTTAAGCCAAGATCTGAATTTCTTCATGAAATGAGAATTAGTTGTTTTTTGTTCACTTTTTCTTTTGCAGTGCTGATTAGCAAATGCAAGATCTGGTGCAGGGTGGGCAAACCCTCAACACTGAGCTATATTCCCCAGCTGCCTTGTGGAATTTTTATGAATAATTAATACATTTTAGTGAAATACATGGTTGCATTCCAGGAGTCTAATAAATATAGCTATAAAAGATGAAAAAAATAAGTCTTTTGAAATCTAACCAAAGTTTAACTCATTACACTTTGCTTGTGGAGGTGAATGCAGATTAGTTGTACATTGTTTTCAGGTGGGGTTAGGGCAGCAGTCTTGGTAGTTGTCTTTGTTTACTCATGTATCTCTGGAGGATAAAGCAGGACCTTTGCTGAATGGGAGATATCCATCTTGAGAGAGTGGAGAAGGTGGTAATGAGTTTTATTTAGAGAAGGGAGCCGGAAATGAATAAGGGCACAGAGATGGCTGAGCATATTGGCACACACCTGAAATCCCAGCAAATTAGTTGGCCACAGCCAACGAAGATCTCAAGGTCAAAGTCAGGCTATACATCTTAGATCCTGTCTTAAAAAGAACTGGGAATGTAGCTCAGTGGCCAAGCATATCTGGGTTCAGTCGCCAGCATCAAAAGAGAGAAAAATAGAAGACAATGAGGACCATGAATCTTGAGGAGTGCCAACCTAAACAATAGATTTCGTTCTTATCTAACACTTCACAGAAATGAGAGATTATTGCCTTGGTCCAGGATCAGGGGTTTGGAAGATTGAGTGAGATAGAAAGAATGAGAAGTTGAGACTAATGCAAGAGTTGGTAGCTGAAATCGGTGTTCATGGGATCTGTTTGGTTTGGGAAGAAAGTGATGTCAGCAAGTGTCTGCCAGTTATGACCTACAGGCCACACATGGCTTGATGCCTATTTTTGTATAGTATATGACCTAAGGATGGTAGTTGTGCTTTTCAGTGGTTGGAAAAAAAAATCAATATAAAGATATTCTATGATATGATAATTACATCAACTTCCAATTTCAGTATCCACAAATAAAATTTCATTGAACTACAGCATTGCTCTTTCATTTACATATTGTCTATGGCTATTTTTGCCTTAAAGCAGTAGTAAGGTTTAGTAATTGTGACACAAAAGCTATGGTCTGCAAATTCTAAATTACTTTTTGTAGGAAGAGTTTACTAATTCTTATGCTAGATTATTAGCAACATTGAAATCAATTATCAGAAAATGAGCAAACTAGTAAGATCAGATGAGAGGAGGAAAGTAAAGATTCAGAGACAGGACAGATGTGTAAGCAATAGAGTACCAAGAGTTAAAGGAGTCAGAAAAGTGACTAATTTAGGCATGGAATAGGTTGTTCTTAGACATTGAAGAATCTTATGATGATGGTAAAAGTTGAGGAGCAAAGAAGAATGTGTAGAGTTGCTGGAAATCTCAGTGAAGGTGGAAGAATTGGTACATCAGAATTGGAATTTAGGAGTTTACTACTAATTTAGTAAATAAAATGACAAATACTTTTAAAAAATCATCAATCTCACAAGCACAAAAGTTCTCTAATTTGTTTATATTTGTAACTACAAGATATTTTATATCTATTAATGGTTTTATAAAAATTCTTCCAAATTTCTGTTGATGAACATGTCCTCTGCTTAAAAAAAACTTTATTTGCATGTACTCCTTATACATTAGGATAACCTCTGATACATGTTGTAACTTCTTTCCCCATTTGTGTGTATTATGATACTTTATCATGTTCCTGTTTGATCATGTGCTTTGGAAATGGAATATTTCATTTTTGTGTAGTCCTCAGTCTGTCCTTTGTAATTAATTTTTTTGCTTTTTTAAAAACTTGGAATGTCTTTCTGCCTTAAATGAGCTATGTAGTTCTCTGTTTTGTGATTATGATTGCTGAGATGCAGACAGGTTTTTGAATTTTGTTTTACTTGCTCAGAGGCAGATGGGTGACTGAACATGTGAGTAAAATGTGATTACTGATATATTGTGTGTACTTAATTTTCACATAATCTAAACTTCTTTTAATATGTATTTTTCTGGACTTGATCAATGTATGACTACCTATAGATGAATATAAATTCTTAATAATGTGTTGGAGATAATAAATTAGAGATGATGGTCCTGTACAAGGTGTATCTACTGTAGTCTTCTTTGCTTTTTAACTTTTACCATAATTACAGGGATTTCATTGTCTGGAAAAAATCTATTGAATCACAAATGAAACAATCATCATGACTTTTTTTAACTCTCAAGGACCTAATACTCAACCCAAGTATTGTGTTTATAGATCCTTACTCTAATTTTATTTATTTGGGTTTTTCATCCTTATTTAGCTAAAGATTTATTAATTTTCTTTACATTTTCAAATAACCAGTTTCTAGTTTCATTGATTTGCATATTGTTCTTTAGTTTCCACTTTGTTTATTTCTGCCATGATATTTTATTATTTCTTTAATTCTACTGATTTTAAATTTTGTTTATATTTTTCTAATACCTTAATGTGTGCATCACTAGGTTATTCTCCTTTTTCTCTTAAATTTTATTGAGTTCTCTGCTTTTATAAATGTAGAAACTCATAGCTGTAAGTATGAGTAACTCATAGTATTGGTTTTCTTGTATTTTTAAGTTCTGGTATGTGATCTCTAATTTTTATTTGATTTTAGAATTTTTTAATTTCCTCTTTGATTTCTTCACTGACACCCATTGTTATTTACAGAGTATTGTTCAGTCTCCATGTGTTTATATAATTTTTGTATTTACTCTTGCAGTTGGCTTCTACTTTTATTTCACTGTCTTATCACATGCAAGAAATTGTTCACTTTTTTAAATATATTACCACTTGCTGGGTGGGGTGGCATGAGCTTGTAATCCCTTTGACTCAGGAGTCTGAAGCAGGGGGATCATGAGTTTAAAACCAGCCTCAGCAATGTTGAGGCACTAGGCAATTCAGTGAGATCTTATCTCTAAATAAAACACAAAGTGGACTGGGCATGTGGCTCAGTGGTTGAGTGTCCCTGTGTTTATTTCACAGTACTCCCCCAAAATATTAAGTCTTTCTTTGTGTCCTGTGTATAATTTGTTTTGGAGGATGTTTCCTGTGCTGATTAAAAGACTGTATTATGTTGCTTTTGGTGGGAGTAATTTGCATATGTTAAGTCCAAATATAATGCTGTTTCCTTGTTGATTTTATTTTTGTTTGTGGATGATCTAGCTAGGAAGAGTGAATATTATAGTCACCCACTGGCAGCAGTTGCAGTGTTGTGTACCTGTTCTACCAGCAACTTAGGAGACTGAGGGAGTCAGAAAATTTTATTTAATTTTAAATCAATTTAATCATTAAGGAATGTATCTTATGCACTGCTGTATCCTCAGGAGCTGGTGCAGGGTCTAAAATAATAAATGTATCTCTAAGGAATGAGGAAATAGATAAATTTAGCTACGGTCAAAAATTAAAGAGCTTTGCAACGAAGATTGAGGTAAACACTACATACAAAGCATAAAAGGCTTATTCTTCATGTTTTTAATTCTTAAATAAAGCATAGTGGCACATAGTATGTATATTACAGCTATTGTATGCATGTCAAAAGTATTTTATCTGATTCTAAGGATTAAAGCATTCCACAATAAGCCTGAAATAAATACATTTTAACTTAATTTATTATTTTTAGCTGTTGGATAATCTTGTAGAATGCAATTAATATTTTTTCTTTTATTCCTAAAAGTTTTTCCTTCTAACTTTATGACAATTGTCATCCCTAAAAACATCCAGTGCATATTATGAAAAATCAAGGTGCTGAAGAATTGGGGAGGCAAGTAGGTGAACTGTGAGAAAGAAAAAGGGAGAGAAGAAAAATATTGCAAAGTATGATTTTGATTCTTTTGGACATATAAGCCATACATAGAGAAGAAAACTGACATTCAATTTTCTGCATTGAGTAATTTGGAAAGAAAAAATACCTTTCACAAAGAAAGGAAACACAGGAAAAAAATTTTGTACAATTTTTTTTCTTATGTACATGACAGGAAAATAATTAAGTTGAGATAGGCTCAATAGAAATCTTGTAATCACTGAAGAAAAAATAAGATGTAGGCAACATGCCAATTTAAGTATTGAGATTGTGAGTGCAGCTCACAAGTTTTACATTCAAAACCCATAAAGAATACCCATAATTCAATAATTAATTAAGAACAGCCCAATTAAAATGTCCTAGGCACAGTGGAACATACCTGTAATCTCAGCAACTTTTTTTTTTTTTTTTGGTGGTACTGGGAATTGAACCCAGGACCTTGTGCTTGTGAGGCAAACACTCTACCAACTGAGCTATATCCTCAGCCCCTCTCAGCAACTTTTGAGGATGAGGCAAGGTGATAACAAGTTAGAGGCCAGACCGAGCAACTTAGCAAGACCCTGTCTCAACATAAATAAAATAAAACAAAACAAAAATTTAAGTAGGCAAGTGACATATTGTAACCACATAGAGGTAACAATGCACATACAGTTATGGCTATTTATATACAACAGGGCTGCAGATGTAGCTCAGTGGTACTGTGTGCTTATTAGCACTTGCCAAGTCATTGGTCAATCCTCACCACTGCAAGGGCTTTGCGGTATGTGCAAACGGAATTAGGTTCTGTAATTATGGTTGTTTACAGAGTGAATTGGCAAGTACTACTTTCTGTATTTGTAGAGTATGTTGAACCCAAAGACGTGTCATGGAATTTGAGGGTAGACCATGATCACTGACTAGTATTAGAATGTCCCTTAATTGAAGAAGACATTCAGGAACAAAACTTTCTGCTTTCTGTGCCCTCAAAATATCCTTCTTCCCCCTTTGAATGTTCATCTTGGAAGCTTTTCACCATAGCTCTTTCAGCAGGGTGCATGTTCCTATCTGGAGTTATGCCATGTGATGCTGTGTTCCTCATGCCATCAGCAGGCTCTTATATGATCTACTTGCTATAGTAGGCATCATCTTTGGGCTGCTAAGAGGACTGTTAGAAATTTTCCACATGGTCTTGTGCCAGGCAGGCTCTATTGTGTTGAAGAGAATGAACCCATGTGTGAACACAGAGAGGCCACACATTTCTGTATCTCAAGGTGAGTGTAGGTGGCCCTGGAATTTCTAAGCAGGTAAATTTCTGAGTGCAGCCTAGTTGAGCTGGTGCTCAGCTTGGTGATCCACATGTCCCCAAGCACACATCCACCCAACCAGGCCCACTGGAACTGGTGGGGGAAAATTGCCTGCGGTCATGATGCCCAGTGTGGCCAAAAAAGTGCAGTGATACTTAGGAGTCTTGCAGCTTAGTGTGAGCTGTCAGGCTTCAGAGGAGTACCTTGTCCTGCCTGGTAATCAGGGAACAACAGACCACAGGGCTGTGCTCTCCTGATCTAAGAGGTTAGAATTACATTTTGGAAAACCTCAGTTCCCTGGCACTCGCTCCCTTCTTCTTGCATGTGACCATCACAACTCAGCTGGTCCTTGTTTTCAATCTTGGTCTGAAGTGACCAGGAACAAAAGCTTCTCTGGTTGCCATGAGAACCGTGATGCCATCGTGCTGACAGGCATTTCCTCTGTGACCTCAGGCGGAATCTGCAGTGCGGCCACCAGGTCATGTGAGCCACTCCTCAAACTCATGTTGAACAAGGCTCAGGATAAACTCTCTTGGGGGAGAAACCAACTGTTCTCCAACTGGAGCCAGGAATCCCTGAGCCTTTCCCACCTGTCCTTCATGATGCCTGCCCCTTCCACCTGGATAAAAAGAGTTCTCCCATTTTTGCTCTCATGTCACAGCAGCACTGGTAACCAAGTGAGGCATTGTATTCAGTGCAACTTAATGCAACTGAATCATTGAGAGATCAGGAGTATGAATTTCAGCCTCTTTCCTACTCTAACAAATCTTTACAGTAAAAGCTACAAACATACCAAGAGGAAGATTGAACTTGGATGTGGAATGGAATGTTTCCTTTCTGCCATCAAATGAGTCCTGGGAACCCAGACCCCAAGAGCCATCACCACTTAATTTTTCCTGTTTATATTTCTGACATCTTCTTGCTAAGCTGATGAGACATTCCCTCATTGAAGGAAACTGGCCTTTCCCAGGAGGAACACCTTCCTCTACCTCACACTACCTCACATGATATGCAAGATCCAGAACCATCACTGGCTTGTGCATTATGCACATCATTCTGTTGCTTAGAATTTTCCAAGTAAAATACCAAAAGAAAACAAAAAGAAAAAAAATCAAGAATTTTGTCAGTAGATTTTGAATAAAATGGATGTGGATGCAATGGTGAATGATCCCCAAAATCTCCTTTCAGACTAGAAAAATGAGAACATTCTAATACCCACATGGATTTTCCTCTCCTCCTGCCCTCTCCTCCATGGATCAGTGATATAAATTTCTGCTCAGGGATCAGTTATAACCGTTTTCCTCCTCAAGTAAAGAGGGGATATTTCTTTCCCTCAAGACAAAACCTTACATTATGGATTTGGAGATGCATAAAATGTTATTTGCAAGATTGTTGTTAAAAGGAGAATTAAGAATTCCTTGGTCATTGATTAGCTTTGTCTAGGGTTGATTCTCTGCATAGAACTTCACAGACACAGAACCTCAGGGGATCAAGTCATGTACCTTAAAGGAACTCTTCCTGTGCTGAGGATATTGTCCATCCCCTAGGGCACTGGATTTGCAAGCAGAAAGGCTGGAATTCATATCCCCAGCACAGTGTGATTTGGGGGGGAGGAAATAAGAAAAAGCACTCTGAGGGTTCCACACTTCCATTCACTCAAATTATTGGTTTGTTCTCCTCTGTTTTTCAGCAAATTGACACTGTTCAAGATCTACTAGTTTCATCTGCAAGCAATTTCCATTGACACCTTTCAGCCCACAGCTCCACTCAAAGGGAGCACTACTTCCCCTGTCACCTGCATGGCTTAAGAGTATGTGTTCCTTTACAGCTTTCAACTCTCTTTAGTTCAGACGTTTCATCTCACACATGTCTATGCTATGCCCATCTCATTCCAGCAACTTCTCCAGAAAAGCAATGTGCATCAGGTTGCAGTGGAGGGAAATTCAAAATGACACCTCACTGGCCCTTGCCAATTTCCAGGCTTTTTGGACACAATCCCATACAACCAATGAAGGAGACTGCCACACCTGAGCACTTTCCATGTGAAACACAAGGTCTACTGAAAAACCAACATGTGAAGGCATAAGACAGCTGCCCCTGGCCCTGATTTTCCTAGTCAGTTTTCCTATGCATTGGCTTGATTATGACTTGATGAAAAGTGGTAGGATTTGGGTCTGAATCCATGTTAGTTAGTGCTGATAGCATTCAGGAGAAACAGGGGAATTTACCACCTACTCTACCACTATCACTGGAGCTCCAGTGTTAAAAGGAACAGAGCACATGTAGAGACATATATTAGAATGTGTATTAATTGAAGAAGGCTTTCAGCACCAACATCCTTCTGCTTTGTGTACCAACAAAATGTGCTTGCCCTCCCTCTATGAATATTCATCTTGGAAGCTTTTCATCATTTCCCTTTCAGCACTGTGCATGTTCCTATCTGGAGTTATGCCATGTGATGTTGTGTACTCATGCCATCAGCAGGCTCTCTTACGATCCACTGACTTGTAGGTGGCATCCTCCTGGGGCTGCTAAGATGACCCATAAAAATTCTCCACAGGGCCTTGTGCTAGGCAGGCTCTAATCTGCTCAAGAGAATGAACACAGGTGTAATCACAGATGGGCCAGATATTTCTACATCTGGAGGTGAGTGTAGGTGGTCCTGGAATTTCCAAACAGGTAAATTTCTGAGTGCAGCCTAGTTGTAAGGCCAGAGCAAAGGAGGTGTGGCCTTGCAGCTGTAGTGAGCACAGAGTGTCTCTACTGGCCAGTCAGCACCATCCTATCCTCAGTACATCATGCTCCCAGGACTGCATATTAGCCTTCAGAAGATGCACCCAAATTCACCTAGAAGACCCACTTCCCAGTTCCATCTGTCACCTGGCTGAAATTTCTAGGAAAAGAGGAGAAACACTCAGGATTGGGTGTCAAGTATCCCAATTCAAAGATCACCTAAGACACCATGCTCACTGCATGCTCCACTGCCCTGAGCTCTCACTAGTCATGACTCTGTGTCATTGCTATTGCTCGAGGCTATTTTTCTGACTAGGATATTCTGGGTGTGCCCAGTGCTGGAGGAACGAGTTTGGAAGGAAATAGCACTGGAGCAGGTGCTCAGCCTGGTAATCCACGTGTCCCCAAGCCCACCTCCACCCATCCAGGCCCACTAGAACTTGTGGGAAATAATTGTCTGCTGTCATGATGCCCAGTGCGGCCAAACAAATGTAGTGACAACTATCAGTATTGCAGCTTAGTGTGAGCTGTCAGGCTTTAGAGGAGTACCTTTGCCTGCCTAGTCCTGCAGGGATCCACCAACCACGGGGCTGTGCTCTCCTAGTTGAAGAGGTTACAATCATGTTTTGGAAAACCTCAGTTCCTGGCACTCACTCCCTTCTTCTTGCTTCTGACCATCATAACTGAGCTGGTGCTTGTTTTTAATCTTGGTCTGAAGTGGCCAGGAGTGGAAACTTCTCTGGATGTCATGGGATCCATGATGCCATTGTGCTGTCAGGACTTTCCTCTGTGACCTCAGGTGCATTCCGTGGTTTGGATGCCAGGTAATTGGAGCCACTCCTCAAATTCCATATTGCACAAGGTCCGGAATAATCCTCTGGGTTTGAAACCAACTGTTCTCCAATTGGAGCCTGTAATCCCTGAGCGATTCCCACCCTACAAGCCTGATGCCTTCCCCTTCCACCTGGGTTGCAGGAGCTCTCCCATTTTTGCTCTCATGACAAAGGAACATTGGTTACCAATTGAGGAATCGTCCTCATTGCAACTGAATGCAACTGAATCATTGACAGATCAGGGATATGAATTTCAGCCCTTATCTTACTCCAACAAAAGTTGTCAGTAAAAGCCACAATCATACCGAGAGGAAGATTGAAATTGGATGAAGAATGTTTCCTTCTGCCAGCAAATATGGGTCCTGGGGACCCAGAATCCGAGAGCCATCACCACTTGAGTTTGTCTGTTTATATTTCCTGACATCTTCTGGCTAAGTTGATGAGGAAATCCCTCATTGAAGGAAACTGGCCTTACCCAGGAGAAACGCCTTCTTTTACCTCACTCCTACTCAGATGATAGGCAAGATCCACAACCATATATGGCTTGTGCTATTTGCACTGCACTCTGCTGCTTAGAATTTTCCAATGTAAAATGCCAAAAGGATAATGAAAAAAAAAATTCCTGGAAGTTTTCTGTAGATTGTGAATACAATGGCTGGGGTTGAAATGGTGAATGATCCCCAAAATCTCCTTTTATAATAGCAACCTGAGCATATTCTAATATCCACATTGTCCTGCCTCTTCTAGTGTCTTGTCCTCCACTGATCACTTATATAAATTTCTGCTCAAGGATCAGCTATAACTGGTTTCCTCCTTAACTAATGAGGGGATATTTCTTTCCCTCAGGACAAACCCCTGAATTGTGGGTCTTGAGATGCAAAAAAGGTTATTTGCAAGATTGTTGTGAAAAGGAGAATTAAGAATTCCTTAGTCATGGGTTGGCTTTGTCCAGGGTTGATTCTCTGCATAGAACTTCACAGACACAGAACCTCAGGTGATCAAGTCATGTTCCTTAAAGGAGCTCTTCCTGTGCTGAAGATATAGCTTATCCCTTGGGCACTCGTTTTGCAAGCAGAAAGGGCAGAGTTCAAATCCCAAGCACCACGGGATTTGGATGGGGAAAAAAATACTTCTGAGGGTTCCAAACTTCTGTCTTCTCAAACTATTTGTTCTCCTCTGTTATTCAGTGAAATCAACACTGTTCAAGATCTACTTGTTTCACCTGCAAGCAATTTCCATTGACACCTTTCAGCCCTCAGCTGCAGTCAAAGGGACCACTGCTTCCCCAGTCACCTCCATGACTTAAGATTATGTGTTTCTTATCATCTTTCAACTCTCATTAGTTTAGAAATTACATCTTGCACATGACTATGCCATGCTCATCTTTTTCCAGCAACTTCTCCAGATAGTCATTGTGCACCAGGTTGCAGTTGTTAGGTTGGAAATTAGGCGACTGTACGGGTAAACCTGAGCAGCAGGAACAAAGACCACTCCACCAAATATGACCAGAAAGTTTGCAGCAAGGCGGATGGAAAGTTCTACTGACCTTCACACCCACTTGTCACTCAACAGGACCCTCTCCCATCCCAGTCTATAAAAACCCTGGACAGCCAGGGCCATGTGCAATTTTCTCTGGGAACCTATACCCCCGGGGATCTGGGGATTTTACCTGAGAGCCAAATTCCGATAAAGCTTGCTTTGGCCACTTTCTGTCTCATTTTATTTGGCTGCTAACTGTGCCTGCCTGGCGCCGCCTAGACCCGCCAAGCTTACATTTGGTGCCAAATCCCGGGAGGGTGTTTTCAGGCTTCCCCATGTCTTGGGGTTGAGACTCACCCCTCCTCAGAAGAACCAGGAGGTTTCATCCTGACCCACTCAGCTCTACTTTGTTCTGCTCCAACCTGCTTCAAAGTGCGGTAAGTTCCCTTGGTTTTCTTTTTTTCCCATTTGCCACTCCAATTTCTCTTCCATTCTGTGGAGGGTTCTGTTCCATTGGCATGCCATAGACCCTCTCTGTCCATCCAGCCCTGGTCGTCATAGAGACGTCTGGGCTTCCAGTTAGGCTCCTTGTCTGTCTTAGGTCCCAAAGAGTTGAGAGACATCTCAAATTTTGTCCCACCCACTGTCTTCCCAGTGTATGAAAGCCAGAACTGGGATGCCCCTTCTGTTTCTGTACATCTCTCTGGGTAAAATTGGATGGCTAATGGGAAATACCAGGAGCTCATTAGACCCCAAAATCCTTTTGGGGTGTATCCATTGTAATTTTACTAAACTTTCCAAAGGGACTTTCCAAAGACTTAAGCTGTAGGCGGCTAGTTTTTCAATCAAGCCTCAGTATGTTTTAGATCTCAAGATGGCCACCAAAAGGCACTCGCAACAATTCAGTAGCTTTCTTTTTAAATTTGGCACTCACCCCACCCCTTCTTCTGCCTGCTCCACCACCCACATTCTCCTCCCCAAGCGGTTCCAAACCCCTACTGCCTCCATGGTCTAACCAGAACTCCACCTCCTCTTCTTGTCCTCCTCCAGCTGAAAACTCGCCCTGCTTTCTTCTCGGAGCCCTCCCACTTCCCCTTCCACCTCCTCTTTCAGAACACCTCTCTGCCTAGTCTATTCCCTCCTCCCATCAGCACTAACATGCAACTTTATCAGATTCTCCCACTGCCTAACCCAGAGCTTCTTTATTCTCTCCAGGAAATAGCTAGTGCAAAAGGGTTATGTGAATCTAAGTTCCATTCTCTTTTAGGTTCTTTCTCTGCTGATTCCTTTACTTATATTAAGAAATTTAAGTATCTTTCCCAAACTTATAGTCTTAATATCCCTTCTTCCACTCCCAGTATCCAACAGGCAGCACAGGACCATGCTAACCAAGCCCATTTAATGGACATAACTTCACCCACAGGGGCAGGTTCCAATAACTGAACCATACTGGAACTATCAGAAAGACCAGCAAGGCAACCGTTACTATGCTCGCATGGTCCAATACCTCATAACAGGCATGCATGCAGTCTCCAATAAGGTGGTACACTTTGATAAACTGAGGGAAATTACCAAGAATCCAGATGCGAATCCAGCTCTGTTTCTTAACTGCCTTACAGAGGCCCTTACTAGATATACTAAACTGGACCCTGAATCTCCCTCTGGGGCTACAGTGCTAGCAACCTACTTCATTTTTCAATCATCCCCTAATATAAGAAAAAAGCTCAAGCAAGCTGAGGAGTGCCCTAAAACCCCTATCCGAGTTCTAATGAAAATGGCCTTTAAAGTCTGTAATACCCCAAAAATTAGCTGATTTAGCCAGGCAATCTCATTTACAGAAAAAGATGACACTCCAATCCCAAGGCTTGGTCGCTGCCCTGCAGTCTGTGACTCCAGTGAGAGCTCCAAAGGGGAGCCAGCAATCCTCTCCACAAGGGGCCTGCTTCAAGTGCAAACGTGAAGGTCACTGGCTCATCAATGTCCAAACCCATGGCCCCCCACCAGGCCATGTCCCACCTGCAAACAAGCAGGACACTGGAAGAATGACTGCCCTATGGCCAGTCTCTCCCCAGAGTCTCTATGCAGAGGTGTGGCCAGCCAGGCAATCCATTCCCATGAGATTTTAGGATTCACAGAAGACTGAAGGATCCCAAACTTGAAGACTCCTATAACCCTAGCCAGGCCCAAAGTGAAAGCTCCAGGTAAAGGGTAAGTCCATATTTTTTCTTGTGGACACGGGGGCCACCTATTCTGTCTTTCCTGCCCACTCTAAGCCTTTATTTCCTTCCCAGGTTTCAGTTATGGGAATTGATGAAAAACCCTCCTTCCCAAGCAGAATGAGAACATGGCTAAATTAGCCTGTGCACTAGAGGTACATCCTTTTACATACCCATTCCTAGTTATTCTCTCCTGTCCATGCCCCTCCTCGGAAGCGATATTCTCCAACCCTTGGAAACCACCCTACAGCTCCTTCCCAGGCACACTGCTAGTGTTCACCTTCTTCTCTCTATGTTTCATACATTCTCTAGTGCCCCCGCACCACCTACCCTACCATTGAACTCCAAGTCTGAGACACCTCCAAACCAGTCATAGCTTCCCACCACAAGCCAGTACTTATCCAACTGAAACCTCAAGCTATGTTTCCATTACGTTCCCAGTTTCCAATTTCCTGTATTCACAGGAAAGGACTTAAACCCATTATAGACCAGTTGCTTACTCAGGGACTTCTTATCCCTTTTGACTCCCCTTGTAACACCCCTATATGCCAGTACATAAACCCTCAGAAACCTATTGCTTGCTCCAGGATCTCCATCAAATTAACGAGGCAGTTATTCCCATCCACCCAGTTGTTCATAACCCTTACACCCTTCTTTACCACATCCTCCCTTCTACCAACCACTTCACAATCCTACATCTCAAAGATGCATTCTTTCTTTTATTTTGATTTTTTTATTGAAACAAATGGGATATATGTTATTTCTGTTTGTACATGGAGTAGCAGCATATGATTTGCATAATCATACATTTACATAGGGTAATGATGTTTGATTCATTGTTATTTTTTCCCACACACCACCCCTCCAACCCCTATTTTCCCTGTATACATTCCATCCTTTCTCCATTCTTACCCCCCTCCCAACCCCCATTATGAGTCATCATCCGCTTATCAGTGAGATCATTCATCCTTTGGTTTTTTGAGATTGTCTTATCTCATTTAGCATGATATTCTCCAATTTCATCAATTTGCCTGAAAATGCCATAGGTTTATTATTCTTTATGATTAGTAATATTCCATTGTATATATATGCCACAGTTTTTTATCCATTCATCAATTGAAGGACATCTAGGTTGGTTCCACAATCTGGCTATTGTGAATTGAGCAGCTATGAACATTGGTGTGGCTGTATCTCTGTAGTATGCTGACTTTAAGTCCTTTGGGTATAGGCCGAGGAGTGGGATAGCTGGTTCAAATGGTGGTTCCATTCTAAGTTTTTTAAGGAATCTCCACACTGCTTTCCAGAGTGGCTGCACTAATTTGCAGCCCCACCAGTAATGTATGAGTGTACCTTTTTTCCCCACATCTCCAACAACTATTGTTGCTTGTATTCTTGATAATCGCCATTCTACTTGGGATGAGATGGAATCTTAGTGTAGTTTTGATTTGCATTTCTCTTATCACTAAAGATGGTCAACATTTTCTCATATGTTTGTTGATTGCTTGTAGATCTTCTTCTGTGTAGTGTCTGTTCATATCCTTAGCCCATTTGTTTGATTGGGTTATTTGTATTCTTTGTGTAGTTTTTTGAGTTCTCTATATATTCTGGAAATTAGTGATCTATCTGAAGTATGAGTGGCAAAGTTATTCTCCCACTCTGTAGGCTCTTTCTTCTCATTGCTTATAGTTTCCTTTGCTGAGAGAAAGCTATTTAGTTTGAATCAATCCCAGTTATTGAGTCTTGATTTTATTTCTTGTGCTATGTGAGTCCTGTTAAGGAAGTCTGATTCTAAACCAACAAGTTGAAGATTTGGACCTAATTTTTATTCTATAAGATGCAGGGTATCTGGTCTGATTTCAAAGTCCATGACCCATTGTGAGTTGATTTTTATGCAGGGTGAGAGATGGGGATTTAGTTTCATTCTGTTGCATATGGATTTCCAGTTTTCCCAGCACAATTTGCTGAAGAGACTCTCTTTTCTCCATTGCATATTTTTGGCACCTTTGTCTAGTATGAGAAAATTGTACTTATTTGGGTTTGTGTCCATGTCCTCTATTCTGTACCATTGACCTACCTGTGTATTTTGGTGTCAATACCATGCCGTTTTTGTTACTATTGCTTTGTTGTAGAGTTGAAGTTCTGGCATTGTGATACCCCCTGTTTCATTCTTCCTGCTAAGGATTGCTTTAGCTATTCTGGGTTTCTTATTTTTCTAGATGAATTTTATGATTGCTGGCTCTATTTCTTTAAGGTACATCATTGGGATTTTAATTGAAATTGCATTGAATCTGTATAGCACTTTTGGTAGTATGGCCATTTTGACAATATTAATTCTGCCTATCCAAGAACATGGGAGATCGTTCCATCTTCTAAGGTCTTCCTTAATTTCTTTCTTCAATGTTTTGTAGATTTCATTGTAGAGATCTTTTACCTCTTTAGTTAGATTGATACCCAAGTATTTTATTATTTGAGGCTATTGCAAATGGAGTTGTTTTCCACATTTCCCTTTCAGATGTCTCATTGCTTGTGCATAAAAATGCTTTAGATTTATGGTTGTTGATTTTGTAGCTTACTATTTAGCTGAATTCATTGATGAGGTCAAGAAATTTTCTAGAAGAGTGTTTTGGATCCTCTAAATATAGAATCATGTAATCAGCAAATAGTGACAGCTTAAGTTCCTCTTTTCCTGTCCATAACCCTTTAAATTCTTTAGTCTGCCTAATTGCTCTGGCTAGAGTTTCAAGGAAAATGTTGAATAGAAATGTTGAAAGAGGACATCCATGTCTTGTTCCCATTTTTAAAGGGAAAGGTTTCAGTTTTTCTCCATTAAGAATGATGTTGGCCATGGGCTTAGCATAAATAGCATGTACAATATTCAGGTATGTTCCTACTATCCCTATTTTTTCTAGTGTTTTGAGCATGAAGGGGTGATGTATTTTGTCAAATGCTTTTTCTGAGTCAATTGAAATAATTATATGATTCTTATCCTTAAATCTATTGACATGATGGATTGTTTATTGATTTATGGATGTTAAACCATCCTTGCATTCCAGGGGTGAAACCCACTTGATCCTGGTGCATGATTTTCTTAATATGTTTTTGGATACAGTTTGCCAATATTTTGTTAAGGATCTCTGCATCTATATTCACAGGGATATTGGACTAAAATTTTCTTTCTTTGACATGTCTTTGCCTGGTTTGGGTACGAGGGTGATATTAGCTTCATAGAATGAGTTTGGTAGGGAACCCTCCTTTTCTATTTCCTGGAAAACTTTGAGAAATATTGGAATGTGATCTTTGAAGGTGTTGTAGAACTTGGCTACGAATCCATCTGGTCCTAATATTTTCTTGGATAATAGGTTTTTAATGGCTTCTTCTATTTCATTGCTTGATATTGATCTGTATAAATTGTGTATGTCCTCCTAGTTCAGTTTGGGAGGAGCATATATCTCTAGAAATTTGTTAATGTCTTCAGTAGTTTCTGTTTTTGTAGTACAGATTTTCAAAGTAGGTTCTCATTATGTTCTGTATCTCAGTGGTGTCTGTTGTGATATTTCCTTTGTCATCATGAATTTTAATAATTTGAGTTTTCTTTCTCCTTCTCCTTGTTAGGGTGGCTAAGGGTTTGTCTATTTTGTTTACATTTTCAATGAACCAACTTTTTGTTTCATCAATTTTTTGAATTGTTTCTTTTGTTTCAATTTTATTTATTTCAGCTGATTTTAAATATTTCCTGTCTTCTACTACTTTTACTGTTATTCTGTTCTTCTTTTTCTAGGGCTTTAAGTTGTAATATTAGGTAATTTAGTTGTTGACTTTTCATTCTTTTCTGGAATGCACTCCATACAATGAATTTTCCTCTTAGTACTGCTTTCATTGTGTCCCAGAGATTTTGATATGTTGTGTCATCATTCTCTTTGACCTCTAAGAATTTCTTATCTCCTCCCTGATATTTTCTGTTATCCATGTTTCATTCAATAGCATATTATTTAGTCTCCAGATGTTGAAGAAATTTCTGTTTTTTATTTTGTCATTGATTTCTACTCTCAGTCCATTATGATCTCCTTGAACACAAGGCAGTATCTCTAGTTTTTTGCATTTACTGAGGGCTGTTTTGGGGCATAACATATGGTCTATTTTCCAGAAAGTTCCATGTGCTGCTGAGAAGAAAGTGAATCTGCTTCTTGGTGGATGGAATATTCTATATATGTCTATTAAGGCAAGGTTATTGATTGTGTTATTGATTTCTATGGTTTCTTCGGTTGGTTTTGTTTGAAAGCTCTATCTAGTGGTGACAGCAGTGCATTAAAGTCACCCAGAATTATTGTGTTATGGTCAATGTGATTCCTGAAACTGAGAAGGATTTGTTTGATATACAGGGATGCACCATTGTTTGGGGCATAAATATTTACTGTCATTTTGTCTTCCTGATTTATGGTTCCCTTAAGTAGTATGAAATGTCCTTCTTTATCCCTTCTGACTATCTTTGGCTTGAAGTCCACTTTGTCTGATATAAGGATGGAAACCCCCACCTTTTTACTGAGTCCATGTGCGTGGTATATTTTTTCCTATTCTTTCACCTTTAGTGTGTGGATGTTTTTTTCTATGAGATGAATCTTTTGTCAAAGATGTGTTCTTTACAGTTTCCCTTCACCCTGACTCCTATTACCTCTTTGTCTTCACTTGGGAGAATCCTACATCCTTTAGGTCTCAACAGCTGACATGGACAGTTTTACCCCAAGGCTTCTGGACAGTTCTCACCTTTTTGGGCAAGCCTTAGCTCAGGATTTGGCTACTTGTGACTTGGGAAGTAGCACAATCCTAAATATGTGGATGACCTCCTCCTATGCAGCCCATCACTCAAGGCCTCCCAAGCTCACACTGCCCAGCTCCTTAACTCCCTAGGGTCTCAAGGCTTTAGAGTCTTTCCAGCCAAAACCATACTCACAACCCCTTCAGTCACATATTTGGGCATACTCCTCACTCCTTCCTCTAAGAGTCTCACAACAGACAGAACCCAAGCCCTGCATAACTTACAGCTGCCAGAGATGGCAGATTACATTCTCTCCTTTCTGGGATAGCTGGTTTTTTTTTAGACACTGGGTCCCTAATTTTGCACTTCTTGCAAAACCTCTATATCAGGCAGCAATGAAGATTCCACGTGGGTCCCCTACCCCCCCCAAGATGATAGCTAACTCTTTTTAAAAGCTCAAGGATGCTCTTACATCCTCCTCTGCTCTATCTCCCCAACTCTAACCATTCCTTTCCACCTCTTCACAGATGAAAAACAGGGTGTTGCCACTGGCTTTCTCATGCAGCCAACAGGACCTTCTAACAGACCAGTGGCATATCTCTCCAGGCAGCTTGATTCCACGATTTGCGGGTGGCTACCATGTCTCCAAGCACTGGCAACATCAGCTTAACTAGGCAAGGAAGCTCTAAAACTCACCCTACTTCAACTAGTAACTGTGTTTTCCACCCATCAACTGCAGGACTTCTTAAACCATAAACCCCTTCCACACCCACAGGTGCTAAAGATGCTATGTTCACCTCGTAAAGACCTCTTCAATTACACACTCCCCTCACCTAACTTAATCATTTTTGTAGATGGCAGTTATGTGCTGAGTCCCGACGGATGCTGTAAAACTGCCTATGCAGTTGTCACCACAGCCTCAGTTCTGGAATCCAATTGCCTTCCAGAAGGGACCATTTTCCAAAAGGCTGAACTCTTTGCTCTGATCAGGGCTCTAACTTTATCCATAGGTGAACAGGTTAACATCTACACAAATTCCAAATATGCCTTCCTGCTTGCTCACTCAAATTAAGGTATATGGAAGGAGTGTGAATTTTTCACCACAAAGTGCTCACCAGATATGAAAGAAAAACAGAAGGTTCTAAGTATGGGAATGTATTCAGTAGAAAATAAAAGAATGTTTCTAGGTAAGAAAGTTCTTGTGTGATGCAATATATGAGGGTCAAAGTAAGTGCTAAGAAAGTCTGTAAGTAAAGGGCAAATTTAAACAAGTTTGCATATAACTAAGTTGGTCATATGTACATGAGACAGGCTATGGCCTAATTCCTAGGAATGTTCCTGTGCAGGGGCACAAGATGCCTGTCTGCTGTGGCAGTACCCTCGCTGGGGAGGCTCTGTGCAAGTATCCTATCAGCTCTGACATTGATCTCAGGCACACAGCTCTCAGGCAGGAAGGAATTTCTTTGCCAGATAACCAGTGTTTCCTCAGTTCCCTTCTCTGGTTCCTGCCCGCCTTGCAGTAACTTTGGACAGTGGACTTCCATAAAAGCAACACAGAGCTGCTAACATTGCACTTTGCAGCTGTAAAAAGTTACATAGATGTCCTAGTCTCTGTAACTTTTCTGAAAACAAAAATAATGCTTACATACTTTATAACCTGATAATAAGACATATATAAAGATTGCTGACATAACTCTTTAGAACTGCATTTCTATCAGAGAACAGAGTTTCATCTGATCTCTGCTTAATCTTCAAAAGCTGTTTTGTGAAAAGCCCCTCCTTATCTGAAATAAGACTCTGCCTCACCTGGCTGCATGTTAGAATGGCTCCAAAATAAGCAAGATTTTAATTCATTTAAAGTTGTGTTCAAAAGTTTGATGTTTGCTGTAAAGATTACTGTGATCTCAAACAGGGGATATAATAAATAACTCAGCCAGAATTCAGGATACCTATTGCACAAATGGAATAATTTACTGTTGGTGATTCCATTTTGTGTTTTCTTTGTGAACTCTTTTGCCTAATTAATATTTGCAGAAATATTGCTCCAAGAGCAAACACTGTAAATTAACTTAAAATAGTAAGGCATGACTGATAGGATGGATAACATAAGCCCCAATTAAATAAGGGGGGTGAATAACTGTAAAGTCATAGACATTGAAGTTAAATCCCAGCACTCTTACTTTATGACTGGTGAGACTAACTTGCTGGATGGTTGAGATTGAATTTAAAAATTGAGATTAAATACAGAGGCCAAAAAAGTCAATAACAGGTCAATTTGACCAACTTGATCTTAAACAACTAACAAAAGAGTTAAAACTGAAATATAGCCATTTTTTGGCAATTAAGAGAAAAAAGAGTTAAATGCAACCTAAGATGTAGACTTGTGTTAACTTTCATAGAATAAAGACTGGAAGCTACAAGAGAAATTTTTAGGCAGATGTACCTGCTAACTATCAAGAGAAACTGCCAGAATTAGGAGCTTTAAATCAGTTTAAGGCCTACAGATCCTCTTAAACTACATAGGTAGACTTAATCTATGCTTGCTAGTGTGATTAGCTAGCCCTAAGTCACAGGAATATAGATATCTCTACTAAACACTGGTTATACCAACAAGAGGACTTAATTATGCAGTCAATGCAAACCAAAAGCTAGAAGAGCAACTCCAGAAGGCACTAGATGAATCTGCTTCTTGTCCCTGACATCCCTGCAAAGATGAATAACATTTATTGCTCAAGTTTCCTTGCAGTACCGTTGAGTACTAGATCTGACAGCAGACAAAGGGGGAACACGTCTCTTCCTAAAAGAATGCTGTTGCTGCATCAATGAAACTGGTCTAATGAAAGCAATGTCGATACTCTCAGATGCCTAAATAAAAGGCTGAAGGAAGAAGAATCAAATGACCCCTGGCCAGGACTGCAGAACTCCATTCTTGTCTCCACCTGGCTGACCCTTATTCTTAACCCCCTATTTGTGATAAGATTTCTGCTAATGATTGCTCCCTGTCTCTCAGGTTTGCCTGGAACAGCATGAGTGAGGTTGCCAGGGTGACATACAACCAGATACTCCTACACTTTTATAGCCGCTTTCCCACTGACCTAAAACAGGAACCTTTTTCTCCCCATGATGTCCCCTAATATGCAGGAAGTAGCCAAACAGACTCCACACCCTATATCACCAAAAAGGTCAGGATGATAGGTCGGAAATTAGGTGACTGTAGGGGGCAAATATAAGCAGCCAGAACAAAGACTGGGACACCAAAGGAGACAAGAAAATTTGCCACAAGGCGGATGAAAATTTCCACTGACCTTCACACCCACCTGTCACTCAACAGGATCCCCTCACATCCCAGTCTATAAAAACCCTGGACAGCCAGGGCCACTTGCGATTTTCTCCAGGTCCCTATACCCCTGGGGGTCTGGGAATTTCACCTGAGAGCCAAATTCCAATAAAGCTTGCTTTGGCCACTTTCTGTCCCATTTTATTTGGCCGCTAATTGTGCCCACCTGAGCTTACATTTGGTCCCCTCACAGAGATCCGCCAAGCTTACATCAGTGGCAGGAAATTCAAAACGACACCTCACTGGCCCTTGCCAATTTCCAGGCTTTTTGTATACAATCCCAGACTGCCAATGAAGGCGACTTCCACACCTGAGCTCTTTCCATGTGAAACACAAGATCTACTGGAAAACCAACATGTGAAGGCAAAAGACAGCCTGCCATGGCCCTGATTTTCCTACTCAGCTTTATTATGCATTGGCTTGATTATCACTTGATAAAACAATGGTAAGATTTGGGGCTGAATCCATGTTATTTAGTGCTGATGGCATTCAGGAGAAATAGGGGAATTTACCACCTACTCTACCACTACCTCTGGAGCTCCAGTGTTAAAAAGAACAGAGCACATGTAGAGAATCTTGTTAATTTTGATGGATGTCCTCAATAGATGCACTGTAGAAGTGGGAAAAGCATATTTTGTTCTCATGTTTACCACAGATCTTGGAATTATCTTGGATTGCACTTGGTAAGCTTAAAAAAAAATCATTGCAAGAACTCACACTGAAGGAAGAAACCAATGACATTAGGCATGTTGCAGGTTGGTGGTGGGTAGAAGCAATTCCAGAAATAAAATGCACTTGACATTTTGCCAATGCCTGTGGTACAAGTTTCCAGCTCTGTAATTCGGATCCCACATTTGGATAATCTGGAACCACTCCTGTTTTGATATTCAGGTTTTGCCCATGTTGGGTCTTCTCTTTTGTCTTTTAGCAGAGCTCTTTCTCTTTACATTTGTGTTATTACGGTGCAGTCTTTATTTCGAGAGCTGGGTTCAGTGCTGCATATTCCAAATTCAACTGTTTTAAATTGTAATTCATGGGTGTAAGTGCTGTATTTTATAGGAAGCTTTTTCAAATGGTTCTTGTACCAGAAAAACTATGAATCAGCATATATATAATAAGTTGCCTCTTGAAAGCTGCAAGAAAGAGCCACGAATTTGCAAGGGCTTTGAGGTTCTTTCAAGCGGAGTTTAGTTCTGTAATGATGGTTGCTCTCAGGATAAACTCACAAGTACTACTTCCTCTATTTGTAGAGTATGTTGAATCTGAAGATGCATTGTGGAATTTGAGTGTTGATCATGTTGGGTGACTAGTATTAGAATGTCTCTTCATTAAAAAAGTCTTTCTGCACCAAGAGCCTACTGCTTTCAGTGCCAATAAAATATCTTTGCACTCCCTTTATGAGTATTCATCCTGGAAGCTTTTTATCATAGCCATTTCAGCATGGTGCATGTTCCTATCTGGAGTTATATCATGTGATGCTGTGTTCCTCATGCCATCAGCAGGCTCTCATATGATCCACTGGCTTGTAGGTGGCATCCTCCTGGGGCTGCTAAGAGGACTGTTGGAAATTTTCCACAGGGCCTTGTGCCAGGCAGCCTCCAGTCTGCTCAGGAGAATCAACACATGTGTGATTACAGATAGGCAAGATATTTCTGCATCTCAAGGTGAGTTTACGTGGCCCTGGAATTTCCAAGCAGGTAAATTTCTGAGTGCAGCCTAGTTGTAAGGCCAGAGCCAAAGAAGTATGGCCTTGCAGTTATAGTGAGCACAGAATAACTCTCCTGGCATGTCAGCACCATCCTATCCTCCATCCGATATGCTGAGTAAATGACTCCCATGACTGAATATTAGCCTTCAGAAGAGGCACCCACCTTCACTTAAAAGACCCACTTCCCAGGTTCCAACTGTCACCTGGCTTAACTTTCTAGGAAAAAAGAAACCATTGAAGCCAGAATTAAGGACAGATACTGTAGAAATAGGGGATCCAGTGAAATCCAGGGAATGAAGCCATGAATCCATCTGTATCTGGAAGTTGGAAACTTCCCCTGAAAGAATGGAATGTCAAGGATCTCCAGAGCCCATTGATTACCAAATTTACCTGCCTTTATCAAGGACTGCAAGCATGGAGCTGCTAACAAATGCCCTCTGGGCCCTTAGCTGCCTGAATCACCTTGGCCCTCCCCCTGCCCATGGCTTCTCATTTAATGCAAAACCAGGCCTTGTCACTTAGGCAGGAAGGAAAGATAAGGGGGAGAGACCTGGAGAACAAAAGAGACTTTAACCTATAAAAGATGTAGGGTGATATAGGAAAATCTGAATTAGGAAAGAATAAATTATATGTGATTAAGCCATACAACATAGAATTATTTGGTTATATACAGGAAATAGCATGAGTGCTACAAATGGACAAACCTGGAAAACCTTATGTTAAGTGCCTTTCAACGGAATGAATCTCCAGTAGCTTCATATTATTCTGTGGAAAATATTGTCACAATTTTAACATTTTTTAAGTATCTGATGAAACTGATAATTGATTTATATTATGTGATTTTTTAGAGGACTCATTCTCTTAATTGAGACAATCTATTGGGAGCTATAACTTTTATCTTCCATACATTCTAAAACTGGTAATGAAAAAGAAACACAATGAATTTAGAATGGTTGGCATTTGATCTAAATGAAAACTCATGCTTCCAAACCAAAAACAATTCATACTATATGATCCCTTTTCTATAAAACAAAAAAAATTTCACCTATATTGTTGGGAAGCAGAATAATTATTTCTTATAGGAAGAAGGAAGTAGTGATAGAAAGAGATAAATTGGGGAGGTTTCCTCTATTTCTTGAGTTTAGTAATGTTTCTTTGTGTTGAGTTTGTGAAGTCATTAAACATAGAAATTTTTTTTGTACTTTTGCTTATGTGTATTATCCTTAAATAAGAGTTCTTTTATAAAAGGTCATGCCTCAGAGAGTGATAGATAAAACTTTTACAGTTGCATATATTTAAAGTCCATTTGCAGGCAACATCTGATTAGATCAAATACTAACTTCTGAACTATATGCAGATATTTTATCAAAAATGTACTGACTAATGGTTTTCATGAGATTAATTCATCAGTGTTTATTCACAAATATCAACAAAAGTTTGCAGTTACAAATTCATTAGCTGCTGAAGAAATGATATTCAGTACTACATTTACATATATATACATATATATGTATAATATATATGTACACTTTTGTTTTCATTGAGTTGATCAATATTTTTAACAATTTCATGGCAACATAAAATATTGTAACCTGATAAACCAAACTCAAGATACATTGGCAGTCATAGATATGCCTCATAGAGTAAATGACAAGTAACTCTAGCAAGAGTGTTCTGAGCATTGACCATGGAGGAATTCTTCAATTTCTATTTCCCTACATCTCATATTTCCCCAATGCAAAATTTCCCACATTTACCACAGCCAGAGTGGTAGGTCAACTGGCTAGTCCACCAGATCCCTAATATGGGCAAAATGATTATTTGTTAATAAGCTAAATTTAAAAATTCCACAATGTATTTATGCTTAAAAACATCATGTTATGCTTAAAAAAACACATGAATTCATAAAATATCTGATTGAAATTTAAAAAAATAATAGGACAAATAGTAAATTGAATGATATTAAATGGGCATAATCCATGACTCTTTCATACAAAATACATGATTTCCCTACTTAAGACTCACAAATTCCAGTTCTAATATGCTTTGTCCATGTTGACCAGAATTCATGTATTGGTTCAAAGCAAAAATAATTATATGAAGCAGGGTATGAAAATGGTGGAATGAGACAGGCATCATTACCCTATGTACATGTATGATTACATGAATGGTATGAATCTTCATTGTGTACAACCATAGAAATGAAAATGTACCCCGTTTGTGTATAATAAATCAAATGCAGTTTGTAAAAAATTAAAAGCTAAATAAAAAAACAATTAAAAAAAAGATGTAGGGTGAGCTCACTTCTTAGGACTTCAGAACATCAGCCATGACCCCTTCTTCCTGCCGGGAGTAGTCTGTATTACCTTTAAATAAAACCTGCTTAATATGCTTGCCTTGGCCTGCTTCTCTAGTGTTCAATCTTCAACTTTAGAAGGAGCAGAACTCGTCACTGTTAAGCGGAGACATCAGATTTGGAGGTCCCACTGAGATTTATGTCGAGGCAAGGAAGCTTCTTCCTCCATGCACCCCACATATGTTTGAGGTGCATCTTTCTTTCTCTTTATTTTTAGAGGGCACATAGGGCACCCATCAGCTACTTAAACTCAGTTAGTGCAGCCGCCATTTTTCAAGACTCAGGTGAGAGGTTTCTGACCTAGGCAGGTTACAATCACCTACTCTGTACAGTCCAGGCATTTTGAAATCTGCCAAAGCCATTTCCTACTTTTCTGTCCAGGCCTGGAGCACAATTGCCACCAGTACACACTGTCCCTTGTCCTGAACTACCCAGGATGCATGGAGGTGTAAGAAGGGTTGGAGCAACATGGGGTTTTCTGGCCAGGGCTACTCTCAGGCAGATCCCAAAGGTTCCTTTTCCAGATCCCCCTCCTGACAGCCCTGAGGGGTAGGCAAGGTAATAGGTAGATGAATGGCACTGAGGGAAAGCACCAATTACCTTTGCCTCCATATAGGTCATACAGTGCAGAACACTCCCACATATTCACTCTTTCCTGAATGGTCCCCTTCCCTTACCAGACATTGGGAATTCAATCTGTAGGATTAATACCTGGGATGATTAGTATAAAAATGCCCAGGTTCCCTTTGTTCACATAGTTAGCCTTCACTAGTCTATCTAGAGTCTCCCCATTACTGTTACTATGCTTAAATTGACTCAGTGTGTTCTCTTTAAGCTGCAAGAGGGAGGCATTTAAAAACCCCTCCTGTGAGACCCTCCAAGCAAAGGGCGTTTTACGCCTAACCAACCAATAGCCGTCCCCTCACCCTCCGGAGATTACTTTAGGTGTACAGGGCAAAAAGATAGGCAAAAATGCACACTTTTTACTTTTGTCATTGTTTTCTTCATAATTAGGAGTTTATAGTGGCAGGGAGGAAAGCAGTAAAGCCCTTAAGTCTGAATCCTCCCAGGGTCTCTAGCACAGGGCAAATTAGGTCCCTAGCACTTTGCCAAAGAATACCAGAATTAACTTTGGCAAAGACAGGTAGTGAGAGACAGGTTTTTCTGGACTGTATGGAAGCTCAAATTTAGGGAGACATCCCTAATACTTCTAACTCAGAAGGGAGCTTCTCTCTCAACAGTATTGCCAGGTTCATCACTAGCCTGCATACTATTAAATTGCAAATGATCAAGAGAAGTGCCTTTCATATGTTACCATGCTTGACATCAATAATCTCTACCATGAGAGGAGAAAGCCTTGAGGAATTACCTACTAAGGGAGGAAGATCAAGGGGACCCTCCCAACTTAAGACAGACAAAAATGAATTTAGGGAAGTTTTTGGAGGATCCTAATAAATATTGAGATGTTTCAAAACTTATGCCAGGTATTTGATTTCACCTGGGAAATTATGCTACTAACCATCTAGATCACAGGCAGTTCCCAGAAACCATCCTAACTGGGATTCAGAAACCATCCTATCTGGGATTTGAATAATGAGTAGTATGCCTAAAGAGAAATAGCAGGAAAGTCCTGCTATTTTCACAGATAGACTCAGGAACATAATAAGAAAACACACCACCCTGAATCCTGAATACACAAAAAGCCAACTAGTTTTAAGGTACAAATTTATCATTCAGTCAGCCACAAACATTTAGAGGAATTTTGAAAAATTGGTACGTGGCCCTGATCAATCCTCAGATGAATTTCTCCAGCTTGCATCTTTCATTTTTTAATAGCCATCAAAAAGAAAGAAAAGGGAACAGAAAGACAAGAAAAAGGACTTATTAAAGATTATTCAAAATGACAGAAACTAATGCCTTGGAATAGTCCATGCAATTCACCCACTTTAGAAATTAAAAAGCAAACTGCCTAGTCCAAAACCTTAGAATAATGAAGCAGTAATTTTCCCCCACCCTGTAGTTCTTACTCTGTTATCTTAAATTCCAGCTGCTGCTTGTTTTAATAAGTTAGATTTAAAAGATGGCTTTTCCTGTATATGTTAGACTCTGAATAGCAATTTCTGTTTGCCATTGAGGAACCACATGTGTCTCAACTAACCTAGACAGTGTTTCCTCAAGATTTAGAGATGGCCTTCACCTGTTCCAGACAAACCTTAGCTAAGGACTTAACAAAGTTCAGAGATAAAACATCTGTGATTGTTCTCCAGTAAGTAAAGGACATCCTTTTTGTGCCCCCACCCAGGAGGAATATCAAAAGGCCATTACAGAGCTCCTAAACTTCTTAGCTGATAGGAATTATAAGATCTTAAACTAAAGCTTAATTAAGTCATCAACAGATTCACTCCTATAGGAAATAGCCACCATAGGATAATATTCTGCCCCAGGAATATCAAAAAGGGGCCTTACTTCAAACTCCTGTCCTCAACTTACCTATGAAGCAAGATTTAACCTGTTTGTCAATGAGGGGAAAATAAATCCTGGATATGCAGCTATAGGCAGCTCAATAACCAATGGCATATCTCAGTGAGGAGCTTAGCATAGTAGCTTCATTCTCAAAAGTAACAGAAAATAAGGTCTCATAATTTTCTTTGATATCTAAGCCTGTCCACATAGAAATGGCTAAAATGCCCTAGGCACAAAGTTTCTGCTAAAACCTGTTAGCTCAGCTCCTTCCAGATCTCAGTCAAGGTTGACATTGAAATGTAAATAGAGAAAGCCTGAAGGCTCAGTAGGAGACCAGTCTAAACCCAGGAAAAAAAAAAGGTAAAAAGAGTCTTACCAAAACTCCAGCAAAAGTAAATTTTATGGTGCTTTACTAAAGTAATTAATGGTCATATCATTTTTCCAGGACTCTTGTTTTTTATGAATTCTACATTTTTGAGCTCATGACTTTTTTTTGAGTTCTATTTTTTTATTCACCAGAGTTTTTGATCATCTGTTACATTGCAATGGAGATTCACCTATAAAGTTACAAGGCCTTTTATTTTGCATTATTTGTATGTTGTGCTGCCTGATGTCATGTTTTGTCTGTATCAATAGAGAGTGCTCCTAAAATTAAAATTTAAAAATGAATCAAGATACTTTTAATTTACGTGATTTAAAAAGTTTCAATTCAAATTGGGTAAACTAATAAAAGTAAAATGTCCTTGAAAATAACTCGGAAGTCTCTAGGTGGTTAAGGTAATAAAATATTGATGTTAATAAAATGTCTAATATCAATTGTTTCTAGGACTTTTCTTCAACAGGAAAGAGATGGCAAATACTGTTAGTACACTTGTCTGATATCTTGGTTTTTACAAAATAAGTGAATTGGAGTTAACATGTATGTGTTTGTAGAGACATCTGATTAATTTACAAAGTTAAAATGCTAATTGTTAAATAATATCGAGTACTCTTAACTCCTTAAATTCCATGGGGTAACATACTTAAACATTATTGGTGTTTTCATAGATTGGTAAATAAAAAGGTTTTAAAATTGCTTAGCATCCGTATCAAAAACAAGGCTACTAAGAGTTAGGCCCAACAGGTACAATTCTATATACAAAGGTTTCCAAAAGTTTCAACTGTGTTTCAATTAAAGTACTATGAATAACAAAATATTTAATTTTATTAAAATAGAGTAATTTATCTAAATTCAGAAATTTCATAAGAGTTGATTCAGAATGTGAACAAAAAGGGGTCAATAGATAAGAAAGGGAGAATAGAAGGTTCTGGGTATGGAAATATATTCAGTAAAAGGGAAAAGGAAATGTTTCTGGGTAAGAAAGTGCTTGTGTGATGAAATGCACGAGGGTCTAAGTAAGTGCTAAGAAAGTCTGTGTGTAAGTAAAGGGCAAATTTCAACAAGTTTGTGTGTAACTAAGTTGGTTGTATGTTTGTGAGACAGTTAAAGCTATTTAAGGTTTTTCCTAAGGTGAAATTCTAATGTTCTGATATAAACCAAAATTTAACCTATATGGTAAAATGGCATGGTAAAATGACAAGGATTTCTTAGAAACACTAATTTACTCTTAACTTTGTGTCTATTAAGTTTTGTTCTTTAGAACAATTAGTCTTAAAACTTGGGGTTCATACAATTATGGTTAAAAACTGTTAAGAGTATTATACTACATTACAGAGTCTAATTTTTTAAAATCTAAACTTGGTAAGAAAAAAGTATCAAGGTAATTGTGAAATGGCCACTATTTGTATATTAAGTGTGTTCATATTTTCCAGGTATGCAAGTTTTTAAAGCAGGGAATCTATCAAGCTACAATTCTCCAGATAAAACTTGTCTGTAATGGTAATTTTAAACATACAAAGAGTAAATTTCATTGGGGATTTATTTCTGTTACTTAATGTTCTATTATAGGACCTGTTATCAATAGGGTATATGTATAATTTGTTACTTTTTACACTGAGACAAAGAATTTTAAATGTAAATATATTTCTAAATGTTAGAGAATGATTTGTTTAAAGGTTAATATTGTGAAACATAAAAGCATTTTGCAACTTTGTCACACAAAAGGAAAGTTAAAAGCTCTCTCAGCCTTTCTTTAATTCATGTTTTACATATAATGCTAAATTATTAATTAAAGTTCATATAGACTCAGGAATCAATATGTGTAAACTTCTTAAAATGACATTTAAGAAAGAAGCAAAGATCAACATCAGAATTAGAACACTTAAGAATTGTAAAAAGCCACGCCTTACCTGAGATAAGGCTCTGCCTCCCACCTTACTGCATATTACAATGGCTCAAAAATAAGACAGACTTCAGCTTATTTAAAGTTATACTCAGAAGATTGGTTTTTGTTGTAAAGGTACTGTGATCTCAAATAGGGGATATAAGGTGGCTCTCAGTCAGAATTCAAAATATACAAGTAATACAAAATATTATACAAGTTGGGTATATTTTTACTCTTGCTAATTTTTTTTTATTAAAGCAGTTACCTGTTAATGTTTTGCAGAAGTAGCTGCTTCAAGAACACACAACCTAGGTAACTTGTGATAATAATCCATCACTTATAGAAAAGATAGTGGTAACTGACAGTACTAATTCAGACTACAGTTAAATAAAAGGGTAAATAACTGTAAAGTTATAGACATTGAAGTTAAAATCCTGTACTGTTACATTATGACTGGTGAGACTGGCTTGCTGGATAGTTAAGATCAAACTTAGAGATTGAGATTAATACAGAGACCAAGAAAAAAGAAAACAGTATCTTGCCCTCAAAGTCAGCCTGAACCCAGGGAACAAGAGGACTTCTCTAAGGAGCATTGCAACTCTGGGTGGGTCACACAACCTCCTGATCAAGGAGATTCATGAGGCCACTAGAGAATGAAAAGTCAATAAGTATACCTGCTGCAGAGGAGGGTCATGGAAAAAGGGAGACACACCTAGTGCTTCCAAGGGAAGCCACCTCATCAAGGAGACCCTGCCTAACCAATGGCACTAATGGAACTAAGAAGCTGCTCTTAAGTTCTCTATGAGTGACTCCTTTAGGAACTCAGCTAACTCTTTAACAAGACAGGAACAGGTCAATTTGACCAGCTTGATCTTAGACACCCAGCAAAAGAGTTAAAACCAAAATATAGCCATTATTGGACATTTAAAAGAAATAATAGTTGAATGTAACTTAATATGTACACATGTGTGTTAGCCCTCGGAAGCTACAAATGAAAGAGTCTTGGGAAAATATGCCTGATAAGTATCAAGAGAAACTGCCAGAGTCAGAAATTTTTAGTCAGTTTACACAGGTAAGCTTAATTCAATTTGCTGCTAGTATGATTATCTAGCCCTAAGTAACAGAAGTATAGAGATCTCTACTTAAAACATGCTATACCAATAAAGGGATATTTTATAAAAACCAGATGACATTAAGTAGCTTATCTATATTTTCTGGGAACATCAATGACATTAAGATTTAAATGTTGTGTTTACATTCCTGATAACCTGGAGAATGTTAAAGTTCTCAAATTTGTCCTCTCCAACCTTTATTAGGCCTTGTTATGGGAACAATTTCTCAGGTCTTCCACCTACTGGTGAGAGATTTACTTCTATCATCTTCACGATATTCATTGGCATGTTCCAGATACTGCAACATTTACTTTGTACTAATTTCATTTTAGTGCTCATGTCTCTTTTTTCTTCTATCATAGAAGCACCCACGCCCAGATGACTTTACAACCTGCTCTTCACCAACCAGACTTCTACATTGGACCCCTCAATTGACCTGATTTTAAAAGGGAATTCCAAACTGCTTGCCCCTCCCTGCCCCCTTTCAGCTTCAAAGCAGCCAGAATGATTGGCACCCCCTTTCCTCACAGCAGTAAGGAGTTCCTAAACGAAAAGGGAGGAATGAATTCAGAATTGGGGACAGGCAGTTGGTAATAGGGGATCAGGTAAAATTGAGGAAATGAAGGCCATGAAAACCATCTGCCTCTGGAAGTTGGAATAGATTTTGTTAAGGATTGTGTAAGCATGGTCCACCAGATAGTGCTAAGGCATAAATATGAGAGAATACTGGCCTCAGAGAATGAATATGTGTGATGCCTGAATGAGCATGATTCCTCAGTATGAACAACTAAAGAGGGGAATGTGAAAACAGGGTGACATCTGTAAAATCCCCCACAGCAAAGGGCATGTACTTTATGAATGAGAAACTATCTTAATCACCAGGATGCAGGCTGTTGCCACAGTGCCCTCAAGAGCCAATACAGGAGAAATAGGACATGCTGGACACAGGCTTATGAAGGATATTAAGAGATACCTGTCTGAGAAATGTGCAGCTGCCTGGGAACCTTATCTATCAAGGAGAGGGGGGCCCAGCCCTGACTCATCTCCTGCATAGTTCACCCCTTCCCTCCTCCCTTCTTCCTCCAGGACCATTCGGTTCTGGCAGGACCCAATGAGAATAAAACAGAATTGTGGGACCAAACCAAAGAGGACAATGTTTAGCTGTTCAAATGTTAACCAATAATATACAGGTCTTTGTGTGTGAATGCTTGAAAATATCTTAAACAGAGTTCTTTCTCACCCCTTGGGGTTGCTCTGCACTCAGCCATTGTAGTGATCTGAGAGGCTGGTTGTGGTCCAAGCTCGAGCTTGCAATAAAACCTCATTGTGTGTCTTGCATTATCATGTGTGCACTTTGACTATCTGGGGATAGATCGATATTGATCCCCAACAATAGGAGCACTGGTAACCAAGTGAGGCATTGTTGTGAGTGGAACTGTATGTCACTGAATCATTGAGAGATCAGGGATATGAACTTCTGCACTTATCTCACTGTAACAAATCTTGAGAATAAAAGCCACAAATATACCATGAGGAAGACTGAAATTGGATGAGGAATGTTTCCTTTCTGCCAGCAAATATCGGTCCTGGGGACCCAGACCCCAAGAGCCATCACCACTTGACTTTGCCGGTTTATATTTCCTGACACCATCTGCCTAAGTTGATGAGGCATTCCCTCATTGAAGGAAACTGACCTTTCCCAGGAGAAACACCTTCCTCTAACTCACCCCTACCTCATATGATAGGCAAGATCCAGAACAAGCACTGGCTTGTGCATTTTGCACATCACTCTGCTGCTTAGAATTTTCCAAAGTAAAATGCTAAAAGTAAAAGAAAAAAAAAAAGATCAAGGATGGTGTCAGTAGATTGTGAATGTAATGACTGGGAATGGATGGTGAAAGATCCCCAAAATATATTTCACACTAACAAACTGAGTATATTCTAATACCCACATAGTCCTGCCTCTCCTCCTGCCCTGTCCTCCATGGACCACTGATACAATTTTCTGTTCAGGGATCAACCGGTTTCCTGTTTAAGTAAAGATGGGATAATTCTTTCCCTCAGGACACACCCCTAGATTGTGGGTCTTGACATGCAAAAAAATGTTTTTTGCAAGATAGTTCTGAAAAGGAGAATTAAGAATTCTTTAATCATTGTTTGCCTTTGTCTACCATGCTTCTCTGCATAGAATTTCACAGACATGGAACCTGAGGGGATCTAATCATGCACATTAAAGAGCTGCTCCTGTGCTGATGGTATAACCCATCCCTTATGGCTCTGGATTTGCGAGATGAATGCCTGGGGTTCAAATCTCTAGCACAGTTTTTGGAAAAAAATATAAAAAGAAAAACACTTCTGAGGGTGCAAACCTTCTATCCTCTCAAGCTTTTTTTTTTTTCTCCTCCATTAATCAATGGAATCAACACAGCTAAAGATCTACAAGTTTCACCTGCAAGCAATTTCTATTGACACCTTTCAGCCCAGAGCTGCACTCAAAGAGAGCATTGTATCCCCAGTCACCTGCATTTCTTAAGAGTATGTGTTCTTTCACATCTTTCAACTCTCATTAGTTCACAGGTTACATCTAACTCATGAGTATGCTATGGCCATCTTTTTCCAGCAAATTCTCCTGATAAGCAATGTGCACCAGGTTGCACTAGCATGAAATTCAAAATGACACCTCGCTGGCCCTTGCCAATTTGGAGGCTCTTTGGAGTAATTCCAAGACTGCCAATTAAGAGGACTTCCACACCTGAGCACTTTCTATGTGAAACAAAAAATCACCGGGAATACCAATATGTGAAGACAAAAGACAGCCCCTCAGGCTGTGATTTCCTAGTCAGTTTTATTTTGTATTGACTTGCTTATGACTTGATGAAAGATGGTAGGATTTGGGGCTGAATCCACGTTAGTTACTGCTGATAGCATTCAGGAGAAATGGGAGAATTTACCACATACTCACGTTATCATTGGAGCTCCAGTGTCAAAAGGAAAAGAGCACTTGTAGAGACTCTTGTTAATTTTGGTGGAAGTTATCAATAGATGCACTGCAGAAGTGGGAAAAACATATGTTGTTCTCATGTTTACCATGGATTTGGGAATTACTGGATTGTGCTTTGTAGGGTAAGGGGAAAGAAAGCATTCATTGCAAGAACTTAAACCGAAAGAAGACATTAAGAGACATTAAGCATGTTGGAGGTTGGTGGTGGGTAGAAGCAAGTCAAGAAATAAAATTCACTTGACAATTTGCCAATGCCTGTGGAACAAGTTTCCTGCTCAGTAAGTCTGATCCCACATTCGGATATTCTTGAACCACTCCTGTTTTGATATTCAGTTTCGGGTCTTCACTTTTGCCTATTAGCTGAGCTGCTTCTCTTTACATTTGTGATACTGTGGTGCTGTCTTTATTTTGAGAGTTGGGTTCAGTGCTGCATATTCCAAATTCAAATCATTTAAATTGTAGTTCATGGGTATAAGTGCTATGATTGAAAGAAAGCCTTTTCATATGTTTCTCGTGCCAGAAAAATATGAATCAGCACATGTATAATCAGCTCTCCCTTGAGATCAGGAAGAAAGAGCCATGAGTTGGCAAGGGCTTTGAGATCATTGCAAGGGGAATTAGGGTCTATAATGATGGTTTCTTTCAGAATAAACTGGCAAGTACTACTTCCTGTATTTATAAAGTATGTTGAATCTGAAGACATGTCATGGAATTTGAAGGTAGATGATGATGGCTGAATATTTTTAGAATGTCTCTTCAATGAAGTAGAATTTCTGCACCAACAGCCTTCTGCTTTCAGAGCCAACAAAACGTCCTTTCTCTCCTTCTTTGAATATTCATCTTGGAAGCTTTTCATCATAGCCCTTTCAACATGGTGCATGTTCCAAAGTGGAGTTACACCATGTGATGCTGTGCTAGTCATGCCATCAGCAGGCTCTTATATCATCCACTGGCTTGTAGGCAGCATCCTCCTGGTGCTACTATGGGGACTGGTGGAAATTTACCTCATGGCCTTGTGCCAGGCTGACACAAGTCTGGTCAAGAGAAAGAACACATTTGTGAGCACTGATAGGACATAAATTTCTTTATCTCCAGGTGAGATAAAGTGGCCCTGGAATTTCCAAGCAGGTAAATTTCTAAGTGCAGCCTAGTTGTAAGTCTAGAGCCAAGGAGGTGTGTCCTTACAGGTGTAGTGAGCACAGAATATCTCCCACCTGCATGCCAGTACCATCCTATCCTCCGTCCAACATCCTGAGTGAATGGCTTCCATGATTCCATATTAGCCTTCAGAAGAGGAATCCACCTTCACCTTGAAGACCAACTTTCCAGGTTCCAGATTTCACCTGGCTGAACTTTCTCAGAAAAAAAAGGAGCAACCAGGAAGATTGGGTGTGAAGTGTCCCAATTCAAAGATTACCTAAGACAGTATGCTCACTGCATGCTCCACTGTCCTAAGCTCTCACCAGCCATGATTCAGTGTGGTTGCTAGGGCCCTAGGCTAGTGTTCTGACTAGGATATTCTGGGTGTGCCCAGTCTTGTAGGAGCAGGTTCTTTTTTTTTTTTTTTTTTTGGTTGACAGTTTATTAAATACACTACAATTGTACCTTTTTCTGTAGTTTTTAAATCATTCACATATGGACTTAGTAAAAACATATTTTATGGAAAACCATCTGCAAAACTAAAATGAAAATAAAAATGCAGCATAATACACACATATTAAACTGCTGAATTGTTAGGCATATTTTAATTTAATCTGTACAGGTGATCATGAAATTTTAGATTGTTTGATTTTCTTAAATCTTTCACCAGACCATGACTTCAAGTGTTAATGTTAAAACATGGAAACAAAAACATCTACCAATGAAACTGTGTCTGAGAAACAGGACAAACATTGATTTTATTCTACAGATACTTTTCTAAATCCACCCTTTATGCATTCTGTTTTCCTTTCACAGAATTAGTTGTTCAGAATGGTGATGGAAAAACTTAATTTCATTTAAAAACACAAACTGGAACCTATTTACAAAACGTGCAAAAGGAGAATTTTATGTAGGTGTTACTGCAAAACTGATTTAAGGTGACTACAACTGAGTCATAGAATATACCTTTACTTCTACAAATATAGGCCCTTTCCCCCTACTTTCTGGAAGAAATACATTTTCATAGCATGAACTATAAAACGGCATACAATGCAAAGACAGAAACAAGGAAGTTTGCAAATCTTTTATATTTCCAGCTGTTGAGACAATATATTTGAGTGCTGAAGTTACCTCTAGTGGCGAAACCAGAGCCAGCTATTAAGCAGCCAGAATGCTACAGTAATTGAATACATGACCATTTCTCTTTTAGCACGCTCTTTGTTCTCCTCTTCTAGAAGTTATAGACGTCTATTTAGTTTGATTATCTGTCATCTTAATGAAGCTGCATCTACAAGTCATGTCATCTGATGTGCCTTCAATCGTTGTTTCTATATTTGAAATGCCATACATGGAATCGTTTCTGACCAGCTGTCTATTTTGGCAAACAGCATTTTCACTCATAGAATGCTCTCTTTTTAGGCTGCCAACTGCATGGATTTCTTCATTTTGAGGTGTTGGAGGAGATCTTTCTAAATCCAGACAGTCTAGTGGTCTTTCACTTAATGTAAGCACACGAGGTGGTGTTTTAGTGCCAGAGGTTTAAAGGGAGTTGAATAAGGTCAAGATCTGCTGGTCTTGAAAATGAAACATCTTCATTATTTCCTGCTACAACAATCCTCTCTGGAACTTGCATTATCACACCAGCATTTGGAATGCCTTCTTGAAATTCTTGTTCCAGGTCAGCATTTGGTGGTGCTACTTTAATTTTTTCTGGGACCCTCATTCGCTGACTAATACCTTCAGTATATTCTATTTCATACTGAATTCAACTAATTTCTGCCATCTCAGCAGCAGTGGGTGAAGGAAATGCTGCCCCACTTACCAAATGTGTACCGACTACTGCTTGCTGTTTGGCACTATCTCCTTCTGTGCTTCATATTACATCCTTCAACTTGCTTCAATGTGCATGTGCTGGAGTTAGAGCCACTTTGGTTCCCCTGGGCCTGCTGGAAAGTCCCCAGAGAAGGCCGCCACCCACCGGCTCCCTGGACGCTCGGGCGAGTGCTCTCAGAGGCCATTGGCTGAGCGCACTGAGGCGCCAGGGCAAAGCACCAGCAGAGCAGCTCTCAGAGGGCCAGCAGAGACCAGGAGCAGGTTCTTAATGAAATAGCGCTGGAACCAGTGCTCTTCTTGATGATCCACGTGTCTACAAGCACACCTCCACCCAACCAGGCCCACTGGAACTGGTGGGGGATAATTGTCTGCTGTCATAATACCCGGTGTGGTCAAATGAGTGCACTGACACCTAGTGGTCTTGCGGCTTATTGTGAGCTGTCAGGCTTCAGAGAAGTACCTTGTCCTGCCTGGTCCTGGGGGGATCCATGGAACACAAGGCTGTGCTCTCCTGGCAGAAGAGGTAGAATCACATTTTGGAAACTTCAGTTCCCTGACACTTGCTCCCTTCTTCTTGCCTCTGACCATCACAACTAAGATGGGGCTTGTTTTCAATCTTGGTGTGAAGTGGCCAGGAGTGGACCTTCTCTGATTGCCAGGGGAACCATGAAACCATTGTGCTGTCAGGTCTTTCCTCTGTGACCTTAGATGGAATCTGAGGTGCTGGTGCCACATCATGGAAGACACTCATCAAACTCCACATTGTTCTAGGCTCAGAAAAAACCCTCTGGGTAAAGAAACCATATGTTCTCCAACCGGAGCCTGGAATCCCTGAGCCATTCACACCCAACCTGCCCGATACCTGCCCCTACCACCTGGATAGGGTAGCTATCCTATTTTTGCTCTCATGTCACAGGAGCACTGGGAACCAAGTGAGCTGCTGTCCTGAGTGGAATAGAATGCAACTGAATCATTGAAAGATCAGGGATATGATGTTCAAACCTTAACTCACTATAAGAAATCTTGAGAGTAAAAGTTACAAAGATACTGAGAGGAAGATTGAAATTGGATGAGGAATGTTTCCTTTTTGCCAGAAAATATGGGTCCTGGGAACCCATAACCTGAGAGCCATCACCACTTGCCTTTGCCTGTTTATATTTCCTGACATTGTCTGGTTAAGTTGATGAGGTATTCCCTCATTTTGGGAAACTGGTCTTTCCCAGGAGAAGCACCTTCCTTTACCTTACCCTACCTGAGATGATAGGCAAGATCGAGAACCATCACTGGCTTGTGCATTTTTGATAGGCAAGATCGAGAACCATCACTGGCTTGTGCATTTTGCACAACACTCTGCTGGTTAGAATTTTTTACAGTAAAGTGTGAAAAAGAAAAGTAAAAAAAAAAATGTTCAGGAAAGGTGTCAGTAGATTGTGAATATAATTGCTAGGGATGCAATGGCAAATGATCCCATATTCTCACTGTAATAAATCTTGAGAGTAAAACCTGCAAACATACCGAGTGGAAAAATGAAATTGGATGAGGAATGTTTTCTTTATACCAGCAAATATTTGTCCTGGGGACCCAGACCCAGAGAACCATCACCACTTGACTTTATCTGTTTATATTTCCTGACATTGTCTATCTAAGTTTATGAGGCATTCCCTCATTGAAGGAAACTGGCCTATCCCAGGAGAAACACCTTCCTCTACTACACCCATACCTGAGATAATAGGCAAGATCCAGAACCATCACTGGCTTGTACATTTTGCACAGCACACTGCTGGCTAGAATTATTCAAAGTAAAATGCCAAAAGGAAAAGTAAAAAAAAAAAAAAAAATCAAGGATGTTGTCAGTAGATTGTGAATGTAATGGTTAGGGATGCAGTGGTGGAGGATCCCCAAAATCTTCTTTCATACCAAAAACCTGAGCATATTCTAATATCCACATAGTCCTGCCTCCCCTCCTGCTGTGTCCTCCATGGACCACTGATATAATTTTCTGCTCAGGGATCAGCTACAACCGGTTTCCTCTTTAAGTAAAGATGGGACAATTATTTCCCTCAGGACACACCCCTGGACTGTGTGTGTTGACATGCAAAAAAGACTATTTACAAGATTGGATGGCAAATTTCCATCCTCTGAACTTTTTCTTCTCAATCAACACTGTTGAAGAAGTATCAGTTTCACATACAAGAAATTGACATTGCCACCTTTCAGCAGGGAGCTGCACTCAAAGGGAGCAGGGCTTCCCAAGTCACCTGCATTTCTTAAGAGTACATGTTCTTTCACATCATTCAAATCTCATTAGTTCATAGGTTACATCTCTCTCAGGAGTATGATAGTGTGCATGTTTCTTCAGCAACTTATTCAACTAGGCAGTGTGCACCAGGTTGCAGTGGCAGGAAACTGAAAACTACAATGGCACTAGTTCTTGGCAATTTTGAGGATTTTGGACACACTCCCAGACTCTGTCAATGAAGGGCACTTTCACACCAGAGCACTTTCCATGAACCACAATGTCAACTGTAAAACCAACATGTGAAGACAAAAGAGAGCCGCCCTTGACCCTGAGTCTCCTAGTCAGTTTTTCTTTTCATTGTTGTGCTTATGACTTGATGAAAATCGGTAGGATTTGGGGTTGGATCCATGGTAGTTTCTGCTAATAGAGTCCAGTTGAAAAGGGGGAATTTATGACCTACTCTCACACTATCATTTGAGGTCTACTGTGAAAAGGAACAGAGCACTTGTATAGACTCCTGTTGATTTTGATGGATGTTCTCAAGAGATGTACTGTAGAAGAGGGTAGAGAATATATTGTTCTCATGTCTACTACTTATATGGTAAATACTGGCTTGTTCTTATTAGGGTAAGGGATGACAAAGGAACACTTCTTTGTAAGAACTCACACCCAAAGAAGGAAAACAGGGGCATTAGGCAAGTGGAAAGTTGGTGGTGTGTAGAATCATGTCAAGAAATAAAAGGATTTGAGAATTTCCAAATTCCTGTGGTACATTTTTTCTGCTCAGGAAGTCCTATCCCACATTCAGATATTCCTGAACCTCTCCTGTTTTGATATTTATTCAGGTTTTGCTCATTTTCCATCTACACGTTTGCCTTTTAGCAGAGTTGTCTGTGTTTATGTTTCTGATATTGTGGTGCAGGATTTATTTGGAGAGCTGGGTTCAGTGCTGCATATTCCAAATTCAACTTGTTTAAATTGTAGTTTGTGGGTGTAAAGGGCTTCATGGTCCTTGTGCCAAAAAAAAAAAAGATATATGAATTGACATATGTATAATCAGTTTTCCCTTGAGAGCAACAAGAAAGATCTCCCAATTTGCAAGGGTATTGAGGTCTTTCTAAGGGAAAATTAGTGTCTGTAATGATGGTTGCTTAAAAAAGAACTGACAAGTACTACTTCCTCTATTTGTAGAGGATGTTGAAGCTGAAGAAGTGTCATGGAATTTGTGGGTAGACCATGAAAGCTGAATAATTTAGAGTCTCTTCACTTAAATAGGCTTTCAGCACCAACACACTTCTGATTTCCGTGACAATCAAATGTCCTTGCTCTCCCTCTTTAAGCATTCATTTTGGAAGCTTTGAACCATTACCCTTTCAGCATGATACATGTTAAATTGGGTGTTATGCCCTGTGATACTGTGCCCATCATGCCACCTGCAGGCTCTTATATCATCTAGTTGCTTGTATTCAGCATCCTCCTGGAGCTTGAAAGAGGATTCATGGCAATATCCCACAGGGTTCTGTGCCAGACAGGCACTAGTCTGGTCAAGAGAATGAACACTTGTGTGAACAGATAGTATAGACATTTCTGCATGTCAAGGTGATTTGTGGTGACCCTGGAATTTCCAAGTAGGTAAATTTCTGAGTGCAGCCTACTTGTAAGGAAGTAGTCAAAGAGTGTGTTCTTCTAGGTGAAGTGAGCCCACCTCATCTCTCCTTGCATGTCAGCAGCATACTGGCCTCCGTCCAACATGCTGAGTGAATGACTCCCTCCTCTCCACATTAGCCATCAGAGGAGCCACCCACCTTCACTTAGAAGAACCACTTCCCAGGTTCTATCTGTCTGCTGTTACAGCTTCCTTGGAAAGGAGGAGCAACCAACCAGAATAAGTGTGAAGTATCCCAATTCAAAGATCACCTAAGCCACCACATTTACTGCATGCCCCACTGCCCTGAGATCTCATCAGCCATCATGCAGTAGTTTTGGAGGAAATACCGCTGGAGTTGGTGCTCAGCTTGGTGATCCATGTGCTACCAAGTACACCTTTGCCCAAACTGACCCACTGGACCTGGTGGGGAATAATTGCCTGCTGTCATGTTGCCTGGTGCAGCCAAATTAGAATAGCATCACTAGCAAAGCTGGACTTTGGTGCTAACTCTCAGACTTCAGGGGGTTACTGCTGGGTTCCAGCCCTAGCAGGAGTCCATGGGTTCCACACTGGTAAATGGGGCATGGGGAGACAGTGTCGGCGATGGATGGAGAATGAAAGACACAGACTAGTTCTGGTGCAATCAATCCCACTTTATTCTGGGGAAGGCTGGGTTTATATACACTTTTCTTCAGGCTATGATGACAGGCTTATGATTAATAAAATCAAAGAAGTTTCCAAAGCATAGAAAGAAATTGTTTTTACCGAAAGATTGTGAGAAATCAGTAACCATATAGATTACAAATATTTAACTAAGTCAATGAGCTAATACAATGTTTATTTCCTTAATATCTGAACTCTATGTGACCTAAGACTATTATTATTCTTGTGGTTAAAGCGATAGACAAATAATATCACATGACCATTTCTACTAGGTCCATCTGATTAATATCTAAATTGCTAAGTTACAGGAGGGCAACAATCCCAATGGTTCCCATGGCTAAGTTTTTTTTTTGTTTTTTTTTTTTGTTTTTTTTTTTTTAACTGAATAGATTACATTGTCTTATGTAGCTCTTTTTCTCAGAACAGGACATTGTGTACCAATGTTTATTATAGGAGTGACCTATTCTTTGTAGGAAGGAAGGAATGTTGTGAAACCTTATTCTTTTACCTTACCACCACACATAAACAAAACCATTTTCTGGGTTAAACCACCCTGTAGGAGACAGGGGGAGATCTATATCTACCTCCTCTAAGGACTTGCCTTTATGGGGGTAGCAGGGCTTGCCATAGATAAAATAAGCTAGTCCGTATCTAGTAGCTACTGTGGGAGGTGCTTTTTTGCATACTCATGGTTGGAAAGACATACGGTTCTGTGGTCAAATTTTTGTACTGCATTACATGTTCATAACAAGCAACCCAGAAAGAAGACACATCACACAGTGGTAAAAGATTTTTTACTACTTGTGGCTGAGAAGGAGTTATAATCCCTAATGTTTTATTAATATTCTTGGGAAATTCTGTAGTATTCCCTTCACCCTCAGTGATTACTACCAAGGAATAGTATGAGTAATATAATATTAGAAACATAAAGCAGAAAAAGCACCAGAGCCTGGAGGCAAGCATCGGGCATCTCCCGGGGATGAGTCCTTGCAAACATCACTCCCCCAGTGGATCCTTGTCAAGCACTGGTTGGGTTGCCAGGCGCCCCCACAGGTTACTTGCACTGCCTGGAGATGGAGTGATCCACCAAACTCGGGGCTGGAACCTGCAAATGGCTTAGCTCCTTGTCTCCTGGCTGAGGAGTTTAGAATCATATTTTTGAATACTGCAGGTCCTTGGCACTCACTCCCTTCCTCTTGCCTCTGACCATCACAACTGAGCTGGTGCTTGTTTTCAATCTTGGTCTGAAGTTGACAGGAGCAGAAGCTTCTCTGGTTGCTATGGGAACCATGAAGCCATCGTGCTGTCAGGCCTTTCCTCTGTGTACTCAGGTGGAGTCTGCAGTGCAGGCATCATGTCATGGGAGCCACTCCTCAAACTCCATGTTGCCCAAGATCGGAAAAAAAAATCCTCTGGGGACAGAAAGCAAGTGCGTTCTCCAAGCAGAGTCTGAAATCCCCGAGCTATTCACACCCGACCTGCTCAATGCCTGCCCCTTCCACCTGGATTACAGGAGCTCTCCTATTTTTGCTCTCATATCACAGGAACACTGGGAATCAAGTGAGTCATTGTCTTGAGTGGAATTTAATGTGAATGAATCATTGTGAGATGAGGGATATGAATTTCGGTCCTTATCTCACTTTAATAAATCTTAAGAGTAAAACCTGCAAATATATGGAGTGAAAAGTTGAAATTGGATGAGGAATGTTTCCTTTCTGCCAGCAAATATCAATCCTGGGAACCCAGACCCTGAGATCCATCACCTACTGCCTTTGCCTGTTTATACTTCCTGACATCATCTGGCTAAGTTGATGAGGTATTCCCTCATTGAAGTAACCTGTTTTTCCCAGGAGAAACAACTTCCTCTATCTCACCCATACCAGAGATTATAGGCAAGTTACAGAACCAACACTGGCTTGTGTATTTTGCACAGCACTCTGCTCATTAGAATTTTTCAAAGTAAATTTGCAAAAGGAAAAGTAAGAAAAAAAGATTGAGGAAGGCGTCAGTAGATTGTGAATGTAATGGCTAGGGATGCAGTGGTGAATGATCCCCAAAGTCTCCTTTCATACTAACAACCTAAGCATATTCTAATACCCACATAGGCCTGCCTTTCCTCATGTCCTGTCGTCCATGGATCACTGTTGTAATTTTCTGCTCAGGGATCAGCTACAACTGTTTTCCTCCTTAAGTAAAGATGGGATAATTCTTTTCCTCAGGACACACCACTAGACTTTTAGTCTTGACATGCAAAAAAGTTACTTGCAAGATTGTTCTGAAAAGGAGAATTAAGAATTCATTAGTCATTAATTGGCTTTGTCTAGGGTTGCTTCTCTACACATACACATACACAGAATCTGAGGGTATCAAGTCATGTACCTTAAAAGATCTGTTCCTGTGCTGATGATATAGCCCATACTGTGGGAAGCTTGCTTTGCAAGGGGAAAGTACAGGGTTCCAGTCCCCATCAATGTGGGATGGGAGAAAGAAAATAACAGGACAAAACCCTTCAGAGGATGCCAAATTACAATCCTTTCAGCTTGTCTTTCTCTTTTCTTAATAAATGGAATCAACAGTGTTGAAGAAGTACCAGTTTCATATGCAAGTAATTGCTAATGCCGCCTTTCAGCAGTGAGCTCCACTCAAATTTAGCAGTGCTTCTGCAGTCACCTGCATTTCTTAATAGCACATGTTCTTTCACATCATTCAAATCTCATTAGTTCATAGTTTACATCTCTCTCAGGAGCATGCTAGTGTGGATATTTCTTCAGCAACTTATTCAACTAGGCAATGTGCATGAGGCTGCAGTGACAGGAAACTCAAAATGACAACTGCACTTGTCCTTGGCAATTTTGAGACTCTTTGAACACACTCCCAGACTCTGCCAATGCAGCAGACTTTAACACCTGAATACTTTTCATGTGAACAAAAATGTCAACTGGAAAACCAACATGTAAAGACAAAATACAGCTGCCCTTGACCCTAAGTCTCCTGAGCAGTTTTTCTTTGATTTTTCATGCTTATGACTTGATTGAAAATGGCACGATTTGGGGTTGAATACCTGTTAGTTTCTACTGATAGAATTAAATTGAAAAGATGGAATTTAAGACCTACTCTCACACTATCATGGGAGCTCCTGTGTCAAAAGAAAGGGAGTAATATATTTGTATCTCAAAATTTGTATTCTAATTACCTCAGTTGAGTCCATAATCCCAGTGATTTGGGAGGTTGAGGTAGAAGATTACTAAGTTCAAAGTCAACCTCAGGAACTTAGAAAGTCCTAAGCAACTCAGGGAGACCCTGTCTCCAAATAAAATAAAAAAGGGCTAGGAATGTGACTCTGTGATTAAATACCCCTGGGTTCATTACCTGGTATCAAAATACATAAATACCTTGATTGAGAGAATAAAATATGGAGAGTGACCTGGGACATCTTGTGCTGCATAGGAAAGAAGGAAGAGAAGTAGGGAATATGTGAGGGTGGTAGGAAAGAAGCAGAGAAAAGGAATGAAAATAAAGGAATTCACAGATTATTGGAATTATTTCCTGTGGACTTGCAGGCAGGTTCAAGGGGACTTCTTCCTCATATGGCCATTCTTCACTTTATCAAGGGATTTATTTCTTCCCTTACAAATTCTGATTTACCAACTGTTCCTCCATGTTAGTGGTCTCTACATCTACTTCTTGTGTCTGAAAGCTCAATCCTTGTTCCTGATGCCAATCCAATATTGAAGACATGGTTTTGAGAAAAAGGGAAAAAAGGTTTACTGCTTTGCTAGAAAAGGAGAAGCAATGGGGACTTGTGTCCCTAAGCCTGTGGTTCTACAAATTGACAGGAAAGAGGTATTTTAAAGAGATGACTAAGAGTCTACATTCCATGTGTTCTCTGTCTGCAGTAGTAATTCACTCATTAATTTGTGAGACAGTAATGTCTGAAATCTTCCAGTACTGTCGCACAGTCTGGGTTACTTTGTTATTATGGTGGATGAGTGCTCAAGGACAGAGAGCTTTTCCTAGGATGGGGAAGAAAAATATTCTGGTTTTTCCTGAGAATAGGAAGAAAAAGAGATTAAGGAGTAGCAGGGAGAAAATAAACTCCAGAAACATGTCCATTTAAAATATAAGTTGTAATGACAGAGCAGCAAAGATTATATTCAAAGCATGAAGCATTAAACTGTTTGGAGTAAGGGTTGAATTTTAAGTGGATATGTCCTCATTATTCAAGACAGCACTGCATGGAATGTACATGTCCCATGCCAGAGCTGGAAGATAATTTCTCCACTTTGTGTCCATTACAGGTTATCCATGTGCTATGGTGGGTAACCTGAATGCATTTTAGCTAGACATCCCTCCTTCCCTCCTTATTTCAAACTACAGAAAAAGCCTTTCCTGCCAACCATGGCTTGGAATATACTTTCAGGCCATAAACTCTGTGTCTCATCATAATATCGGTCCCACTTTATTTTTCCTTGGGTGTGTACCACTACATATCTGTATATCATTGTTCTTGCTGAATTTCCACTCAAGCTTTGTCAGGTAAGCAAGGGTACAATATTCCCATCTTTTATACTATGCTGTAAGTGAAGAGGAATATTTAAGAAAACATCTCAGAGCATTTTATTTTCAAGCATAGGTGGAGTAAATTCCCACTAGATCAGGTTTTTCATATGAGCTAAGGAATCTCTTGTTTTGGAACAGAGAATGAAGTCATCACTCTTCTTTGATGAAAGGGTCTCTCAGATTCCTTGGGAATTTAAAATATTGGCTTTCTTCATAACTTATTTTTTGCTGTTACATATATATATTTATATATCTGTTAAGATTTTTTTAATAATAGAAATAATGTTCACGAATGTGTGAGTTGATTCTGTTCTTGGCTATCATGAAAAAAAGAAACTAAGGATATTTGTATTAGGTTTTGTGTGGATGTAAGCATTCAATTCCTTTGGGTAACCACGGAACGTGATTTTTGTGACAAATATAAGCCTGTGTTCAGTTTTGTAAGACACAATGAAACTGTTTTTTGAATCCAATAGAAATGTGGGAGAGTTCCTTTTGCTCCTCATTTTTGTCATCTACTAGTGCTGACTGGTTTGAATTTTGTCTATTCATATGTGTGAGGTTAATTTGCTGTCCCCCATAATTTGGTGTTAAGAAACTTCTTATGTGCAATGTATATATCTTCTTGAGGGTTTTCTTCCAGTTTTTTATTCATTTTTTTTTTTACTTTCTTTTTAATAAGTCTTATTTATCTATCTATTTTAAAAAGTTTTGTTCAGGTAAAACTGATGGATGATGAACTATACATATGTAATGTATACTTTGTTGTTTGCTTATACATTTACCCATGAATTCATCATCACAATCTATATAGTGAGCATGGGTGATATCACACCCAAAATATTTCTGGTGTCCCTTTGCAGTTTCTCCCTCTTCCCTCACCCTCGTTACAGAAGCATCCACTCACTTGATTTAAACAGTCATATAGATCACAAAAGTGTTTGGAATTCAGACAATTCAGACAAATCAGTGATCTTGAACCCTAGTTTGCAAAGCAGATGACCTTAGAATAAGGACTTCATTTGTTAGTCTTAGTGTACTCATCACTAAAATCAGAATTCCTTCCATGAGGGCTCAAGACCTTCAGGAGAAATAGGATCCAAATATATGAAGAACTTAAAATGGTGCTTGAAACAACTTAGGCTGTCAATTCCTGGCTGTCACTAATACTATCAGATGTGCTTTCAATTGCCATCTTGAAAAGACTTGGGAGTCTGCAGCTCCACAGTGCCTTCTACCACCTAGTCCTAGATTCCTTGCAATTGAGTATACTTCAGTATTCTCAGATTTTTAGAAGTTGTTTGACATTAACTTCTCATAATAGTGGTCATTTAAATTTGTGCAATTTATTGATGTTTACAGTATTGTGACATATTCTTCATCTTTATCTTGTTTCACATTATTTCATCACCACAAAGAAAACCATCTGCTCATTAAACAACCACTCCATTTTATGCCCTCCCAGGTCCTGGCATCAACCATGCAATTTTCTGTCTCTAGGGTTTCCACAATCTGGATATATCATATGAATTATATTATGCAATATGTGATATTTCATTTCAGACTTTATTCAGTTACATTTATATTCAAAAAATATCATGTTGTAGTATGTATCAGTATTTTATTCCTTTTATGGAAGTGTGATTTTCTACCACAAATGTGTATTTGTAGGTGCACATGTGCACATATATGTAATTTTTAATCCTTTTATCTGTTGATTGTCATTTGGATTCTTTTCCCCTTTTAGTGGCATAAATGGTGCTGCTATGAATATTCATGTTTAAGTGTTTGAGCATCTGTTTTCAATTCATTTGAGCATACAGCTAGGAGTGGAAGTCATACATCATATGGGAAATCTACGTTGAACTTTTTAAGAAGTTATCAAACTGTTATCTATACCTATTGCACAATTCCACATTCTTACTAGGAATATAAAAGGAATCCAATTTCTCCACCTTGTTACACTTTCCACACTTGCTATTTTACTTTTAAAACTTATACCATCTTTGTGGTGTGGCATGATAACTCACACATGTGTTTGTGTGTGTGTGTTTTATAATTTGGGCCAAAGCCATGTGCCCTCTACAACTGAGTTACATCTCCATGCTCCTTAATTTTTTTTGTTTTGAAGCAGTGTCTCACGAAGTTTTTCAGGTTGGCCTGGAACTTGCCATCCTACTGTCGTCATTTCTGAAGTAGGTGGGATTGAGTGTGCCACAGTGCCCTGCTCTCACTGACATTTTGGAATGCATTTCTCTAATGAATAATGATGAGCACATTTTGAAGAGCTTCTTTTGTCATCTTTGCACTGACTAGTATTTTCTCTTCAAGTCCTTTGCTCATGCTACTTTTGTTTGTTTATGTTTTATTTTTTAATGGGTATTGAATCCAAAGTTGCTTAGCCACTGAGCGAAATCCTCAGCCCTTTCTTTTAATTTTTTTAAATTTTGAGCCAGATTCTTGCTAAGTTCCTCAAAGCCTCACTAATTTGCTGTTGCTGGCCTCGAACTTCCAGTCACCTTCCTCAGCATTCTGAGCTGCTATGATTACAGGGATATGTTGAGTCAATATATTTGTTTTTTAAAGGTGCAAGGGTTCTTTATATATTCTAGGTTTTAAATACACAAACATAAACACACACACACACACACACACACACACACACATACATACACCTACACACATATACACATACACAAAACAGTTCTCAAATAATTTTCTCAATGCTTAGGTTGTGTTTCTTAAAAAACACCATTTTGAACATGAAAGCATTTAATTTTCATAAAATTTAGTTTAGCTGTTTATTATTTTCTGGTGTATGTAAGAATTCATTGCCAAGTTCAAGAAGGTCATAAAAATTTACTACTTTATGCTGTGGTTGTGACTCAGTGGTAGAGTATTTGACATGTGTGAGGCACTGGGTTTAATTCACAGCACTACATATAAATAAATAAACAAAATGAAAATCCTTTGACTATTAAAATATTTTAAAAATTATTACTACCTTGTTTTCTCCTAAGGGATTCTACATTTTTAATGTTTTTAATTTTACATTGACAAAAGTCCTTTATTTTTTATATTTACTTGTATATCAATCTGAAGAATGAACTCACTGCCTTACACATGCAAGGCAAGTGCTCTATCACTGAGCCACAAACTCAACCAAGTATTTTAAATATATATGATTTATATTTAGGTGTGATTGTTAGACTTAATTTTTGAATGTGATGTGAGGTGAGTTCGTATAAAACTTTTGCATGTGGATATTCATTTGTCACAACACCATTAGTGACATTACTATCCTTTGCCCTTTGTTTATGTTGTAAAAAATAAGCTGGCCACAAATGCATACATTTATTTTTGACATTCTCCAGATATCCTTACCTATTATTACCAAATCATGTCTGGATTATGTAATGATTGTTGGGCTCCCACTCTACATCAGCTATCCTATCCATTTAGAATTACCATATATTGTTGAGAACAGTTTCTGTTTATAACCTAATTTTAAAGTTTTGTGGGGTAGTATCTTATTTTGTTTTCATCTTTTATCTTTATTTTAAATTTTGGGGATTTTTTAAGTTGTAAATGGACACACTAACTTTATTTATTTATTTTTTTTATTGTAAACAAATGGGATACATGTTGTTTCTCTGTTTGTACATGGCGTAAAGGCATTCCATTTGTGTAATCATAAATTTACATAGAGTAATGTTGTTTGATTCATTCTGTTATTTTTTCCCTTCCCCCCACCCCTTCCACCCCTCTTTACCCTCTATACAGTAGTTCCTTCCTCCATACTTGGCCCCCTCCCTAACCCTAACTCTAACCCTAACACTAACCCTTCCCTCCCCGCCATAATTATGCCATTTGCAGGCAAATGGATGAAATTGGAGAATATCATGCTAAGTGAGATAAGGCAATCTCAAAAAGCCAAAGGACAAATGATATCGCTAATAAGTGGAGGATGACACTAACTTTATTTTATTCTTTAATGTGGTGCTGTTGGTTGAATCCACTGCCTCATGAATATGAGGTAAGTGCTCTACCATTAGATGAAACCCCAGGTACATATTGGATTCTTCAAGAGTTGATGAATTCAATTGGGAGGATTCCATAATTGTGCAGAATTCTAATTCTCAAGAAATCAGTATCAAATGAGCAATTGTATACATAAATATATTATTTTAGTGTTTATTTTAGTCTTTATTCTGGTATATTTTCAGAGATAATACCTTTAATTCATCAACTAAGCCAATATTATATTGGGTGCACCCTCTAAGACACATTGTTTAAATTTGCATTTGTGGTCTTCCATTGGGTTCAAGTGTGACCATGAGTAGTATATAATGCTAAATTCAATCATCTGTAAAATACAGGCAGTCTCATTACCTGTATTTGAGAGGTATTATATATGAAAGAAAATGATGTAACCAACATTAAAGTGTATATTACATATAATGACCTTTAGAAATATTGGACATTATGTTTTATTTATTCATTTGACCATACATGTACCTTCTGAGATTTTGAGGCAACTTCTTTTGTTCCCTCAAAAATTTCCTATAATAATAGAACATTTTATCAATACCTGTGGCAAGATCTACCGTGAGTTTTAATTATTTTTCAAATCCACACACTATCCACCTTATATCCCTGCAATTATCATCATGACAATAACTGTCCTAAGTGAGCCAAATGGATTAATCAAATATTAGTAAGAAATATTATGATTTTTACGAAGTTATCTGGAATTGGGATAGAAATTAATGTCACAATTAAGCTACATTCAGAATCATTGAATTGTAAGGCTTTCACTAAATAAAAATAATTTTACCCAACCCTGGAAAATGAAACTTCAAAAAAGTCCCTATTTTCCTCTCATGTATTATACAATTTTCTTGTTCTGAATCCCAATCATAAACCTGCTATGGAAAATTTAGTGTTGATCTACTGACTAAATATTTCCTCTATAAGACATGTTTGTACATTAATTCAAATGTCTAAAATCATGGGTATATATTTTATAATTATTTACAGACACATTAAAAATGACAGTCAACAGAAAATCATATTTGATATTAAATCATTTCCCAATGTTTAGAAGATGTAGATCTATATGGCATGATATGAAGAGAAATGAAAAAAACTTACATATATTCATGACCATGATACCCTTTAAAGATCCATGGTGATGTAAATACTTGGTTAAAATATTGAACTCTTGATTTTTCTTTAATTTTTAAATTGGAGCTACTATTTGTTTTTGGATATGAAACCCAGCGTTATAATTCAACATGTGTATTCAGTGTTTAGTGATCAAATTAGGGTAATTTTCATCTTCTCAAATGTTATAATTTTTATTTTGACACCTGCAAAGTCAATTCTGGTTATTTTTAATTGTAAAAGAATTGTAAAAGAATCATTATAGACTGAATTCACACTAGTGTGCTATAAAACCTGAGTAGTTTTTCATTTGTAACTGTTTTTGACACTCGTTATTCACTATCTTATTCCCTTTTTTTTAGATTTCGGAATATTTTCTGTTTTTGGTTTCTCTGCGATCAATATTTTCAAGTTCAACACATGAATGCCAACATCCAGTATTTGTGGAAAATTAAAACACTCTACCACCACTAGGATAACACAATAATTTCCACAAGTAATGATCAGTTAAAGTAACACAATATTCTTCATTCACTCATTTAGTGTTTTGGTGTCATATTCCACAATAATCCAGAAAAATTAACAAAAAATATAAATAAAATTTCCATATATGCCCAAGCTTTTTTGGGTCACATTTGATTACTAGGATACAGTTGTCTTATTTCATGATATCCAAGAAAAAATAAATGACATATGCCCATTCTTAAAAGTTTATTTTATGTATTTAAGAAATTTTAATGTGTATTTTATACACATTAAGTGGATCCATGTTAGCATGTAGTAAATAATCTTTGAAAATTTTATTAGGCCAAGTAAAGTGGCACATTAGTAATTGAAATTTCTGAGGATTCTCAGACAGCAGTATTGCTTTTTCAAAGTCAGTCTCCATAATTTAGTAAGGCCCTAGGCAACTCCTAGAATCTCTGTCTCAAAATAAATAAAATAAAATAAAATAAAATAAAAAGGCCTGTGTATGTGGTTCAGTGGTTGAGCACCCTGGTGTCAATCCATCTTATAAAAAAATAAGAAAAGATGTGTAGCAAGAGCAGTTGATGTGAACAGGGAGGGCTTTCTGAAGTGTGTAGGGAGATACCTTGGTGGTGTGTAGGAAAGTCTCTCTGAGGTGTCAAGAGCAGGTTCCCTGAGGTTTGTAGTGAGGATATAACAGGTATATAGTGTGTGCCATGTGAAGTGTATATGAGGGCTATATGAGGTCTGCAGGAGGTCTTCTTTATGTGTGTATGAGTGTTTCCTAAGGGAAGTAAGTAGGGCTATTTAAGAAGTATATGGAAGGTCTGTATTTTGACTAGAAAAGGCACTAATAGGTGTAGTGAGTAATAGTGCTGGTAGTAATAGTGTGCGGTATTTAGTGAGGACTTGCAAAGGAGTAGAGTGAGGACTCAAGATTATAGGGGCAACTTTCTAAGTTGGGTAATGACTGCTGTTGTAGTGATTAGTAATCCCTGAGATGTATATGAAGGGCACACTGAGTTCTGTGAGGAGGTGTTTCATAGTTATTTAGGGAGAGGCATCTGAGATCAGTAGTGAGTTCTGTATGATATGCATAAAAATATACTATGAGGTTTGTGAAATTACTCCTTGGTGTCTGTGGGAGGAGCACATGAGGTAATTAAGCATGACTCACTGAGGTATTGGTGAAAGAAATGTTGAGATGAGCAGAGCGGGCTCACCAAGTTGTGTATGGAGGATTTTTGAGGTAAGTAATGAGAGTCTTACAAAAAAATGTGTCTTAGAGAGAGTGATTTCAATGTTTGCTCAGTTGATGTTTTTATAATATTGGGTCCAGAAATAAATCAGAATAAAGACAGTACTGAAATAATATGCTAATGTGTAACACCAACACCATTGAGATTCATTTCTTGAAAGCTTGGAATTTGCTCCCATCGTACAATGTTCCCATTTGAATATAACAAAAATTAGAGAGTTTTCAATATTAAACTGGTGCATATTCAAGATAAAAAAGACAAGTAAATTATTACCCCAAAAAACTCATGATGAAATTAAATACAAGAATCATTTTCAATAATATGTAGTAGTTCTGAATGAATAGAAAAACTGATGTATAGTGGGATCAACACAAATATTACATAATACAGATATGATTTTGTGACAATAGGAAAAGGCACTTGGAGGGTGTCAAAGAGACTTGTATACTAAAGTGAGAAAAGCTTGTGTACACTTTCCAGATGGTAATTTTTTAGCCCTAGATCCATGAAGGTGATACTGTTTGAAATAAAATGTTTTTCTTCATTTTTCCTAAGATATATAATTTGTTATTTCTTGCCCAAAATATGAATAGACCAATCAAGTATATGATTTTTGTAGCCTAAGAAATGTGTTTTTGTCTGAAGTTGTTCTTGCAATATCAGCCAACACCATCTTTCTCTTTCACATCTAGAAGGGATGTATCACAATTCCTGCCATCTATCAGAACAATAAGCAGTAAAAAAGAAATGAAATAAATTAAAAGATGCAAGGGGCAGTGGGAGGAGACTAGAGAGGACAGGGGTACAGATGAGACTTCAGTGAACTTTTAACATGGGTAAAGTTTGAACCACAAAAGAAGCTTGCATATTCAAAGCATAGAATTCAATCAAAGAGAAATAAATCAAGCCTGACAAACAGGTGAGATTGACCACCCCAATAGGAATCATACTATTCTCCACCTAGAAGATTTCTTAACATTGCATGATTCCAGGCTCTTGTGTCCAACGTACATACATTTTTAAACTAGATTAGCTGTTTGTGGGGAAACAGTGATGGTAAGACCTCAGCAATAAATGGAACTAGGATATATTATTATTGTCTACTGTCAGCACAGCAAAAAGCCATATGGATTTTGTGCTTCCTCCATTAAACTGGAGACCTCAAGTTCAAAGACCATTTCTCAATCCAAGTGACCAACATGATGAGTACACATATCCGACTAAAAATAGGGTTGTTTGGGTAATATTCTTTGACAGTTTAGTGTCAAAAGCATAGAGAGGACTTGACAGTTACTTCCAGGTCCTGCTTTCAGAAGCTTGGTTGTGCACATGTGTGGCCAAATGACAAATCTTAGACCCCTGTGTGAGTAGAGATTTGAATGTCTTGGTGGCTTTTATGAGCTTGGGCACAACCAATGTCTTCCATGTTCATCCAGTGTCAACTCACTCCTCCATTTTCCTTGTGGGCTCAATATGTGACTTCCATATTTGTGTACAATTCTGACTGCATTTTTTGAGAATGGGGCAAGGTTGATCCACTCTACTATTTTGGAGACCATTTCCACAACCCCATGGGTGATGGGTATTAATCACCCTGCTGTCAAGGTCATAAAGTCCCTACAAGTGCGGCCTGACAATCTCTCAGCTCTCACATACAGTCATGAATTCCAGATGAGTGATCCTATAGCAACCACATCAGAAAAGACGAAAGACTGTCTAGTGAGGATAACTTGATGGCACACATGTCTTCAAGGATGCAGGAAGTAAATAGGAAGATGCACTGAGGTCTAGGCATTAGGAACTTACATGATACCATTAGCAAAGAAAGGGCATCACTCTTCACTATGGTCTGAATATTTCTGTGCTTCCAAAACTTGTATGTTGAAATCATAAACCCCCAAGGTGATGATGAGAAGTGAGGCCTTGGAGGATATTAGGTCATTGGTATAAAGTCTCATGAATAGAATTATTGCTCTTCAAGAAAAGAAAATTACCCTCATCTCCCTTATTATGAAGGAGGGAAGGAACTGAATCCTATGGTTAACACTTGGAGGATTCTGAGATTGCAACTTCAGGCGGACTCCCTTCTCTCAGGCACAAACTGTCATGGAAATATGTATCACAGAGACAGGTTAGTAGTAAAAACAGACAAGGAAGAACACTCTAGAATTGGCCAGGCTACATAGTAGGTGTGTAAGCAATCACAGCCATAGATAAGGAGGGCCCTGCATGCTTCAGATAAGACATTCTCCTCCCTGGGTCTCCATTCCCTGGCTCATACAATAGCAAGCTGGAACTGAATATGGGAGATCCTCTGTGTTGACTGGTGATATTCCCAGGAAATAGCATCTATACATTTCTTTACATCTGTATTTATTCTAGTCAATCATAAAGAAGAATGAAATTGTCATTTTTGAAAAATGAATGAAACTGGAGAAAATAATGCTAAGTGAAATAAGACAGAATCAGACAAAAAATCAAGTGTTTTCTCTCATATATGAAAGAAAGAATGAAAATTGAAATTAAAAAAAAATATAGGGGATTTCACCAAAAGAGAAAGTCAGCAGTATTGTACAGACTCATGCGGAAGGAGTAGAGGGTTAAGTGAGGCACTGATCAAAAGATGTTTTGCACAAAAATAAATATGAAACAATGGACAAACTATTAAGATAGTTATGAAACACAAATAAAAATACATATTTTTGATACTAGTGATTGAACCCAGGGATGTTTCTCTACTGTGTCACATCTCCAGTCCCCACTTTTTTCAGAGATACTCACACTCTTTAAGAAGTTAACTTTAGATTGATTCAAGATGGCGGACTAGAGGGTGGCTGCGTTTCATGTTGCTCCAGGACTCAGGACTCAAGAAGAGGAGATATAGAGAGCCTTGGGACCAACTCACAGCAGCCGGGCGAGAGTCTCCCACTGGGCAGGCGTCCCGGACGGGGCAGGAGTCCTGGACGGGGCGGTAGCCCCAAAAGCAGGGATCTTTGCAAAGTAGAATGGCCGGCGAGGCGCCCCTCCCCCCGCCGGAGCAGTGATCGCAGACAGCTGGGAGCATTGGAGAGGTGGCTGTTCACCACAGCGCTTGGACTCGGCGCAACCCACCTGCGCTCTGGGAGGCTGCCCAAAGGAGAAGGTGCTTGGTGAGCTGTTTGGACTGAACGTGACCACCCCTGAACACAGGGGGCTGCCCAGAGGAGAAGGAGAAATACGGGCTCGGCATGTCACTTGGAATTGGAGCAGCTGTGCCAGGGCTCTGGGCGGCTATCCGGTGGAACAGCGTGGTGAGTGGTTTGGTCCCAGAGCATCCACTCCTGAACATAGGGGGGTTGTCTGGAGAAGGAGGAGGAGCACGGCGGGGTGCTTGGGCTCGAAGTGACTGCACCAGGGCTACGGGAGGCAATCGGGACAAGAAGGTGCACAGTGAGTTCTTGGGACTCGTGTCGCACCAGATCTCTGGGTGACTGCCTGGTGGAGAAAGTGGTGTGTGGTGGGTCACTTGGTCATAGAGCGACCACACGGAACAATAGGTGGCTGCCGGAGGAAAAGGCGTGTGGCGGGTCACTGGGACTCAGAGCAATTGTAAGGGGCTCCAGGTGGCTGCTCAGAGGAGGGGCCGCATAGCCAGGCGAAAAGTGCAGAGCAGGGTCCTAGACGGCTTCTTGGTGGAAGGGCCCCACAGACAAACTGAGGGGCGGAGCGAAGGCTCCAGGACTGCAGGCAGCTTCTCTGAGGAGAGGCATCCTAAGGAGATTCGTTTGCGAAGGGTGAGACTTCCAGGCCCAGGAGGTAGGTCCGGGTCCCTGGGAACATTGCAGAAGAAGGCTGCCCAGCCCAGGCGATAGTTGTGAATTGAACGGAACCTCTGGGAGGAAAACCGACCAGTGAGACCTCCCCACCGGGTGACTCCTCCCTGTTGGGTGAGGTTCTCCCAAAAGGACCGTAAAATCAGAGACACAGGCCCAAACTGGTCTTGCATCAGCCCACAACCTACTTCCCTTCTGGATGACCATTCATCAGCAAGTGAAGGTAACTCTGCCCAATAGCAGGGAATATACCCCACCAGAAGGCCACCACCCCTAGGGAGTCAGCTCCCTTGTGGAGCACTGCATTATCAACTTCCTCCAAGATTTCAGGCTACTGAAGACTAAGAGGGGATATAATAGAAATCTTCAGGGATATTATAAGACAATAGAGGAAATCTGCAATATCACAGCAGTCAACTGATACCTGAACAATATGAGAAAACAAGGAAAGAAAATGCTGCAAACAAATCTAGATGTTACATCAATGAAACCCAACGACAGCATGACAGAAGAAATGACAGAAAGGGAGTTCAGAATGTACATAATTAATATGCTCAGGGAAGCAAATGACGAGATGCAAGAGCAAATGCAGGCACTGAATGATCGCACCAATCGACAGTTAAAAGAGCAAATACAGGAAGCAAAAGATCACTTCAATAAAGAGTTAGAGATATTGAAAAAAAAACCAAACAGAAATCCTTGAAATGAAGGAAACAATAAACCAAATTAAGAACTCCATAGAAAGCATAACCAATAGAATAGAACACCTGGAAGACAGAACATCAGACATTGAAGATAAAATATTTAACCTTGAAAACAAAGTTGAACAAACAGAGAAGATGGTAAGAAATCATGAACAGAATCTCCAAGAACTATGGGATATCATGAAGAGGCCAAATTTGAGAATTATTGGAATTGAGGAGGGCTTAGAGAAACAGACCAAAGGAATGAACAATCTATTCAATGAAATACTATCAGAAAATTTCCCAAATCTCAAGAATGAAATGGAAGATCAAGTACAAGAGGCTTATGGGACTCCAAATATACAAAATTACAACAGACCCACACCAAGGCACATTATAATGAAAATGCCCAACATACAAAATAAAGACAGAATTTTAAAGGCCTGCAAGAGAGAGGAATCAAATTACATTCAGGGGGAAACCAATACGGATATCAGCAGATTTTTCAGTCCAGACCCTAAAAGCTAGAAGGGCCTGGAACAACATTTTTCAAGCCCTGAAAGAAAATGGATGCCAACCAAGAATCTTATACCCAGCAAAACTTACCTTCAAATTTGATGATGAAATAAAATCCTTAGATGATAAACAAAAGCTAAAAGAATTTACAAAAAGAAAGCCAGCAATACAGAACATTCTCAGCAAAATATTCCATGAGGAAGAGATGAAAAACAAAGAAACAAATCAGCAATGGGAGGAACCATCCTAAAGGAATTGTCAAATAAAGGAAGAATCAAGTCGTCTCAAAATAAATAAATAAATAAATAATTAAATAAATAAATAAATAAATAAAATGAACCAAATGACCGGGAATACTAATCATATCTCAATAATAACCCTGAATATTAATGGCCTGAACTCATCAATCAAAAGACATAGACTGGCAGATTGGATCAAAAAGAAAGATCCAACAATATGTTGCCTGCAAGAGACTCACCTCGTAGAAAGAGATACACATAGACTAAAGGTGAAAGGATGGGGGAAAACATATCATGCACATGGACTCAGTAAAAAAGCTGGGGTATCCATTCTCATTTCAGATAAGGTGGACTTCAAGTCAAAACTAGTCAGAAGGGATAAAGAAGGACATTACATACTGCTTAAGGGACCCATAAATCAGCAAGACATAACAATCATAAACATCTATGACCCAAACAGTGGCTCATCCATGTATGTCAAACAAATCCTTCTCAATTTCAGAAACCAAATAGACCATAACACAATAATACTAGGTGATTTTAACACGCCTCTCTCACCACTGGACAGATCTTCCAAACAAAAATTGAACAAAGAAACCATAGATCTCAATAACACAATCAATAATTTAGACTTAACGGACATTTATATAATATACCATCCAACCAAGAGCGAATACACTTTCTTCTCAGCAGCACATGGATCCTTCTCTAAAATAGAACATATATTATGCCACAAAGCTAATGTAAGCAAATACAAGAAGATAGAGACACTACCTTGTATTCTATCAGATCATAATGGTTTGAAGTTAGAAATAAATGAAAGAGTAAAAAACAGAAGCTACTCCAACACCTGGAGATTCAACAATATGCTATTACATGATGAATGGATAACAGAAGATATTAGGAAGGAAATTAAAAAATTCCTAGAGGTAAATGAGAACAAAGAAACATCATATCAAAATCTTTGGGACACTAAGAAAGCAGTACTTAGAGGAAAATTTATTTCATGGAGCGCATTCAATAAAAGAAGTAAAAATCAACAAATAAACAACCTAACACTTCAGCTCAAAGCCCTAGAAAAAGAAGAACAGACCAACACCAAAAGTAGTAGAAGACAGGAAATAGTTAAACTCAGAGCTGAAATCAACGAAATTGAAACAAAAGAAACTATACAAAAAATTGACAAAATAAATAGTTGGTTCTTTGAAAAAATAAACAAAATTGATAAACCCTTAGCCACTCTAACCAAGAGAAGACGAGAGAAAACCCAAATCACCAAAATTCGGAATGAACAAGGAAATATCACAACAGACACGATTGAAATACAAAACATAATTAGAAGCTATTTCGAAAATCTATATTCTAACCAAATAGAAAATTTCGAAGACATCAACAGGTTTCTAGAGACATATGAATTGCCTAAATTGAACGAGGAGGACATACAAAATTTAAATAGATCAATTTCAAGTAATGAAGTAGAAGAGGTCATCAAAAGTCTACCAACAAAGAAACGTCCGGGACCAGATGGGTTCTCAGCCGAGTTCTACAAAATCTTTAAAGAAGAGCTCATTCCAATACTTCTCAAAGTATTCCATGAAATAGAAGAGGAGGGTACCCTCCCAAACTCATTCTATGAAACCAATATTACCCTGAAACCCAAGCCAGACAGAGATAAATCGAGGAAAGAAAATTTCAGACCGATATCATTAATGAACATTGACGCAAAAATTCTCAATAAAATTTTAGCAAATCGCATACAAAAATATATTAAAAAGATAGTGCACCACGATCAAGTGGGTTTTATCCCAGAAATGCAAGATTGGTTCAACATCCGGAAATCAATAAATGTAATTCACCATATCAATAGACTTAAAGTCAAGAACCACATGATTATTTCAATAGATGCAGAAAAAGCATTTGATAAAATACAACACCCCTTCATGCTCAAAACACTAGAAAAAATAGGGATAGTGGGAACATTCCTTAACATTGTAAAGGCCATCTATGCTAAGCCCATGGCTAATATCATTCTAAACGGTGAAAAACTGAAAGCATTCCCCCTAAAATCTGTAACAAGACAGGGATGCCCTCTTTCACCACTCCTATTCAATATCGTTCTTGAGACTCTAGCCAGAGCAATTAGACAGACCAAGGAAATTAAAGGAATACGAATAGGAAAAGAAGAACTCAAACTATCCTTATTTGCGGATGATATGATTATATACTTAGAGGAACCAGGAAATTCCACCAGAAAACTGTTAGAACTCATAAGTGAATTCAGTAAAGTGGCAGGTTACAAGATCAATGCTCATAAATACAATGCATTTTTATACATAAGTGAGGAATCCTCAGAAAGAGAAATTATGAAAACTACCCCATTCACCATAGCATCGAAAAAAATAAAATACTTGGGAATCAATCTCACAAAAGAGGTAAATGACCTCTACAATGAGAACTACAGAACACTAAAGAAAGAAATCGAAGAAAACCTTAGAAGATGGAAAGATCTCCCATGTTCTTGGATAGGCCGAATTAATATTGTCAAAATGGCCATACTACCAAAAGTGCTATACAGATTCAATGCAATCCCAATTAAAATCCCAATGACGTACCTTACAGAAATAGAGCAAGCAATCATGAAATTCATCTGGAAGAATAAGAAACCCAGAATAGCTAAAGCAATCCTTCGCAGGAAAAATGAAGCAGGGGGTATCGCAATACCTGAACTTCAACTTTATTACAAAGCAATAGTAACAAAGACGGCATGGTACTGGTACCAAAATAGACAGGTAGATCAATGGTACAGAATAGAGGACACGGACACAAACCCAAATAAATACAACTTTCTAATACTAGACAAAGGCGCCAAAAATATGCAATGGAGAAAAGATAGCCTCTTCAACAAATGGTGCTGGGAGAATTGGAAATCCATATGCAACAGTATGAAACTAAACCCATATCTCTCACCCTGCACAAAACTCAACTCAAAATGGATTAAGGACCTTGGAATCAGACCAGAGACTCTGCAGATTATAGAAGAAAAAGTAGGTCCCGATCTTCAACATGTCGGCCTAGGACCAGACTTCCTCAACAGGACTCCCATAGCACAAGAAATAAAAGTAAGAATCAATAACTGGGATAGATTCAAACTAAAAAGCTTTCTCTCAGCAAAGGAAACTATCAGTAATGTGAAGAAAGAGCCTACAGAGTGGGAGAATATCTTTGCCAATCATACTTCAGATAGAGCACTAATCTCCAGAATCTATAAAGAACTCAAAAAACTCTACACCAAGAATACAAATAATCCAATCGACAAATGGGCTAAGGAAATGAACAGACACTTCACAGAAGAAGATGTACAAGCAATCAATAAACATATGAAAAAATGTTCAACATCTCTAGTAATAAGAGAAATGCAAATCAAAACCACCCTAAGATTCCATCTCACCCCAATTAGAATGGCGATTATCAAAAATACAAGCAACAGGTGTTGGCGAGGATGTGGGGAGAAAGGTAGACTCATACATTGCTGGTGGGGCTGCAAATTAGTGCAACCACTCTGGAAAGCAGAGTGGAGATTCCTTAGAAAACTTGGAATGGACCCTCCATTTGACCCAGCTATCCCACTCCTTTGCCTATACCCAAAGGATCTAAAATCAGCATACTACAGAGATACAGCCACATCAAAGTTCATAGCTGCTCAATTCACAATAGCCAGACTATGGAACCAACCTAGATGCCCTTCAATTGACGAGTGGATAAAGAAACTGTGGTATATATACACAATGGAATATTACTCAGCCATAAAGAATGACAAAATTATGGCATTTGCAGGCAAATGGATGAAATTGGAGAATATCATGCTAAGTGATATAAGCCAATCTCAAAAAGACAAGGGTCGAATGATATCGCTAATAAGTGGAGGATGACACATAATGGGGGGGGAGGGAAGGGTTAGTGTTAGGGTTAGAGTTAGGGTTAGGGAGGGGGGCAAGTATGGAGGAAGAAAGTACTGTATAGAGGGTAAAGAGGGGTGGGAGGGGTGGGGGGAAGGGGAAAAAATAACAGAATGAATCAAACAACATTACTGTATGTGGATTTATGATTACACAAATGGTATGCCTTTGCGCCATGTACAAACAGAGAGGCAACATGTATCCCATTTGTTTACAATAAAATAAAAAAAAGAAGTTAACTTTAATTTTATTTTATTTTTATGTTGTTTTGAATACAGAACGCAGTGTCTGACTCATGCGAGGCCACCACCCTACTACTGAGTGGCAATCCAACACCTACCCAGTCCATTTTTGCACTTTATTTTTAGGTAGGGCCTTACTAACTTGCTCAGAGCCTTGCCAAGTTTCTAAGACTGGCTTTGAATCAGTGGTTCTCATACCTCTGTCTCCTGACCACTGAAATTTTAAGTGTTCATCACTGTGCCCAGCTAAAAATATTTTTTAAAGTCATGTAAAATACAAAAGCCCAGACAGAATGTAACCTCGGTTGAAAACTACCACACCTTTAAAAAATAACACATGTCACTGCTTCCTCAACTATTCTATGAAACAGAAAGGGAAGGTAAGTGCTTCAAAATTTATTTATTGAAGCTGGAATTACACTGATGCCAAAACCAGGTAACAGCAGGTAAACAAAAGAAAACTACAGAACCACATGCCTGATAACACAGTTGAAAATTTTTAATAGAATTTTAGCAAATCATATACAAAAGCACATTAAGAAGACTGTAGATTATGACTGAGTTGGTTTCATTCCATTGTGTAATGATGGTTCTGTGTATGCAAGTAAATAAATATAATTCTCCATATGAGTAGAATTTAAGAAAAATACATGATCATAACAATAGAGCCAGAGTAAGTCTTTTTAAAATATAGTGGCAATTCATAATATAACCATCAAAAAACTAGGCTTAATAGGAACTTACCCCAACATCAAAAAGACTATATAGAGCAAACTCAAATCCAATATCATATGAAGCATGAAAAAGTTAAAATAATTTCCTCCAAATTAGGAATAAGAAAATGATGTCTACTGCCTCCATTCCTATTTGATATAGAACATTCAATTTTGGCTACAGCAACTAGGTAAGAAAAGGAAATAAAGGAGATATCTGGAGGGAAGATGTCAAATTATAACAGCAGATTATATAATCCTCTGCATAAAAGAACCAATATGTTCCAACAGATCTCTATAGAGGATATATAAATTCAATCAAGGAACAGGATAGAAGATCAACATGGAAAAATCAATAGCTTCTCTAGATATCAATAGTGAATACACTGGAAAGAAAAAAAAAAAAAACAGAAAAACAATCCCATTCAAAATAGCCTCCAAAATTCTCTAGGAATAAATCCGGTCAAAGAGGTGAACAAACTCCACAATCAAATTTATAGAACACCAAATATAGAAGAATCTAAAAGATGGAATGAACTTTAGTGGTCTTGGATAGGCAGGATTATTATTGGTAAAATGACTGTATTACCAAATGCAATATGCAGAATCAATGTGAAACCATCAAGATACTATTAACATTCTTCAAAGTCCTAGAATAAGTAGTACTAAAATTCACATGGAAGAATGAAAGACCTACAATACCTAAACCCATAGAGAAATGAGTGCAATACTGGAGGCATGATGGTGACTTGTGTCATGTTATACTACAGAGCTCTAGTAAAAACCCATCTTGGTAGTGGCACCAAAGCAAACACAAAGATCAATGCAATAGAATAGAAGGCACCAGCTTACATTCATTTAATCTTGGATGACAATGCCAAAAACATACCCTGGAGAATAGGAACCTTTTACCACTTGTGCTAGATAAACTGGGTGTTCATATATAGAAGAGTTAAACTTTATCCCTATTTCTGATGCTGCAAGCAAAATTAAACTCAAAGTAAATCAAAGGCATAGGAATTATACCAGAAGTACTGCAGCTGCTAGAAAAAAATATGGAATCCACACCCCAAAAGATTGCACAGGCACCAACTTCCTTAGAAAGGTTGATAAAGATCAAAAAATAAAACCCATAATCAGTGATGGAACAACTACAAATTAAAAAGTCTCTGCACAGCAATAAGTTACAATAAAGCAATAAAGAACAATGAAGCCCCTATTGAAAAACAACATAGAGAATTGGAGAAAAAATTTCCAGCTACTCTCTCAGCAGATGATAATATATAGAAGATATTTTGAGCTGAAAATAATTAACAGAATTCCCTCACGAAAACCCAAATGGTAAATGAGACAATGAACTAAATACACATTTATAAAATTTTAATTAAAAAAAGAAATACAAATGGTACACAATCACATAAAAATTTCTCCTCTTCGGAACTCAGGGAAGTTCAAATCAAAACTCCACTTATTTTTTATTTCCAATTACAATGTCAAACATCATTAATATAAGTAATACTTAATCACTGCTGACAAAGATGCAGATAAAGGACATTATACACTGTTGTTTGAATTTTCAATTAATACAACCTATACAATAGATTCTCAAAACTATGAAATTAACATACGAGTCATCAACATCCCTTCTGGTATTTATCCAAATATATAGTCAGCACACTATAGCAATACATGCATAATATTTTTTAGCACAGTAATTTACATTAACTTAGTTATGATATCAGACTGTGTGTTTATCAACAGGTGAACAGATAAGAATATATGATATGTATAAATATATTTTACACAGTCATGAATAATAAAATTATATAATGTGCAGGAAAATGATGGAACTGGAGTTATTAAGTTATGGAACTTATTCAGTTTAAGTGAATAAGCCAGATTCAGAAAGACAACTATCAAATATGTGCTTCCATAGATGGAAGACTGAGAATTTAAAAAGGAAAAAATTAAAGATTTTACACAAACAGAAGGAAGAAATGTAGAGTAGCAAAAGTGAGTGGGGGAAGGAGGAGGAGAAGTAAATGGAAAGTACTGGGAATTCAAATTGAACAAGTTATTTTATTAGCATATAATTAATATGCCACAATTAATCATTCATGAATAATTATTATGCACCAATTACACATTTTAAAAAATAATGAAAACCAAAGAGCTAAAGACCATGGAGCCACTGATTCTACCTATATCTTATTGGCCAGCACATAATCTTGGCTATTCCTAATTGCAAAGATGGGAAAGGTAGGTTTTAATGTCATACAAAAAACAGAAACTAATTTTATGCACAGTAACTGATATTGAATCATCATATTTATGCCTCCAAAAATAACTGCTTCATTTATTTACTTACAGATACCTCTTTGAAGTGTGAATTCTGGGAAAGGCATGAAGGTGCTGCTGGGTGTCTACAAGTGAAGCAAAAACAGGCCAGTCCTCTCTGGCTTAGGGATCACTCACTGTGCAAAGGTGCCTACTATCTATGTCTTCACTTAATTCCCATGTGAGCCTTGGGATATATTTGGCAACAGCCCTGTCCTACAGATGAATAAACAGAGGCTTTGAGAGGTTAACAATATATTCCAATCTCTATAAATGTATAAAAAGCCAGAATTCAAATACATCCTGATTCATTCCATACCTTGGTCCTTTAAAATTTATTCTGTACTAGTCAATACATATGAGAATATTCCTGAAAGTCTTTATATATCTAATGTTTGATACCTACTCCCTAGAGTTTATTACTTAACTGTTGGAACTCCAGACCTAATATCAGTGTTTTACTGTTTAATTCTGACAAAAGGAGTTGGAGTCATTTTTTGTGTTAAAAATCAGGGAAACATCATCAAAGAAATTGGACTCACTTTTCAAAGTCATATGGCAAGTCCACAATAGAACAGTGGTGTGTACCTACACCTCACTACATCTCCAAAGAGCTCTTCAAGACTCTAACCAAAACACTAACCAAAGTTGGGAATACACTGGACAATACTCTCCCATGGCTTACCTGAGAAAACTTCCATGGACTGAGAGAGACAGAATTCCAGGAGGCACCTTGGTGATCAATGGGCCATGTCATGTCAGGGAGTATGATAGAGCCCAGGTGCCCAAATGCAGAGTTGTGACTGGGCATGAATGGAAGCTGCATGTAGAGATGAACTTTCCACAGCACATGAAACCCTGGTCCTCCTGCTTCCCAGATGAGTCTGGCCTAATTGTGTATATGCTGGAATGCCTGTTCAAGTATTTATGGTCTTCTTCTATTTTATATCTCCCTCTCACATGGCCTTGGAAGTCTTATGTTTTGGCATTTGTTGTTAAATTTCTTTTGCACTACCACAGATGCAACCACATGGAATTATCCAATACAGGTGACAGTATTCAATATATTTATTTAAATTTAGTTCAAATTTCCAATTATCTTTAGAACTAACTAATTTTTCATTTGTTAACATATCTACCTTAATTCTTCACATATCAATAATGGCTGTGATAAATAAGTTACTTCTGATTTCATCAACTGGAACATCAATTGAACTGCTTGCAATGATCATACCTTGGTTTGACTCTGGGTGTTAGGCCTTCACTTTTTCTTTAATACTTTTTGTATCTTCATATAAAAGAAACAAAAAAACTTGGCCTAATTTTATATAGTTTCTCTCAGAGAAAGTGCAGGCCTGACTCTAACTCCATTAGTGTGGATGAGGCCTAATGTTGCAGATAACTTAGAGTGAACTCAGACCTTGGGCTCTGCTTCAGCTCTATGTTCAATTTTCTGGAGATCTCTTCAACCAGTGACCTTGAACTCTGCCTTTTTTTTAAATTTTTATTTCATTTAAGATTGATTTTAATGTCTTAGAGCTTGAAAATAAACCCTGCCAGTTTGAAACTGATGACTTATTGACCCAAGAATACCCAAAAATTACTCCTGCATGTGAGAACAAACTAGGGAAGAGGGGCCCATCAAACACTGTAAGAGAACCCTCAGAGCCTGGAAACCATGGGGGTACAAGGAGTCCCTCACCCCAAAGTAGAGGCATTGTAATTGTGGAATGTTTGGACTAATTGGATCTTAAGGCCAGAATGAGATTAACTGGAGTTGTCAAAATGATGGAGACATTATTCCAATCAAGATCTCTTTCCAGATGTATTCAGGAAACTCAGAGAAAATGTTGGAGTCCAACTCTCCCTAGACTGCTTTTATCCAACAGGGAATAAAGTAAAATTTAATAACAGGGGATATATTCAACTAGGGAAGCCACAGTTCTGTGTTCACCAGTGGGATCTTATTACTGTTCTACAGACATTAAAATTACAGTCCTGCATAGATAAAGGTTAAAAACATCTTTTCCTTAAAACTTACAGTTGTTTGGGCTCTCCTTAGCTGCACAGATCCCTCCCCTGCCTCAGATTTCTGGGTTTCTGTGTGTCCTCAGATGCAGAATTATTGTGTCTTTAGGTCCAAAAATGTATGTGAAAGGAGAAAATTTAAGCCTACTAGTATGGCTTCTGGTATCTGAAGAGGATATGTCAGATCCAACAGTACTACTCAGCACAGAGGACTGTGTTTTGTATGGCAAAATGAAGATATTTTCTTCTAAGAATATTTGTTTCTTTAATTTAGATCACCTTAAAGTGAGTAATTTTTTTCATAGGGAATATCAAGTAATTTTACCTTCACATTTGTTTTTATTTGATGAGTTCTAGTGACACAAATTACATACAATATGTCATCTAGAGATATTATATATTTGTATACATAGCATCTGAAAACCATAAGTTTTAAATTAGAATATTTATTAATTATAATTTTTCTACTGTCATCTTAATTCATAAAGAACTATTGATGTGAGGGACTCCTATAATTGGAATAACTATAAATATTTAAATCTTTAGAAGAAAATGAGTTTTTATGTTACAAACCTCATTTCACAAATGGGCATCTCACTTTGCTATAAACTACTTATATGTATTTTCTCATGTAGTCTTTGAACCCAATTTAATTGCATCAATTAAAAATTTTCTTACCCTGTACTCTATTAGTTAGGAAATGGCAAATGAGAGGACCATGATGCTAAGGATTTGAAATACATTAAATATTTTAAAACATCAAATGATTACCCTGGTAGTTCTCCATTTTTTGTTCCAAAATACCCAGGAATAAAATTCACAATATTTTGGAGGAAGAATATTTATGTTCATTAGTCCTTTATGTTTTAGTCACTAAAAAAATACCCTTTTTAATTTCTGACATATTGAACGTGTCTGAATCTAATTTATTTTTTTTTGAATCTAATTTATTTTTGAGGAACATTTAGGTCATATCCTGCCTTACTAATGCTACCTTTCAGATTTTTTTCCCAAACTTGATTTTGTATGTTTTTTACATCAATTCATAAATGTCAGCTTATATCATTTTCTTGTCACTAAGACATGAAGAACAAAATGATACAGAAAAGCCAAAGCTGTTGAAGAGGAAAACATGACTTGAATCTTCTATCACTACATCAGAGAGATAGACTCTCCTGCAGGACTGCTTGGGTTTCCCAGAAATGACAGATTGTGGGTCTATAAAAAAGCAACTCTTGGACTTCTTATTTCTTTAAATGAATGCTTTTTTTTCTAGTGACTATTCTCAGAAGTTTACAATAGTGATAATATAAATATCATAGCTCTTAGTGTAAATCCTGAGCTGTACTTTATATCTGACAACTTACACAGGGAACCAATTATAACCTCTATTTTTCACCAGTAGGTGCCATTCATTTTCCAGAAACTTGTCCAGGGTTTTGCTGTCCATTTTGCTGGAGTTCATGAATTTTAAAACAGATTTGTTCACAGAAATAACATTGGCTGTGTGATGCTTTTGACTTCCCTGAGGTGCCTTTCATTTTTCTGTGTGTTTTCCATACATTTTCAGCACAAGTAATTTCCCAAGGTAGAAAGTGCTGCCTACATAGACCTCAGTCCCAATCCCAATTGCTTGAAGCAGGAGCAATCTCACCTGCCTTATCCCCATTATCTGTTTTTACCTTAATGAAAAGAAGGGGAGGATGAGATGATTAGCATCAGTGGTGAAGGTGAGCTGTATGCTAAACACAAACTAAAGCATATGCATGTACACATATGTAACTAAGTGGTGAGTAAATAATAGGTTTTGTGTATCCCCTCATCCCAAAAGAGATGCAGAATTATGTTCACACTGCAGAAGAGAGAACAGATGTGTGCAATTTTCACAACTTCACCCTGAGCTCTTCCCATCCATAAGGTCTTATGACCCTGAAACTTGCAACTGAGCCTACAGAGGAGTATCCTCCTAGAATTCTACTTCTGTTCTTTTGTCTAGCTCAACTCCACTGCCTGAGCAGTTCTCACTAGTATGGAGAAACATGTGTGATCATGTATGAATCACACAGCCATGGTGATTGCAGGATGGCATACTGTCTAACATGACTCCTTCCTTGATTCAGATATTAAAGGAAGTATCCTTCAGTCTTTGTTATAAGCTATAACAAATAAAATTCTGAAATTTTTGGACATTTCTTTTTTCATGTGTGATGATTTATTCATCTACTTACTTAAACTTTTCTTCCTCTTACCAGATGTGGATTCTTCAAATGTGACCTATTTCAGAATTTCATGTTATATTCAATGTGATTTCTAATCCTTACACACATAATATTGAGTCTGAAAGCAGCTGCATTTCTCCAGTGCATAAAGCATCATATCACTGTCTGGTACAAGAGAGCATCCAGGTATGAAGTTGTCAGCATCACTCCTAAGACCCTTATTTGGATAGTGTTTCTCATATAACCTGACTGATGGCAGAGAACTTTTGTTCTTTCCCCTGATCACTTAGAGTGTACTGTGCCAGTCTTCAGTGTGATGAATACACCTGGGAAGGGACGAACCATAGGATTAACTCATGTTTTTTAATGTTTTCCATTCCCCAGATGCTTTCTATCAATGGTATGTCATCATGGACATTATTATATAACTTTCTGTAAAATATCACTATAATATACTTATATTATTTTAGTAATATATATTATATATATACACATATTATGTACACTGTGCCACATGTACTGATATGATTGTATTTTAAATCTGGAGGGAGCAGAATGACTAGAAATATTTTTCTGGATTAACTGATGGCACTACTTGGAGAAAGAATAGTTGTGATTAGGATTACACCAAATTGTGTCCCTTCCTTTTGTGCTTTCTTCAGGGAAGAGTATAATTTTTTTTGTGTGTTACTTGCATAGAAATTCACATTCAGAAGACAATTTTCCACTGGGTTTAAGCAATGAACAAACAAATCCATGAAATCCTGGATATTATTGCAAAGACATGGTACTTCACACATCGGCTTTTTATTATTCCTTTTTGTAGGGCGGCAGATTCCTTGGTCACACTGAACTTAATGTCATCCAATGGACTTCATGATTAAAATATTTTATTCAATGAGTGTAAGCATGCTTCATTTTTATAAGGCAGAAATTTTGAAAACATTTTAGAGATCTCGTATATCATAGAAATGATGTGATAGAATGCAACTATTTGTTTTGTTTCATAATACAATTTTTTTGAGAGAGGGCAATTTATAAACCTTCTTTATTTACTTATTGGTATGAGGGATTGAACTGATGTTTAGGGTTAACCATAAGTCACATACCCAAGTTTTTCTTGTTTTTCTTTTTCTGAGGTAGTGTCTTGCAAAATTGCCTAGACCTTAGCTAAGTTCTTGAGACTTGCTTTGAACTTGCAATCCTACTGTCTCAATATCCAATGCCTGGGTTAAACTGATTTTTATGAGTCAAATATTACATGTTAGTATTTATCCATTTAAAATTATAGTATAAGAAATGCCTACAATTAATTGACTTATGTGAAAAAAAATTATAATAAAGTGCAAATGGCATTATATGTTCACTGATGTCATATAAAAGAGTTCTAAGTCCTAGTGAAAAAATGTGATCCATAAAACTTGGACTTATATGGATATTTGACTTATATATTTCTAAACATTCTCTTGGACTTATCCTGGCAGACAAACCCAAAACTCTGAATGAGGGAATGGAGCAAATTGTGTCATTTTACTGGATCATTATTTGGAAAGATTGTCTTTTCCTAGTAGTGGTAGAAAATTTTCATTTTCCCAAATATCACATGTTGACACTCATACACTAAAGTTGAAAAAGCTGATCACACACAAGTTGAGAAAAGAACAGCTTACTAGATCTTTAAAAAATGTAACTCGATAGATTGTGGGTAAGATATATCAAAAAGGTTAAGATGGTAAATTAACTCAAATTTTATAGCACAATAGGGTGATTTGGCTATAATAATTACTTATACATTTCACATAATCAGAGTTTCCTGTTTTTTAACAAAAAAAGATAACAATTGACAAGATTGAAATTTTCCTGATTTGATCACTTTACACTATATACACATGTTGAATTACAATTCTGCATCCCAAAGTACAAATTGCAGGGAATTCAGTCACATCCAGTGTGGATGAGAAAAGGATTAATAGGCAGAAGATGATGCTGGCTATAAATCTATCAATTACCCATAAATATATAATCAATAAAAACTCAAGTGCTAATACCCTTTTCTATTGTGAGGGGGCATGATAGATCAGGCCAAACCAGATCTAGCCTCCAAAAACATGGAGTAGCCCACCTCTCCTTTATTTAAAGTCACAGGTAAAGGGGCCAAGACCATAAGGGACTGGCTTCTTCTGTGAGGAAATGGATGGAGTGGAGTTAGGAAAACCATTTGTTTGGAGAACTAGCACATCAATCAGAATGTAAGACACTCCAACTCACAGGCTCTTACTCCTTAGTCTACCTGCAACAATCTATCATGACTGCCAGTGCCTGCATGTCAGTCTTCTGTATCCCATGGCTCATCCAATTCTGATTCTGCTAGGTATGGATGACTCACCACACAAATAATAGATTTCAATTAAAGATAAAAATAACAAAAAATCAACACTTCAGTATTTTTTTTAACATCTCAAAAAAAGTTGAATTTATTATTTTACAAAAACATTATGTATGTCAAAGAGAATAATCAAGTTGTTTCATGGACTGGAAGGTGACTTATTAATTCCCTTTCATTTCCAAACCTCATCAAGCAGTCACTACATTTATGAGATAAGTCAGCCGAATGCTTGAAATCTAGATGAATTTTAAGATCTTCAATGTGTCCTGTTGAATATTCACAATATTGACATAAATAAATCCCTTCAGATAAATGTGAATTTAAATGCTTGCAATATTCTAGCATGCTTGAAAAGCCCTTCCCACAGTCATCACAAACATGAGGAAATATTTTAGTATGTTCAATAGCAACATGCCTGTTAACATTTGTATGAAGTCTACTCCGAAAACCACATACTTGACATACAAAGAAGTTCTTACATTTGTCAAAGGTAATTTTGCTTAAGAGGCTGTATTGTCCATGTTCTCCATTGTTATACTTATCGCTTAGTTCTATTAATTTACATGCATGCTCATTTACCACATGGTTATGCAAGTCTTCTGGATCATTCGTCTCATGTTCACAGAACTGACACAAGTACTGTTCATCACAGCTGTGCTCCTGGAAATGTAAGTAGAGTTCACTGCTTGAGGAGAACTGCATGTCACACTGCTCACACCAATACAAGTGATCGCTAAAGTTGGTGTCTGCAATGTGCTGGCTGAGGTTCTCAAAAATTACTGTCCTGTAATCGCAGTATTTACAGATGTAGGGATCCTCTTCATGTGGTTTGGCATGTTCGATGAGAAGCATGTTGGTAGAGAAGCTTTCCTTGCATACTCGACACACATTTGAATCAGTACATTTATGTTTTAGGATCATATGCTGTTTTAAATCAGAAAAATATTTACTATTGAATTCACAAAGTTCACATTTATAGAGGCCACTGCTATTAGCTCTCAGTAAAGGCCATTTCTGCTGGGCAGTCACATTCAAAACTTGGCTCTTGTCCAGAATTTTACAAAGTTTAGCTGGTGGTTCTTCATCAGTTTGGTCTTGGAGGCTATTGGAAGAATTGTTTTCTGTCTCTATGTCATAATCCTCCGAAATTGCATGCACTTCTACAGCAATGGGGACATCCTCAGCGGTGTGAACTTCTATAGGACTCTCCTCTTGAGTTTGTTGGTTGACTGATTCGGGTGAATCACACTCTTTATCACAAATTTCTACATCAGCAGATTTTTCTGTAGAAAAGGCAGTGTGGTCTATAATTCTAAGTACAGGACTGGGAACCAGATAGTTCTGATTTCTGTTTCTGGTCTTGATTCCATCTGCAAATTTTGGCAAGTCATTTGATGTCTCAATATCAGAATCATTATCTTTGTTGTCAAAATATTTTAAGTCTTGCTGTCTCATAGAGCAGACACTGTAACAATGATCAGAAAAAATCCCATTGAATCCATCTGCAATTCTACTTATTCCAGAGGAATCTGAATAACGAGAAGGATGTAAAGTCTTCCTTTTTCTTTTTTTAGGATACTCATTCATATCTTTTCAATTTGGTATAATTCTTAATATTGCAGTTAGGAAAAATGAATTATGACGTTTCCACAGATGGTAAGAAAAATACCTCAATTTTAGTGATGAAGTAACATACTCAGTGGAAGTCAAGTCAACTAAGAAATGGCAAAACCAGAGATGCAAATACATGTCTTCTGATTCCTGGACATTGAATAGGTAACTTTATGTGGGTACATCGTCGTGGCTAAGCACTGCCACCAGCAAGTTACATCTTGTTTCCAGTTCTTACTCAGCCAGCAAGTAGAAGAAGGGGAAGAGAGTCACCGTTTCCCCGGGGCCCGGTCTGGCCCAGGCACAGCTGAGGTGGCGAAGCGGGCGGAGGGGGCCCATGGTGGCAGGCGAAGCCGCTCAGGCCCTCGCGCTCCCGGGCGCTCTGCCGGGACTGGCCCTCTCCCTCCCGTGAGCCCTAAGCCCAGCCCGCCAGGCCTCAGGCCTAGGCTGCGCGGCCGCACTCACCGCCTTGTTCCGCGCCTGCGCAGCTCACCTGGGGGCCCACGGAGAGGGCCAACACTTCAGTATTTTAACTAAGTATCTACATCTCCTTAGATTTTCCCCCACGTTTATAACTATTTGACTTTTCTGGTTCCTGTTAATATCTTGACTTATAGATCTATATGTTCTAAAGAGTGAAAAAATGACTGTCTCCTATGGATAATTTTCTGACTGTTGTTTATCAATATATGGTTGGAAATTATTGAAAATACATACCTACTTTTTAAGACACTTGAATTAAAACACAAACATGCTTTGTATAGGAAACATTCCATTGGTAGATCGATGACAAATTTTCCATATCAAATTTATGTTTGGACCTCTGAACTGAAAAATTGTTTACATCATGCAGATGATGATTGGATTTCTTTTGGGGAACTATCTTTTAGACTTGGGTCAAAGTTTTGTTTTTAATTCAGGTTTTATTTTTACTGTGACTTTATTTACTACACTACATCTAGATGACTAAGTAGAAAACATGAGAGTATGTTTCTACTAATATTTGATTACTGGACTTGGTTCACTTAGTAGTTATTCTGGTGATGATAAAATCTTTTGCATAACTTGGATAGATACAATGTGTTTTCAAAAATTTCCTAAATTACCAGCAATGATCTGACAAGAGAGAGTGAGAAAATGTTCTAAAATTGTGGAAATTTAATGAGACAGTAACAGAGGTAGTCATTATTAAAATAACTAAGTGAAGTCTCCCAAATCAAATGTATGAGGAATGGCATAATGAAAATAATGGTCAATATATGTAGAGGTCATTATATGTCATAAACACTTTGACATTTACTACTTTATCTTCTTGCACACATAATATATATAGAATTAAGGAAAGATGTCTGATCATATTTTACAAATTAGTTGATCAATATATAGCACCACAAACTGCTCAAGGTCACACTTGGGCTCAAATGAAGATCACAGATGCAAATTCAAACAATGTGTTATAGAGTAAGTAATTCTTAAAGTTGGATTAGTTAATTTATGAAAGATATTAGTGCTTGTAATAAACAAGAATACAGATAGCAAAAGAATAATATACCCATGTATATTATTACTACATTGAGATTCACTTCTTGAGAGAACTGGAATTCTGTAGTATAATGCAATCTTCCTATTTGAATTCATCAAAAATTGAAGACATTTAATATGTACATGGGGCTTAAAGAAGAAAAAGGAGAAAGTCAAGTAAGATACTACCTCAGAAATCTTCAAGATTAGAGTATAACTGAGAACCACATTCAATAATAAATAGTAGTTCTGAATGGATTGGAAAGCTTATATACAATGGGAGCCCCACAATTGTTATATAATCCAGATATGATTGAGTAATAAAAGAAAAATGTCAGCTGGAAGATGTGAGAGAAATGTGAGTTCTGAGGTGAGAAAGAGGTGCGTTGAGGTGAATGCACACTTTCCTGATGGTAATAGTACAGTCTGAGATTCATGAAGATAATACTTTTTGAAATAAATACTTTTTCTTTGTTTACTCCTAAGATATATATGCCATGATTCCTTAACCAAGAGATGAAAAATACCAACCATGTTATTTTATTAGTCTAAGAAATGCATTTCTCTCTAAAGTTCACATTGAAATATCAGTCAACACCATCCTTCTTCTCTTCCACATCTTCACATTCCTTCTATAGCACAGGCTCAAGTCCTCCAACTTCCTCATTGATCTCTTGACCCTAATCCACTCAGGGATGATGGCAATTTTGGGATACATAGCTACAAATGCTTTTATGTCTCAGTATTTTGGGGATGACATCAAATATAAATCAATAATCTACTTGCACTGGTTTTCAAGGAGATTCTCCAAATGTGCCACCTGCCTTCTGAATTCCCTTCAGGTCATCATTTTCAACTCCAGATTCTCCTGCTTGACAACATTAAAGAACAAATTCCCACATCATAGCTTGTTTTCTTGTTTTCCTGTGGTCTTGTACATGTACTTAAGTGATAACTTATTATTATCTTCTACTGTTTTCCCCAATGTGTCCCACACAATGCTCAATCCTGCAAAATTGTATGAATTAGTTACTTCCTTAGGCATTTATTTTCTGTATTAGGTGTATTCCTGGGTGTCTTTCTTACAGAACTCATGACCCTCTGAAATGGATACATGGTGATCCTCTTGTGGAGGCATAAGAGGCATTTCCAGGACCTTCACAGCACAAGTCTTTCTCTGCAAGCACATCCCATGTACAGAGGACCACCTCAATCATTCTGTTTCTCAAAAGCTTCTTTATGCTCATATACAGTTTGGACACCATCTTCTCCTTCTGGTGAACTATATGGAAACATGACCCTGTTTGCTTTTCTATTCAGGTGATGAGAGCTAATGACTATGCCATGACCAATACTTCACTGCTAATCTGTACTGAGAAATGACTTATTAACTTCTTCAAATCTTTTTTGGTCAGGATAGTACAAATTTAACTTCTGATCAAACTACAAATATAAATTCTTATATCTATATAAGTTTTCCTAATCTGTCAATTCACTGGCTTCTGAACAATAAATCATGGCATAGAGTATATGCTGTCTGAATTAAGTGAATATAGAGATATGTATGTTTTATTAAATCCGTTATTTTAAAACATGTGAATAACAAATATGTCAAAGAAATGTCAATCATTTATCTTCATAAGATAACACAAGTGTCCAACATATCAGTTTGGTGTCAGCACATGACAATTATGAGGCAGGTTTTAGCATCATGACCTAGGTTAGCCACTGAAAACACATTGAGTGTGTACAGCATGTTTTAATAAATGCTTAAATGAGCTGTACATGTCAATATTTATAACCATAAATTACTAACTGATACATCAATTTTTCTTTCACTGATCTCCTAAAAATAATTGAATATATGGAAATGTTTGTCGTATGCTCATATTAACATTATTAATTATAATCCTGGTGAAACAAAGTCAATATCCAACAGCATATAAATGTATAAGCAAAACATGGCCTGGACATATCATGGAATATTATTCAACCTGGAACAAAAATTTGAAAATTCCTGAAGGAGTAATTTGTGCATTTGAATACATTATTGCAAGTGACATATCACTTACAAATTATCCAAAGCTGTTAGGCACTAATTTTGAAGGCAGAACTGAGAATTAAAAATCATGCAAACAGAAAATAGAATGAGAGTTACCAGAAGCTGAGAGAGGGGTTAGTGAGGAGTTCTTATTTGATAGCCACAGAGGAATAGTTCCAGAAAAATAAAAGTGCTAGAGATGGATGGTACATGTTTTCACAATTGTATGAATGTTCTTACTGCCTCTGACCTGCATACTTAGGAAGTATCAAACTGTTGAACCAGAAGAATGAAACCAGATCTGGCCTCTAAAGTAATGTGTTGCACCCTGTGCATGTATAATATGTCAAAATACATGTTGCTGTCATGTGAAGCTAAAAAAATCAATAAAACTATTCTGTTGAAATAAAAATAAAGGATCAAAATAGTTAATTTTCTGTGATAAGCACAATACCATTAAAAAATTGACCAAAAACCTTCTTTATATTAAATGAAATGTGCGTAGTACACAGGGAGAAACACCACATGTTCTCATTTATTTGTAGAAAACACTAAGAAAATCTAGTAGAAAAGAATGTAGTGTTGATCCCCAGAGAATGGGAAGAAGATAGAGAGGACAGATGGTAAGGGGCACCAAGAACCAAGTGGAGAAATCACTTCTGATACTTCTGTGGCAGAGTAAGGTGACTACTAGTGTAGCTACTTTAAAATGTGTTTCAAAATGAAATTCCTGGTACATTAAAACAATTAATAGTTGAAGGGATGAAAATACTTACTATGGTCCAATTACTACAAATTATACACATGTACTGAGTTACCATAATGTACCTGATAAACCATATATATATACATATATATATACATATACATATAACTCTTTTTAAATATGTATTTATATATAAAGATATCTTATATATAAAGATATATATCTTATATAAAAGATGTCTTTATATATATGTATATATATACATATATATAAGTACGTCTTTGAAGAATGGTATGCCTTTATGCCATGTACAAACAGAGAAACAACATGTATCCCATTTGTTTACAATAAAAAAAAGAGTTTCCAGTAAACATTTAATCAACTGTGAACAAATTCTCTATAACAAAATGATTTTTACATGTCATGATTCTAAAAATGTGAAAATATAGTTTTAAAAAAATTTCTTGCAGTTTTAAGACATTTTAGTGAGTTAGGTCTAAATCTTATTTTGGGCAGCTTTTGAACCCTGCTGTGATTAACCACTGAGTCACTGAACCACATACCCAGCCCTTTTCTATATTTAGTTTGAGACAGGGTCTCAATATGTTGTTTAGACCCTTGCTTAATTACTCCAGACTGGCCTTAGAGTTACAATCCTCCAACTTCAATGGTCCAGTTGCTGGAATTACATGTGTGTGTCACCTTGAAATTGATCCAAAGAAGGAGGTGTTCTTTTATGGATTCAGTTACGGAATAGTGTGTTCTGCTCAGTCTTTGCATGATACATTTTTTTAGGTACAAACAGTTTCTTAGTTTTCTGGGAAATATATTTCACATTAGGTCAAAACGTCAAATTCAGATTGTAGAGGAATACATGGAAAATTACTGGTCTTGAAACTTGTGCATGAAAATTTTGTATATATATAGTGTTTTAATAAGGAAAAGGAAAATTATTAGAGTTTCTTTTCTAAATAGATTTAGTATTTTTGTCATTGCATATTTCAAATGATGCATTTTGGAAAATATGGAAATTCTACTGCTTTATAATATCATTGCTCCTCTCTGGTAAATTTGCCTTTAAAATTATGACCTAAGAAACAACTGAAAACTTATATGTGTCATTTAATAAAGAAAACTCTACTTGAACAATAATTCTTGTTTTTGAAAATATGAATATCTAGTAGCTCATATTTTAACTAACATTGCTTAAAAACTTCATTAAAAAGTATAAAATATGCAGTTACCAGAAAAGAAGTATTATAATCTCAAATTTCTGAAAACACCTAAAGTTTTATATTTCCATACCAATTACAATGATACACAATCTGTGCAGAAAGAGAAAAAAACTGAACTCAAATGCATTTCCTCCCATACTTTTACTCAACAATACACTTCTGACCCCAGGAATGTGGAGTTTGTTATTTGTTGTTGTAGTTGTTGTTTTAGTTAATCTCACCTACCATGCAAGCAATGCTGCAGCTGTGGACACCAGCTGGGTCCATAGCTGATGGAACCAGTTCAGTTCTTACACAAAATTCAGTTCTTAGCCCACAGTATGTGGGCTCAATCTTGAAGAACACACCTTCCACACTTTAGATGCCAATCACAAATCGAGGTTGTTTTGCCTGTGTTACTGACCCACTGGCTATAAATCAGGGTTTGTATAGTCCCCCTCTCAGCTTTGTTTAACTTGCTTGAGCAACTCACAGAATGGAGAAAATCAAATTTACCGGTTTAATTATTAAGAATACTAAAAAGGATACAGATGTAGAAATATGTAGGATAATCATGGGGGAAGAGGCCTGGAGCTTCCATGTCCTCTCTAGGTGCCAAACTCCAGGAATTTCCATCTGTTCAGTTGTCCAGAAAGTCTCTGAACCCAGCATTTTGGAGTTGCTTATAGAGGCTTCATAATATAAGCACAATGAAAGCATGGATGATCATTGAGAAATATAAATGGAAAAGCATATGATCTAGTACTACTAGACTGGTTAGAAAAACACAGCACATCCTGTTGAGGATTTTCTTGGCATCGCTGTGTAGCAATCTTTTCTCCATCATATGGGGCAGGATTCTGACTGACATGAGGGTCATATGACCTACTATTAGACCAGAGATATAAACAAATTTCTTTATGGCTAGATCCAAGACAGAGGAACATCAGAGACTCTATGACCTGCATTGGGAAAGAGAAATTCTAGTTTTTGGAACAGGATCACTATGAATATGTATATATGCATATAGATACAGAGAGATAGATAGATATCTCACATGTGCCAATCACTGATTATAATTTATACTGTTAGTATGTATTTATTTGTGTATGTGTGTGTATATGTATATATGAATATGTTACTAAAACACAATCAGGCTTAGTGGTGCATGCCTGTAATCCCAGCTGCTTGGGAGGCTGAGGCAAAATGATCACAAGTTCAAGGGCTGTCTCAGCAACTTAATGAAATTCTGTTTCAAAACAAAAGAAGACTGGAGATATAGTTGAGTGGAAGAGTGCTTTTATAGTATGTGTAAGGCCTTAATCCCCAGCACTACAAAAAAATGTAGTGCAAATTCACAAAAAAATGTAATTGCAAATGCATATTAATCATCATTTTCCCCATTTAATTATTCTTGCTTTGAAACAAAGAAGGCATTTTTAACATGGGCCTCAAAGGCTACTATAAACTACATACTGGTGAAGAGTTAGGGTTAGGGTTAGGGATAGGGTTAGGGTGAGGGTAAACCTCATGTCGTTAAATTAATTTCTCTACTTCATGGCTATTTGTGAACCTCATGTGTGCTATTCTGCCATATACACTTATTCAGATTTATAAACTCACTTGATCCAGGAATTTTATCTTACCAATGATGGAAGTTTTGGGGTCTCCTGAGGACTGCTGCCCTTCAGATCTTGAGCAGCAATCATGAACCACATCCTCAGACACTGTCTCCTTCAGAAACCTGGTGTGAGCTATATGAGGAGCTTCCAGGAAAGAAAAATAATACAGAAATCACTGTGTCTTATAAGAGTAACTATGTGCACCATACTAGGCACTGGTGAATGAGCAATGACACTGATACTATTGGGTATTGATCATAGCAACTAGAGGGTATAATGGACTTCTCACCATACTTTCTCCTTATCCTTTTCTCCTCTATTCCTTAATTACAATTTTGAAAAGGAGTAAGTGGTATGAATTCATTCAGGCATTTGTGTTTGCACAATATCCACAGGGTTATTTACTTGCATATGGGTGGGTCTGTGGGTAAGCGCTTCCACCCCACCCCCATTTTACAGAGGAGAGCTTTGTTCACAGAAGGCCATTCCCTGTTTTATCCTCATTCATCCAGATTTAACATGGAAAGTAGGTCCAGGACATACTGGAGCAGAACATCACTCTGCCTGGTGCCAGAAGGATCCCAAATCTCTCTCCCTTTCCAGTCAGTGTGCACCAAGTCCCAGAGCAGAATGAGGAATCTTGGTCTGGGGTCCCTTTATCTCCCAACAACCCAGGGGTTTCAGCCCCCACAGCAGGGCACCCATAGGCTCAGTGAGTCCAAACACTTGGAGTTGGGGCCATGCTTTTCTCACCGAATCACCTGAATCTCTTAAAATATCCTCCTGGTCACCATGATCAATATGATGATATCAGGTTACTGAGGTAACCACAATGAGCAAGATACTCCACACAGGAAATGCTTACAAAAAATCTTCCCCTCCCTTCCTCTGATTTAAAAATTTCCTTCCTTAGGCAGGCCGCCATCTAAGATGAGTGCCAATTAGAAGAACTAGTCTGATACAATAGCAGTGAACCAAATTCTGGTCCAGTTGTGGAAACAGAGCATGTATTTCTAAATAGGGATTTGTTTGCTTTAAAAATGGCCCTAGGGGAGAGTTATTTTTATAGAGAGACAATGGAAGGGATATTAGGAATCTTGCATATGACCTAACCATCTGACATCAAACATACAAAATTCACACACCACGCTATGTATTGTGCCATCCTTGGCAGAAAACTGAGAGACTGCCTTTATCTAATAATACTTTGAATAAATGACCTAGGAACATTTTTGTAAATTTTATTTATTTATATATTTTTTATTGTAAACAAATGGGTTACATGTTGTTTCTCTGTACATAGAGTCAAGGCATACCATTTGTGTAATCATAAATTTACATAGGGCAATGTTGTTTGATTCATTCTGTTATTTTTTCCCATCCCCCCACCCATCCCACCACGTTTTTCCCTCTATACAGTCCTTCCTTCCTGCATTCTTGCCACTCTTCTTAACCCTAACCCTAACGCTAACCCTTCCCAAACTCCATTATATGTCATCATCCGCTTATCAGTGAGGTCATTCGTCCATTAGTTTTTGAGATTGACTTATCTCACTTAGCATGATATTCTCCAATTTCATCCATTTTCCCTCAAATGCCATAATTTTATCATTCTTTATGGCAGAGTAAAATTCCATTGTATATATATATGCCACAATTTATATATCCTTTCATCAATTGAAGGACATCTAAGTTGGTTCCACAATCTGGCTATGGTGAATTGAGCAGCAATGAACATTGATATGGCTGTATTTCTGTAGTATGCTGATTTTAATTCCTTTGGGTTTAGGCCAAGGAGTGGGATAGCTGGATCAAATAGTGGTTCCATTCTAAGATTTCTGAGGAATCTCCATACTCCTTTCCAGAGTGGCTGCACTAATTTGCAACTCCACCAGCAATGTGTAAGTGTACCATATCCTCATCAAAACCTACTGTTGCTTGTGTTCTTGATAATCGCCATTCTAATTGGGGTGAGATGAAATCTTAGGGTAGTTTTGATTTGCATTTCTCTTATTACTAGAGATGTTGAACATTTTTTCATGTTTGTTGATTGCTTGTAGATCTTCTTCTATGAAGTGTCTGTTCATTTCCTTAGTCCATTTGTTAATTGGATTATTTGTACTCTACATGTAGAGTTTTTTGAATTCTTTATATATTCTGGAAATTAGCACTCTATCTTAAGTATGAAGGGCAAAGATATTGTCTCACTCTGTAGGCTTTCTCTTCACATTGCTGATAGTTTCCTTTGCTGAGAGAAAACATTTTAGTTTTAATCTATCCCAGTTTTCAATTCTTGCTTTTATTTTTTGGGCTATGGGATTCCTGATAAGGAAATCTGATCCTAAGCCAACAAGTTGAAGAATTGGACCTACTTTTTCTTCTATAAATGCAGGGTGTCTGATCTGATTCTGAGGTCCTTGATCCATTTTGAGTTGAGTTTTGTGCAGGGTGAGAGATAGGGGTTTAAATTCATTGTGTTGCATATGGTTTTCCAGTTTTCCCAGCACCATTTGTTGAAGAGGCTATCTTTTCTCCATTGCATATTTTTGGCCTCTTTGTCTAGTATGAGAAAATTGTATTCATTTGGGTTTGTGTCCATGTCCTCTATTCCTTAGCATTGATCTACCTGTCTATTTTGGAACCAATACAATGCTGTTTTTGTTACTATTGCTTTGTAGTAGAGTTGAAGATCTGGTATTGCGATACACCCTGCATCACTCTTTCTACTGAGGATTGCTATAACTATTCAGGGTTTCTTATTCTTCCAGATGAATTTCATAATTGCTTGCTCTATTTCGTAAAGTATATCATTGGAATTTTAACTGAAATTGCATTGAATATGTATAGCACTTTAGGTAGTATGGCCATTTTGACAATATTATTTATGCCTATCTAAGAACATGGGAGATATTTCCAACTTCTAAGGTTTTCTTTAATTTCTTTCATTAGTGTTCTGTAGTTCTCATTGTAGCGGTCTTTCACCTCTTTTGTGAGATTGATTCCCAATTATTATTTTTTTCAATGCTATTTGGAATGGGGTAGTTTTCCTAAATTCTCTTTCTGAAGATTCATCACTTATGTATAAAAATGCGTTGGATTTATGAGAATTGATCTTGTAACCTGCTAATTTACTGAATTCACTTATGAGTTCTAAAAGTTTTCTAGTGGAATTACCAGGTTTCTCTAAATATATAAACATATCATCAGTGAACAGGGACAGTCTGAGTTCTTCTTTTCCAATTCATATCCCTTTAATTTCTTTGGTTTGTCTAATTGCTCTGGCTAGAGTTTCAAGGATGATGTTGAATAGAAGTGGTGAAAGAGGGCATCCCTGCCTTGTTCCAGGTTTTAGGGGGAATGCTTTCAGTTTTTCAACATTTAGAATGATATTGGCCATGGGCTTAGCGTAGATGGTCTTTACAATATTAAGGAATGTTCCCACTATCCCAATTATTTCTAGTGTTTTTAGCATGAAGGATGCTGTATTTTATCGAATGCTTTTCCTGCATCTATTGAAATAATCATGTGATACTTAACTTTAAATCTGTTGATATAGTGAATGGCATTTTTTGATTTCTGGATGTTGAACCAACATTGCATCCCTGGGATGAAACCCACTTGATTGTGGTGCACTATCTTTTCAATATATTTTTGTATGCAATTTGCTAAAATTTTTTGAGAATTTATGCATCAATGGTCATTAAGGATATTGCTCTTAAATTTTCTTTCCTCGATGTATCTCTGTCTGCCTTAGGTATCAGGGTAATATTGGCTTCATAGAATGAGTTTGGGAGGTATCCCTCCTCTTCTATTTCATGGAATACTTTGAGGTGTATTCAAATGAACTCTTCCTTAAAGGTTTGGTAGAATTCGGCTGAGAACCCATCTGGTCCTGGACTTTTCTTTGTTGGTAGGCTTTTGATGACCTCTTCTATTTCATTGCTTGAAATTGATTTATTTAAGTTGTGTATATCCTCCTGGTTCAGTTTAGGTAATTCATGTCTCTAGAAACTTATTGATGATTTTGAGGTTTTCTGTTTTGTTGGAATATAGATTTTCAAAATAGCTTCTAATTATATTTTGTATTTCACTCATGCCTGTTGTGATATTTCCTTGATCATTCCAAATTTTAGTAATTTGAGTTTTCTCCCTCTTTCTCTTTGTCAGTGTGGCTAAGGGTTTATCAATTTTGTTTATTTTTTCATAGAATTAACTATTTTGTTAATTTTTCTGATTGTTTCTTTTGTTTTAATTTCATTGATTTCAGCTCTGATTTTAACTATTTCCTTTATTTTACTACTTTTGGTTTTGGTCTGCTTTACTTTTTCTAGGGCTTTGGTCTGTAGCAAATAGTCATTTATTTGTTTATTTCTAGTTCTTTTGTTGAATGTGCTCCATGAAATAAATCTTCCTCTAAGTACTGCTTTCATAGTGTCCCAGAGTTTTTGATATGATGTGTCTTTGTTCTTGTTTACCTCCAAGAATTTTTATTTCCCTCTTGATATCTTCTGTTATGCATTCATCATATAATAGTGTATTATTTAATCTTCAGGTATTGGAGAAGTTTCTGTTTTTTATTCTGTCATTTATTTCTAATTTCAATCCATTATGATCTGATAGAATACAAGATAGTATCTCTATCTACTTGTATTTGCTAATAGTAGCTTTGTGGCATAAAACATGGTCTATTTTAGAGAAGGATCCATGTGCTGCTGAGAGGAAAGTGAATTCGTTCTTTGTTGGATGGTATATTCTTTATATGTTCATTAAGTCTAGATTTCTGATTGTGTTATTGAGATTTATGGTTCCTTTATTCAGTTTTTGTTTGGAAATCTATCCAGTGGTGAGAGAGGTGTGTTAAAATTGCCTAGTATTGTTTTGTGGTCTATTTGATTTCTGGACTTGAGAAGGATTTTTTTGACCTACATGGATAAGCCAATTTTGGGGGCATAGATATTTATGTTTGTTATGTCTTGCTGATGTATGCTTCCCTTAAGCAGTATGTAATGTCCTTCTTTATCCCTTCTGACTAGTTTTGGCTTGACATCCACATTATCTGAAACGAGGATGTATACTCCAGCTTTTTTGCTGTGTCTGTGTGCATGGTATGTTTTTCCCCATCCTTTCACCTTTAGTCTATGTATATCTCTTTCTATGAGATGAGTCTCTTGCAGACAGCATATTTTTTTTTATCTTTCTTTTTAATCCAATCTGCCAGTCTATGTCTTTTGATTGATGAGTTCAGGCCATTAACATTCAGAGTTATTATTGTGATATGATTTGTATTCCCAGTCATTTGACTCATTTTTGTTTTTTGACATGATTTGGTTTCTCCTTTATTTGGCTATTCCTTTAGGCTAGTTCCTCCCATTGCTATATTGCATCATTGTTTTTCATCTCTTCCTCATGGAATATTTTGTTGAGAATGTTCTGTAATGCCGGCTTTCTTTTTGTAAATTCCTTTAGCTTTTTTTTTTTTTTTTTTTTTAATCCTGGAAGGATCTTATTTCATCGTCAAATCTGAAAGTAAATTTTGCTGGGTATAAGAATCTTGGTTGGCATCTGTTTTCTTTCAGGGCCTTGAAATGCTGTTCCAGGCCCTTCTATCTTTTAGGGTCTGGATTAAAAAAATCTGCTGATATTCTTATTGGTTGCCCCCTGAATGTAATTTGATTCTTTTCCCTCACTTCTTTAAAATTCTGTATTTATTTTGTATGTTATGTATTTTCATAATAATGTTCCTTGGTGTGGGTCTGTTGTAATTTTGTATATTTGGAGTCCTATAAGCCTCTTGTACTTGGTTTTTAATTTCATTCTTCAGATTTGGGAAATTTTCTGATATTATTTCATTGAATAGATTGTTCATTCCTTTGCTTTGTTTCTCTAATTCTTCCTCAAACCCAATAATTCTTAAATTTGGCCTTTTCATAATGTCCCATAATTCTTGTAGATTCTGTTCATGATTTCTTACCATCTTCTCTGTTTGGTCAACCTTGTTTTCAAGATTAAATATTTTGTCTTCAATGTCTGAGGTTCTGTATTCCAGGTATTCTATCCTATTGGTTATGCTTTCTATGGAGTTTTTATACTTGGTTTATTGTTTCCTTCATTTCAATGATTTGTTTGTTTGCTTTTTTCAGTATCTCTAACTCTTTATTGAAATGATCTCTTGCTTCCTGTATTTGCACTTTTAACTGTTGTTTGGTGGGATCATTTAATGCCTGCATTTGCTCTTTCATGTCCTCATTTGCTTACCTGATTATTTTAATTATGCACATTCTGAACTTCCTTTCTGACATCTCTTCTGCTGTGCTGTCATTGGGTTTTATTGATATAGTATCTAGGTTTATTTGGGACATTTTCTTCCCTTGTTTTCTCATACTGGTCAAATATCAGTGGGACTCTGAGATACTGCAGATAGTGTCCCTGTAGATTTCCAGTGTATTATCTCCCAGCCTTCAGTAGCCTGAAGTCTTGAAGGAACTTGATAATGCAGTGCTTCCAATGAAATCTGTCCCTAGCCCACTACTGGTTCCAGGGCTTGGAGCTGGCACTATGTGGAAAGGCTCTCACTGGGCTGTCCACTCTGAGAAGCTGACTGTGGAAGGATACTACTGCCAGAGGGGGCAGGGCTGCTTGTAGAAGCCTCTGTCTGCCCTGACCTGGTCCTGGAAGCAGCCTCTGGGCTGGAGCTCTCTGCTGGCTCCAGGACTTGAAGCTGGCTCTGTGCAGAAAGGCTCTAACTGGGTGGCCTGCTTTGAGAAGCTGGCCATGGGAGAAGCCCACACTGGAGGGATCAGGGCTGTTGGGGAATTCCCTGGCTGCCCTGCATTTGTCCCTGCAGCTGCCTGCAGGCTGGAGTTTGCCGTTGGTTCTGGGACTTGGAGCTGCCTCTCTGAAGAAAGGCTCTCCCTGGGTGGCCTGCTCTGACAAGCTGGTCGTGGAAGGAGCCCGCTGGTGGAGGGAGCAGGGCTGCCTGTGGAAGACTCTAGCTGCCCTGCCCTGCTCTACGAAGCTGCCTCTGTCCGGGCTTGCCACCTAGGTTGAGCTTCACCTAGTCAGGGAGACTCATCCTGTGGCTCTATGTTAGTCTGAGTCTCTGAATGCCTCCCCTTCTTAAATCCTGGGTTCTGGAGTGACAGGGGATTCAGCCACCCTCTAGTCTGTCATCTCAGATCACTTTTTTTTAATGTTAAAAATATCATTTAAGGAATTTCAGAATTATCTCAAAAAAGCAGGACTGGAATATTATGTAGTAAGTTGAATCTTATGCAGGTATCAAATCATATATTGGATTGTCCTGGGGAATGCTTACCTGCTTTCCTCATACATTGTTCTGCGTGGAATGGAACTATAATAAAATACATCTAGTCTCTACACACTCATTCCTTCTCCATAATGGATGTCACCCATCTAATAAGAGAGTTGGGTACATAAAACAGGAATTGCACTATTTATGCCTTCTCCCTTCAAAATTGTTGGTCATAATCTTTCCTTATCCAGCATATGTTCTGGTCTGCCATTAGGGATGTTTTTACCATAGGTCCACAGCTTGCCTCGTATGACTTTTTCTCCCCAGATTTTCTATAGTCTTGATCCCAAAATATTGAGTTCTTAAGAGCCTCCCATATACACCCTGTTCTTTGTCTGGATTCTAAACTTAGTAAGGATTATGACAAAAATTATATTGAAATCAATATATTGACTTATATCTTACATATAGAAAATTCCATTAATTAAATATATATATATAAATGCTCACATCAAAAACAGATAAGGGTAATCTACATAGGAGAATATGACTTAGATTACCTCACAAGTGGGCTTCATGTCAACACACCATAGCACTGAACAGACTCATACACCCAGCTGTGTTACATCAGCATAGCCATAAAGGTCATGAACTGAAAGGCATACATATCTGCTATTTCAAAAGGAGTACTGACTTTTTGTATTCAAGGAAAGAGCCTTCCTGGCTAAAGGGTATCTCAGTAGCAGGACAAAGTGTTTCAGGACACATTCTTTGAGGAATACTTCTTGATATGAAAAAGAATTCCTCTCATTCTTATTATAAACACATCATACAGATTTCAAAGAATATGGCTATTTGTGTGAATTATAGAGCTACTTACTGCAGCACTATCTTATTTCCTTAACAAGCACAATTATACTTGAAGTGTCGTCTTATAAATGGGAATTAAAATTAATTTATAAATTCTTAGAGTAAAAACGTTAAAAAAATTTCCCATAGAAATCCCTTCAAAAAATGAATTGATGAAATGTTCCAAAATGAAAACTCACACAAAAAATCTCAGGTAAGGTATAGTTGAAATTATAAAAAATCACCCTCCTCCACTTTTCAAGAATAAAGGAATTCCCTTTTCAGTCAATGGTAACAGATTACAAGAGGTAAAAGCTCACAAAGCCACATATTTTGGGTTAATATCTTTGCTTAACGAACAACCCAACACAATAAATGTTGATTATTTCACAGGAATTTGTGTTGACTTCATCCAGTTGGGCCTTTTATGATACATGTGGTGGCTTTTTTCTGGTGGTGTATTAATCTGGAGGCCCCAACCATCTGGAACATCAAGAGAACTCCCTCAAAGTATGACAACTGGTACTGGCCTCTCCTGAGTACAGGTAGGGTAACTAACTAAGGCACCTTGACTCTCTTTCAAAAAGGCCCACATATATAAGGCCATCAGATTACATTTAATCCAGCTGCTTTTGTACACCAAATAGCACCATATAATTTTTATTCACACGCAATATCATTTTGTTTATCTGAAACTCAAATTTAGCTGGATGTCCTATATATATTCTTATTTGTTAAATATGGCAATTTTGGGGGAAGACACACACACTGAACCTCTAAGTTTAATGAGCATCTGAGACAACTCTTCCAATGGGTCAGTTCTGAGAAAAAGAAAATCACACTAACAATAAAGAAAAAAATCTGGTAATGTCTGCTGCTGGCAGCATGAGGGGGAAATAGATACTGGCACACAGTTATTGTTCCAAATGGTGTCATCCATTTTCTGAAGCCCATATTTATATGGACCAATAACTTGAATGATCTTGAAACAGAAGCTCTGTTTCCACAAAAATGGAAGATTCAATGACAGTTTTAGAAAAGGATTTCAAGGGAATTCAAACCTGAAGTCTAATTAAAGGGCTATCTCGGCAGTTCAGGAGCCACAAAAGTTTTCTAAGAAAAAATAGCCAAATTTATGAAAAAGATTGTATAGAGTGTCTAGCACTAGGCTCATCATGTTAGTACCTAGAATTAATCTCATAACAACACTTTGGATGAGGTATTGCTGTCCTCTCTTCAAGAAAGTGTGTGACTACAAAACATTTGCTTGTAACCAAAGAGCCAGATGTCTAAGAGTTTATTCACCAGTATCACTGCCATAGCCCCAGAGAGAACATGCTGCCTCAGCACCTTGAGTTTCTGGTGGCCAATCTGTAGCAAATATGCCAAGACACATTCTGCTGTGAGGGTTAATGCATTTTCCCTGTGTTCATCCTGCAGCAGGGAGCTTGGTTTGGTGCCTGTTACCCTTTCCTCAGAGGAGGTTCATGGTAGGACTGGAAGCAGAAGTTGTCTGAAGTCAGTGATTCTTTTACCTATTATGAAAACATAATTCATGGAAGGATGGAACTGCTTGTACCTCACAGGAAGGCAAGGACCTCTGAAGATACAGAAGGATAGAAAAAGGAATTTCTCTAAGGGAGCACAGGTGAGATATAAAAGCCTTCCAAGTGTAGAGACCTGAGCACTACTCTATATCTATACTTGGGTTAGCTTTGTAGATATCCCATTGAGGCTGGGCCTCCCCTTATGACAGATTTTTTTAGCTTGGACCAAGAGATCCATGGTGGAGGAAAGTATTTTCTGATTTCCCCTAATCACAATAGACCTTGTATTTTCAGCAGATGTGGCATCATAAAGAAGGGTCTCCAAACAGGCAGTTTGGGGCAAAATTGTCATAGATATTTTAATGGTTTGGGAGCCTCCAAAGGACTATAGTATATACACAGATATAGACAACATGTATAATATTAAAATGTTCACATTCCACTGTTAAGTGGTGATCAGTAGATTAAAATGTCTAAAATATTATTTGGAGGGAAGGTAATAATGAAATATGGTTTGGCAAAAACTATGCAGACCCACCTCTCTTCTTACTCAGCAACCTCTTTTGTTGGTAGTGGTAGAAAGAGTGGTGAAGTTGATCATAATAAAGTGATAGAATTGAAACTCTGCCTCTTTGGGTTAAGAGGCTTGGCTATGGGGTTTATGTGTGTTGCATTGGGTTTTTAAGGCAGTACACAGAAAATAATTAGAAAAGCAGGTATTTCATATGGAGGAAACTGAAATTATTGTTTTGTTCTCAAACATGTAGTCTGCGTGACCAAAGAAACTGCATCATAAAGCAGGAAGCATAAAGGGAATTAATAAAATGAAGTTACAATTAAAACATTAAAAATGGATGGGGCCTATATGCCAACACTATGTTGGAGTATTGACCCTATATTTTCTTCTAGCACTTCCAATGTTTCTTTTCTAATTCCTAGGTCTTTAGTCCACTTTAAATTGACTTTTAGGAAGAGTAAGAGATAGGGATCTAGTTTTATTCTTCTACATATGAATACCCAGTTTCCTCAGCACCATTTGTTTAAAATGCTATCTTTCTTCCAAAATGTTTTTTTGGCAAATTTGTTAAGGACCAGATGACTGTATGTGTATTTGTCTCTGTGCTTTCTAATGGAACCACCCTAGTTGACCCTCAACAATCAAATTCAGAAAGAAATATGGTATATATGCATGATGGAGTTTTACTCAGCAATAAATAAGAGAAATCATGAAATTATATCTTTTCTGGTAAATGGATGAAGCTAGAGACTATCATGGTAAGTAAAATAAGCCAGGGTCCAGGGTTAGAAAGTCAAGGGTCATGTACAGTCTTTCATAATGCAGAAACAATAGAGAAAAAATAAATTTTAAAAGTGGAATCTCATGGAAATAGAAGGGAGAACAGTAGAGTACATGAAGGAAACTGAGTAGGAGAAAGGATGGATGGGAAACGGTTAGCGCTTTGGAATTAAATTGAGCAATTTGTGATACACACATGTATAAGTGTATTACAATGAATTCTGCTTTTGTGTATGCGTATAATAGAACAATGTAAAACAATAAATAAATAGAAGGAAGACTACTAGAAAAGAGGAAGGAAAGTGGAACAGGTAGAAGGGGAGAAAAAGCAAAAGTACTGAGGATTGAAATGGAGAAAATTATGTTATATTCATTCATGAATATGTCAGTATTAACCCCAGTAGGAGGTTTGACTACAATGCAGGAATAACACATTTAAAAAAAAAAAAAAAAAAAAAAAAAAAAAAAAAAAAAAAAAAAACTTCTGAAATGACATCAACAAAATTCCACAATTCAAAAAGCACAATCAATGTACTGCAAAGGGGCACAGGACAATTTTTTGGCATTATGGAACTGTTATATATCTTGGTTATGGGGATGGTTACACAACTGTCAGTTCTTTTCAAGACTCAAAACTTCACACTAAAAGAGTAAATTTTACTTTAAATATTAGCTTAGTAAAAATAATTTAAAGAGCATGCATTATGTTATGTGAAGAATAAAATGCTACTCTGTGATTCCAATTTGACATCTTAAAAATAAGAAACTGCTGGGCACAGTAATTTCTGTGCATACTTGTAATTCCAGCAACTTGTGCAAGCAAGGTAGGAGGATTGTAAATTCAAGGCTGGCCTTGGTAATTTAGCAAGATTCTGTCTCAAAAATGAACAAAAAAATTAAAAATGGCTGGGTATGTTGCTCAGTGATTACGTACCCCCAGGTTCAATTCCTGGTATACTACTATTACTACTACTACTACTACTACTGCTGCTACTACTACTACTACTAATAATAATAATAATAATAATAATAATAAGAAGAAGAAGAAGAAGAAAAGAAAAGAAATGCCAATAAATCTATGCATGCATGTGTATTTCCACATTCATAAAAAAAATGTATGCCAAGTACAGACCAAAAACTCAAGTATGAACCAGATGTTAGCAGTGGTTACCTCTATGGAATAAAATGGAGGAATGTTGGTCAGGAAAAGAGCTTTGATTTTTTTCTAGCTATGGGACATTTAATGATACATATATTTATAAATTTAAAACCATTTCAAAACAGCATGTGTGGAAGATATTTTTGCCATCTTTGTGATCTGGTTCACAGAAGCCAGGAGAAGGAGGCAAAACAAATCAAGTAATCGAGAAATATCAGGAGGCAGAGATTAAAGGCTTGTGAACAAATTTGACAAATGCTCTGAAACAAGGGATCTTCAAATTAACCTTTTCTTTCAGCTTTTAGCCAATGCATCATTATAAATGCAGAGTTACAAACCAACCTTTGAAACATGTACAATCTACCATGGTAGACTTTGCCATACTATGGTAGTAAACCATCTTTTACTTCACCACAGGTTGACAGCTATAAACAGACTGGAGGGCCAAGAGTCTCCTTTTTGAATGGGCACCAGGAGAAACTTATGCAAATCACAACCTACAATGCCCTAAACCAACCTGGCTTTTTCTCTGTGTACCTTACTTCCACTCCCTGCTAACTGGAGCCACAGCCTTGCACAATGAAAAATTCCCTTTCCAAAAAAGTGGTAGAGACCCAGAGTGGCTCCAGAATCTCAAAATGTCTTAAAGGAGTAATAACACCAGTACCTGTTTTATCTAGCCTACTGGGCTGATGAAATGGATATTTTGTCTGATTTTCCATCCCTCCTTGACCACCGCCCTACCCCTTTCCTATGCCCACCCACAGTCCCGTCTGCTCAAGGCTTTGTGGAAGAAAGGTGTTGATATTTATTCCTTAGCTATATGAATTTTAAGCTCATGCTTTCTTTGGTTTTAATTTGTTGTGTATTATTTTTTACTTCCTGAAATGAAGAGTTGCTTTCTTTATTTCCTCAGACTTCTTTTTGGAAAACCTGGGGCTCTGATGCTTCCACCTTATTACGGTTTTATCTGCTTTCCTCAAAAAATATTGTTTTTATTATCATTCAGTCATTCAACCTTCAGTTCAAAATTCTGTCCACCTTAAAAAAAAAAAGATGTTTAATTTTCATTATGATTTTTCTTTGACTCATGTTATTTTATTCTACTATGTTTGGGGGTGGATGTACACTATGAGCACTTATTGACTGACCTACATCCACAGACTTTTTTTAAAGGGTGAATTTGTGCTTTACCCAGATTACCCAAATTACCAGGCTGGCCTTGAACTTGGGATCCCCTTGCCTCAACCTCTGGAGAGACTGGGATGACAGGTGTGTTCCACCATTCTCATCTCATGTGTTAGTTTGAAATGTGCTTCATCTCCAAATATTTGACAATATTGATAGTTTAATTATAAATTTTTATCTTTCTTTCTTTTTTAGTGCCAGGGATGGAACCCAGTGGTGCTTAACCACTCAACTCCATCCCTAGCCCTGTTTATTTTACTTTATTCTCTTATATAATTTTTATTATTAATTTTGAGACAGTGTCTTGTTTAGTTCCCAAGGGTCTAACTAAATTGCTGAAATTGGCTTTGAACTTGGTATCCTCCTGTTTGCCCCAGACTCCCAAAAAAGGCAGAGGCCACCGTGCCTGAACTCTAGCATGCTTTCATGATGTTCAGAGGAGAGATGTGGCATGATTTCCTATTTTAGAAGTCGTTGAGGTTTGCTTGATGCTTCGTTTTATGGTTAAGTTTGATAAACATTTCATATTTGCTCACAAAGAAAGCATATTCTTTGTTGTTGTTGGTGGTGATTGAACCTAGGGTCTTGTGCTTGACAGCAAGCACTTTATGCATGCAGCTACAGCCCCAGACCCTAGAATGCATGTTCTGTAGCCGTCTTGTGCAGTGTTGTGAGGATGTCCATTAGGTGAAGGTTGTTCACCATGTAGATCCACTGCCCTTTGTTTTCACTGATTTTTTTGCCTATTTCATGAACTGTTAAGGAAAGAGAATTTTATATCCTTACCATAATTGATTCATCCATTTTTCATTTTAAAAAGCATTCTTAGCTGCAGATGGACCCAATACCTTTATTTTGTTTATTTACATTTATGTGGTGCTGGGAAAGAAATCCAGTATCCCACATGTATATGTGCTAGGCAAAAGCCCTACCACTGAGCCACAAACCCAGCCAAAGTACATCATTAAGTCATCTTGGTCTGGTCAAGATGTGATCTGATTGAATGTCTCCTCAGTTTTGTGTCTCTGTCTTGGAGATATCTACAGAGAAGTCTTTATGGTTCCATGGGGACAATTTCCATTTGCTGCATAGAATGTGTTTCTGTCTCTCTTTTCCTCTCTGTCCACCTGTCTCTCTCTCTCACTCTCTCTTTCTCCCTCCATCCCTCCCTGTTCTCTAACTTGTAATCCTGGAAGTCCAGATGACTAGATTACTCCAGGGCCTTTAAACAGGATGCCTCAATCTTCAAAGGTGAGGAGAGAAGTTGGGTACATTTAGGGCTGACAAACCTTGTGGTGCTTGCTTTTACATGAACACTGACTACTATGTGCAGAACTTAGCAGGGTCACAAAGTTTTGAGTTATACAGAGATAGATAAAAATGAAGGCAGAGATGGAAACTTTCTCCTTATTTCAGTAACTCAGAGTGCCTGTTTTTAGGTCTAGGTAAACAGTCACTGTTTTTGTTTTTGTTATTTTAAGCAAAGGCAGTCTCTTTAAGGTCTCTCTTATGACTTCTTATTACAAGGACCTAAATGTATTTGTGTCTGTTACCAAACATAAAATGACTCAACTTATGGTTCAAGAAAATGCTTATTTCTTAGGAAAAAAAAATTTAAATGACAAAAGTAGATAAAACCCACCAAACAGACAAAATAGAAGTAGACAGGGAAGAATTCTAAGAGACTGATTACTACAAAATTTTCTCTGAAAAAAGAGGAACCCAAAGCACAAACGCAGAAAAATCCATCTCCTCAGCAAATTCAACTAATTTTTACATGTTTCTCCCCAGAAACAAAGTAAGTTATGCAGGAAATGGAGTGGGATACCAAGGAAGAGTGTTTTAAATCAGAGTTCCCTGAAAATTCCTAAGCTCTTCTTATTAAAAGGAATTTTAAATGAGCTCCATTCAGATATCTGCCTTTTAAATTGGGCTAAAGAAGTCATTTATTTAATAGAAATCAGAGAGAGGGAGAAAGCTGTGGAAGATGTAGGGGGTGCTGTAAGCAGATTCAAACACACAAAAAAAATAGAAATTATTCTAATTCAAAAGCTGGATAAGTGGGGGTGGGGCTGTTGTAATTCAGCAGCAGAATGATATAAAATCTGTGCAGCCAAGCACAAGGCAATAATGGTTGAAAACAGTAAGAAATAAAAGACAAATGATCGAAAGAGGGAAGGGTGATGGAGAGATCCAGTGCAGAAAGACAGCTCAGTACAGTCTGGAGCTACTTGATTCTTTTCATTCTCTCTCTCTCTCTCTCTCTCTCTCTCTCTCTCTCTCTCTCTCTCTCTCTCTCTCTCTCTCTCTCCTTCTATCCCTCTCTGTCCCTCTCTCTTTCTCTGCCATCTATCTAATTTTTTCATTAGTTTAAGTCATTGTGGAGCATCACACAGATAGATTCTGCATACTGTGTCCTTTCTTCATCAGTAAAGTTGTTTCAGAATTTGGCCTAAACCATGTCACTTTTTCCATGGACATGAGATACCTTTCACCAGATTATTGTGGTATTGTTTCTTTTACTGCTCTTCACTGTGACCTCCCTCTCCTCCTCTTCCTCCTCCTCCTCCTCTTCTTCACCTTACCCTGGAGGAAGTGGGAGTTGCTATTCAGTTTTAGAAGAGTTGTATGTTCCCTTTGGTTCCAGAGACCCTGCTCATGACCATCACAAATATCTTTGCACCAGTCTTCCCCGTGTTTGCCTCCACAGGCTCCCAGAAGGAATAAACAGAAATGCAAGACCTTGGTACATTCAAAATGTCTCAGGTTCTCAGTCAGTCTGAAAACACTGGTCACCAGGAACAGACTTAACACAATGTGACTCCCAGATGGCAGAGAGTGGCCTAGGCAAAAAATATCTCAAAGGTCACAAAATCTAAATGCTCAGTCATAAGTATAAGCACAAAAGGACAGAAGGCAGACCTCAATGGATTAAGAGAAGCCTTTATTTCTTCACAGACTAGGATGCTGTTGGAACCCATTTTCAAGATGGGGAAAATGGACCCCATTATAGAGGGAATTTTGGTTTTATAGGGTAAAATTTTGGTTTTATAGGGAATTTTGGTTTTCAATGATGAAAGTCATATACCTGCAACAGTTTTGATCATCAGGGGCTAGTTTTACAGGTTAAAACTCAAAGTTAGGAGGGTGGTGGTTGCAAAAAGGTTGAAACTCATTGTGCTTACCCTGGAATCCATTGTTCCCCAGAGTTTTAATATGTGCTGTCCCATTTAGGGATAATCTGCAATGGGAGAAGGTCTACGTTTAGGGTCCATTGTTATTAGGAAATTGTGCCCTGGAAGCAGTTTAATGTTTGGCATTTTCTTCCCTCACCCTGAGCCACACTGTCCCTCTGTTTTTCTTGGGGATCTGTACTTTAGGAATATTCTTTTCCATAACCCTTCAGTGAGGAAGAACAAAAAGGGGAATCTTAGGTTGACAAAAAAGTCACACAAAAGACAGAGACAAACTGGGTGCTGGCGGGGCACCTGGAATTACAGTTTCTCTATTTGGAACACCACTGAGCACTGAGTAGGGAGAATCACAAGTTCAAGGCCAGACTGGGGATAATTTGAGACCTCTCTCAAAACAAAAATGATAGGTGCATGGGTGTCATTCCAGCAGCTTGGGGGGCTGAGGCCAGAAGGAGGATTGTGAGTTCAGAGTCATTTAGTGAGGACCTGCCTGAGAATAAAAAGAAAAAGTGACTTTGGATGTGACTCAATGGTTAAGCACTCCTGGGTTCAATCATCCTTGTACCAATAAAGGAATAAATAAATACATGTGTGGATGCAGCACAGAGATAGATCACCCCCCACCGGTTCCATCCCCAGTACTGAAGAAAACATGTTTGTTTATGTATGTATGTGTGTTTCTATATTAAATTTTATTTATACATATGTATGTGTGTATGTACGTGTGTATATATATTTTCTTTCTTTTATTTATTTTTTTTTACAAATTTGCATTTGTATGTGAGAGAAGGCACTCACTCACAGAATACACCAAAATTCCTGGTAATTAAATACCGAAGGTCACCTTTGCTGCACAGATGCGTGCAAGATACTCTTCTCTCTTGCCAGCCCATCTAAATTAGAGAGGCAAAAGACATATCAAACCAGTCAGCTTCCCCCCAGCCATGGCCTGGGAGTGGGTGCCAGTGGCTTTGGTGACTCTAGATAACCTTAGTCCAATCACATGTCCCCCGATGGTAACAATGACCTATTCAAATGTCTGCTCTATCAACTTTCAATGGTAGTCACAGTGTCTACCATGGTGAACACGGGAGACAGGGAATCACCCTGAATGAGTATGAACAGGGAGTTAGGAGGAGAGTGCAACTGGCCCCAGTGCACCAGGAACCCCCAGCTGCACTGATGTCCTGCAACCATAAAGTGTCCCTTTCTCTACCCAGGGGCTCTTCATTTCAGTCTCCTCTAAAACTACAGCCCCTGGGGAAGTCTATGGTGGAGGCATTGTGATAATAAAAATATATCTCAATCTGTAGCACTTGGTACCCTTGGTGGGTCTGTGGTTGGGGGAAGGCTCTGACAGATCACAGTCCTGTGGTGGTATTTCTTCCTACTCATCAATGAGAACCTCACAGAAGACTGTGGGACATCTGCTCTCAGGGTCAAAAGACTCAGTGCAGCATGTCTGTGTAGGATACCATCAGTGCCAGGAACCAAGTGGTGTACATCTTCCTGGTATGCTTTGGAGAAGGAGAGGGGAGGAGACCCAGGGGTCCCTGGACTGAGCATGAGTAAACACATGTTAGAGACCATCCATGAGGTCCCTATGTAAAAGGCAGGGCAAAGTTCCAATATCCCTGGCTCCAGCAGGGACTTAATGGAAAGATGAGGCTTTGTGACCAATTCTCCACAGTCACTTTTTGCCCCAAACTTGATGTCTGGGACAGCAGCATCAAAACAAACATTCCTAAACTCAGGGACAACAGGTTAACAAACAGAACTAGAGCCAGTCTCCTCAGACCTCTAATAGTCAGTGTAGGCAGAGGTCTTTGGTTAAAGGAAAGGTTACACTGGGGGACACAGTTCTGAGGTCTCCCCACCCTGTCTCAAGGCCTTGTTCCTGCCCCTCTCCCTAGGCCATTATGACATCACAAACTGTATGGGAGTCAAGAAGAGAGACCAGGCATGGCACCACACACTGTTGGATAATGTTTCCAGATTAACATGGAGGGAGAACACTGGGGAGCAGAGAAGGCAGGGAAAACTTCATAAGGCTACAAATCAGCACCAAGATCACATCAGAAGAAGAGACAACTGAAGAAGTGTAAGTGCTACATTTACATGAGTACTAAGGATATAAACTATCCTGTGAGTCAGGTCTCCAGGCCAGAAGTACTAAGTCTTCTGCCCTGTGGTTGAGCATTTCTCACCTAGGAGTTCTTAGTCTTCTCTGGGTGCTGTGTTTAATCTCATCTCACACACCATTGCTCAGGGTCTTTTGTGTACTGTGGAAGAGTGCCCCTCTCCCACCAGTGTCCAGTTTTTTTCTGGTTCCTATCCTTAATCTCTGCTCCACCATTTCTAAGGATCTTCTGAATCCTGTGAGTAAGTTCCCCTCTCTCACCAGTGCTCAGTCTCCTCTGGGCATTGTGGGTGGACATCCTTCACATACCAGTGCTCACAAAAACTTTGTAGATTAGCTTTGTAATTTTTGTTACTCTCAGAATAGTTTGATAGAACTTAGTTTTTAAAAACCCATGCAGTTTTCCAAAATTGAATTTTTAATATTTTACAAATTATTACAATAGTTTCACTTTTGGAAAATTTCGCTAAGTTTTATGAGTATTTCAGGTTATTACTCAGTAATAGATTAATAATTTACTTTTTAAAGGGTGAATTTGTCGTTGGCATTTTGTATACTTCTACTCTCTTAGTATTTTACTATTTGTTTGAAGTGTATATTCCTATTTATATTTTCTTCCTTAAAAAGGAAATGAGTGGGCCAACTATGTTTAAACAAAAAATGACAAGTTATTTATGTATGCTTGCAAAGATTATAGTATTTTTTAAAGGGTTTATGTTTTTATTTCCCTCTTAATTGTCCCCACCCCTCCTCTTTGTCAAACTGCATTTACTGCTCTTTGACATAATCACAAAATGAATGGCTATAACAGAAACATTCATGAGTATTTGAAATGCAAAAGGAATATCAAGGAATATCAAAAATCCACTTTTGTCTGGAAATACTCTGAATGCTTTAAATTTTGCTTCTACTTATTTAAAGGAAGCAAAGAAAATTTTATCTTCTCACAGATCAGTAGAAAATTCTGACTACTGCCAGGTGCATTGATGAATCCCTGCAATCCCAATGGTTTTGGAGACAGACAGAATGATTGCAAACTCAAGAACAGCTTTAGCAATTTAGCAAAGCTCTTAAATATTTTAGCAAGACCCTGACTAAAAATAATAGCTCACTTGTAAAGTCATCCTGGGTTAAATCTCCAGTACCAAAAAAAGAAGGAAAGAAAGAAACAAAAGAGAGAGAAAAGAAATTCTTATTTTTCCAAGAGATAATACAATCAACTTTGTTGCTTTTGCTATTTATTTATTTTATTGCATAGTAAATACACTTGGGGCTTCAAGTAAGTGAGGGTCAATTCAGTTTGAGTCTTTATACTGTGAGCTAATCTTTAGCCTTCTGAAAATTCTACCCTTCTTTCATGGCCAATGAAAATCAGAGGTCTAGGAATTACAATATAGTTATTTTCATTAATGATAAAACATTGGCCTGTTTAGAATCATGTGACATTTAGTTAGTTGAGTTTAAGATATTGTTTATTTTATTTCACACCAATACCAAATTTCTGATTGTATATCAGCAACCTATTTAGACAAGCATGCTAGTTCATGATCTTCTCAGTATCAGGAGAGTAAAGTATTGGGTGAACTACAAGTGGCAATTTGCTAAGCTATAGGATAAGCAAATGTATAGCTCTATCCTTTACCAAATTATATCTCAATCTTAGCACCTGAAAGATAAATCAGAAAGCTACCTTCCATCATATTAATTACCAAAAATTATAGAAAATAATTTGTTGTAATTATTTCTTAAAGTTAGGAGATTAATAGTAAAATTGATAATAAATAAAATGGTGTCAGCACTGTTCCAGTTACTGTTAGCCATGATTTAAATTTCTGGAATTGCTTATGCAATATTTATCTGATGTAATATTGTTTTGTTTTCAGATATTTTTCATATTTTAATCAGATATATGAAGTTGTGTCATATAACGTTATATGTAATAGTAATCTCAGCCTTAAAAAATTCTCATTTGAAATAAAATATATGGTAAAAATAAATTTATTTTCTTAATCTACCTTTCAAAATTGCTCCTTCTTCAAGTAATTAGGACTTGAGGCTTAGAAATGATAACTCTAGTGCTAATGACAGATAAAATTGGGAACTCTAGTCTTCATTTCTGGATAATTAATGTATTCCATATTAAATTGACAAAGGAATGGCAAATGTTTTGCATCATTTACAGCAAATCGTAATACTCAAAAGCAATGAGGTCTCTCTTAGTCTAAACTTATCCATATAACAAGAAGAGTACAGAATACATTGTAATATGTATTCCATGGAAACATTTTCTGAATGGATTTCTGCAAGCAAATTTTCAGTAAAACTCAACTGGATTGTAGATTAATACCCAAGGATATTTAATTAAAAAATGATACAGTAAGTAAATGTTAGAATTAAGTTAAAGATGAGAAAAACCTTTAACTGTGGCAATTAAAATTGTTTATCTCAGGGTCAATGACCTATTTTAGATTAATTTAATTTCAGCTATAAAATAACTTTGGCACTATGACTTATGGACAAAAGTAAAACATCTTTCACTTTGATTAAGATAAACTAACCATCTACACCTTATACCAAGTACATTCAGCACATAATAGTAAGTAAAAATTTGTGGTCTCAGAATAATTATATTCAGTTTAATTATATAATGATAGGCTGGCCGAAGATCACATGCATTCAGCAGAATTCACAAAACCAATTTTGTTGATGTTTCAAGAAGCCACTGAGTAGCCATCTCAGTATCACTGTGAATGCAGTCATGATGAGGATAGCAACTAAGAAATCCTCCATATTAGTAATGGATTTTAGTATATTTAATTCTTTGTTTTCTTTTTCCTATTAAGGACTAGTTAGATACATGTCAGTTCCCACAAGACCTAAAAATTGATATTGACACACTATGGTATCGGCCACCTGATGTAATTCTTGGTTCTGCAGAGTACTCAACACATGTTGACAAGTGGTAAATATATAAATACATAAAAAATGACTACATTTATAATATTGAAATTGTGTACTTGTATCACAGGGCATACTAATAGTGATCTTAAAACAGTTGTTATTTTCTATTTATTTTTTAAATTTATTTTTATTGTAAACAAATTAAATACATGTTGTTTCTGTTTGTACATGAAGTAAAGGCATATCATTTGTGTAATCATACATCTACATAGGTTAATGGTGTTTGATTCATTCTGTTATTATTTTTCCTTCCCCTCACCCCTCCCACTTCTCTTTTCACTCTATACAGTCTCTCCTTCCTCCATTCTTGTCCCCCTCCCACCCCCCATTATGTGTCATCATCCAATCATCAGCAAGACCATTCATCCTTTGCTTTTTGAGATTAGCTTATCTCACTTAGAATGATATTCTCCAATTTCATCCATTTGCCTGCAAATGACATAATTTTATCATTCTTTATGGTGGAGTAATATTCCATTGTATACCACAGTTTCTATATGCATTCATCAATCGAAGGACATCTAGATTGTTTCCACAATCTGGTTATTGTGATTTGAGCAGCTATGAACATTTATGTCACTGTATCTCTGTAGTATGCTGATTTTAAGTCCTTTGGGTATACACCAAGGAGTGGGAGAGCGGGGTCAAATGGTGGTTCCGTTCCAAGCTTTCTGAGGAATCTCCACAGTGCTATCCAGAGTGGGTGCACTAATTTGAAACCCCACCAGCAATGTATGAGTGTACCTTTTTTCCCACATCCTCACCAATGCCTATTGTTGCTTGTATTCTTAATAATCGTCATTCTATTTGGGATGAGATGGAATCTTAGGGTAGTTTTGATTTGAATTTCTCCTATTACTAGAGATGTTGAACTTTCATTCATATGTTTGTTCATTGCTTGTAGATCCTCTTCTGTGAAGCGTCTGCCCCATTCCTGAGTACTTCTTGTTGATTGGGTTATTTGTACTCTTCATGTAGAGTTTTTTGAGTTCTTTATATATTCTGGGAATTAGTGCTCTATGCGATGTAAGGGTGGCAATGATTTTCTTCCAGTCTGTAGCTCTCTCTTCACATTGCTTGTATTGTCTTTTGCTGAGAGAAAGCTTTTTAGTTTGAATATATCCTGGTTATTGATTCTAGCTTTTATTTTTTGTGCTATGGGTGTCCTGTTAGGAAGTCTGACCCTAAGCCGACATGTTGAAGATTTGGACCTACTTTTTCTTCTATAAGATGAAGGGTCTCTGGTTTGATTCTGAGGTCCGTGATTCATTTTGAGTTCAGGTTTGTGCAGGGTGAGAGAGAGCACTTTATGTTCATTCTGCTGCATATGGATTTCAAGTTTTCCCAACACCATTTGTTGAAGAGGCTATCTTTTCTCCATTGCATATTTTTGGCACCCTTGTCTAGTATGAGAACATTGTATTTATTTGGGTTTGTGTCCGTGTTCTCTATTCTGTACCGTTGATCTACCTGTCTATGTTGTTTCCAATACCATGCCATTTTTGTTACTATTGCTTTGTACTATAGTTGATGTTCTGGTATTACAATACCCCCTGCTTCACACATCCTGCCAAAGATTGCTTTAGCTATTCTGGTTTTCTTATTCTTCTAAGTGAATCTCATGATTACTTGCTCTATTTCTGTAAGGTACTTCATTGGGATTTTAATTGAAATTGCATTGAATCTGTATAGTGCTTTTGGTATTATGGCCATTTTGACCATACAAATAATGCCTGTCCAAGAACATGGGAGATCTTTCCATCATCTAAGGACTTCCTCAGTTTCTTTCATCAATGTTTTGGTGTTTTCATTGTAGAGAACTTTTACCTCTTTGGTTGGATTCAATCCCAAGTATTTTATTTTATTTTTTTTGAGGCTATTGCAAATGGGGTTGTTGTCCTCATTACTCTTTCATATGTTTCATCACTGTTTATAAAAATGCTTTAGATTTATACATGTTGATTTCATAGCCTGCTGTTTTGCTGAATTCATTGCTGAGGTCTGGAAGATTTCAGGAGGCATATATTGGATCCACTAAATAAAGAATCATGTCATCAGTAAATAGTGACAGCTTAAATTCCTCTTTTCGTATTTGTATCCCTTTAATTTCTTTAGTCTACCTAATTGCTCTAGCTAGTATTTTGAGAACAATGTTGAATAGGAATAGTGAAAGAGGAAATCCCTGTGTTGTTCCCATTTTTCAAGGGAATGGTTTCAGTTTTTCTCCATTAAGAATGATGTTGGCCATGGACTTAGCATAAATAGCCTTTACAATGTTCAGGTATGTTCCTACTATCCCTACTTTTACTAGCGTTTTCAGCATGAATGAGTATTGTATTTTGTCAAATGCTTTTTCTGCATCAATTGAAATAAACATAAGATTCCTATCCTTACGTCTATTGACATGAGGGATTACATTTATTGACTTATGGATTTTAAACCATTCTTGCATTCCAGGGATAAACCCCACTTGATCGTGGTGCACAATTTTCTTAATATGTTGCATACACTTTGCCAGTATTTTGTTAAGGATCTCGCATGTATATTTATCAAGGATATTAGTCTAAAAATTTCTTTCCTTGATGTGTCTTTGCCTGGTTTGGGTATGAGTGTGATATTAGCTTCATAGAATGAGTTTGCTAGGATAACCTCCCTTTCTATTTCCTGGAATACTTTGAGAAGGCATGAATGGGTATTGTATTTTGTCAAATGCTTTTTCTGCATCAATTGAAATAAACATAAGATTCCTATCCTTAAGTCTATTGACATGAGGGATTACATTTATTGACTTATGGATTTTAAACCATTTTTGCATTCCAGGGATAAACCCCACTTGATCGTGGTGCACAATTTTCTTAATATGTTGCATACACTTTGCCAGTATTTTGTTAAGGATCTTCACATGTATATTTATCAAGGATATTAGTCTAAAATTTTCTTTCCTTGATGTGTCTTTGCCTGGTTTGGGTATGAGTGTGATATTAGCTTCATGGAATGAGTTTGCTAGGATAACCTCCCTTTCTATTTCCTGGAATACTTTGAGAAGTATAGGAATGAGTTCTTTGAAGGTTTTGAAGAACTTGCCTGAGAATCCATCTGGTCTTGGGCTTTTCTTGGATGGTAGGTTTTTAATGGCTTCTTCTATTTCATTGCTTGATATTCATCTGTTTAAATTGTGTATTTCCACCTGGTTCAGTTTGGGAGGAGCATATATCTCTAGAAATTTGTCAATGTCTTCCGTAGTTTGTATTCTGTTGGAATACAGATTTTCAAAGTAGTTTCTCATTATGCTATGTATCTGAGTGGTGTCTGTCATGATATTTCCTTTTTCATCACAAATTTAATACTTTGAGTTTTCTCTCTTTCCTTTGTTAGTATGGCTAAAGGTTTGTCTACTTTGTTTACTTTTTCAAAGAACCAACTTTTTGTTTGGTCCATTATTTGAATTGTTTCTTTTGTTTCAACTTCATTGATTTCAGCTCTGATTTTAATTATTTTCCGTCGTCTACTACTATGGCTGTTATTCTGTTCTTTTTCTAGGGCTTTGAGCTGTAATGTTAGGTCATTTGGTTATTGAATTTTCATTCTTTTCTTGAATGTGCTCCATACAATGAATTTTCCTCTTAGTGTCACTTTCATAGTGTCCCAGAGATTTTGATATGTTGTATCATCATTCTCATTGACCTCTAAGAATTTTTTTATCTCCTCCCTGATGTTTTCTGTGATCCATGTTTCATTCATCGCTGTATTTTTAGTCTCCAGGTGTGAGAATAATTTCTGTTTTTTTTATTTTCTCATTGATTTATACTCTCAGTCCTTTATGATCTGATAGAACACAAGGCAGTGTCTCTATTTTTTTGCATTTCCTAAGGGCTACTTTGTGGCATAACATATGGTCTATTTTCGAGAAGATTCCATGTGCTGCTGAGAAGAAAGTGAATTCGCTTGTTGATGGATAGAATATTCTATATATGTCTATTAAGTCAAGGATATTGGTTGTGTTATTGCGTTCTATGGTTTCTTTGTTTGGTTTTTGTTTGGAAGATCTATGCAGTGGTAATCGTGGTGTGTTAAATTCATCCAGAATTACTCTGTTGTGGTCAATTTGATTCCTGAAATTGAGAAGGATTTTTTTGATGTACAGGGATGCACCATTGTTTGGGGCATAAATACTTACTATCCTTATGTCTTACTGATTTATAGTTCCCTTAAGCAGTATGAAATGTCCGTCTTTATCCCTTCTGACTAACTTTGGCTTGAAGTCCATTTTGTCTGATATAAGGATGGAAACCCCTAGTTATTTACTGAGTCCATGTGTGTGGTAGATTTTTTTCCCATCCTTTTACCTTTAGTCTGTGGATGTCTTTTTCTATGAAATGAGTGTCTTGCAGGTAGCATATCGTTGGGTCTTTCTTTTTAATGTATTCTGCCAGTCTATGTCTTTTAATTAATGAGTTTAGGCCAGTAACTTTCAGGTTTATTATTGAGATAT